>NC_081183.1:118179308-118540859 GCF_029867415.1 Vicia villosa | reverse complement strand
TACAAAAAATATGTGCTGAGTTTGATTCCTTACTTCGAAGAAATCACTTTCGAACACATCCCACGCGAGGAAAATCAACTAGCTGATGCTTTAGCTACCATGTTATCCATGTTCAAAGTCAGGTGGGACAACGAGGCGCCTATGATCACCATTTACAGGCAAGATGAACCATCCTATTGCAATGAGATCAATACCGAAGGAACTGAGGAAAAACCATGGTTCCATGAGGTAAAAAGATATCTCGAAGCTCAGGAGTACCCTGAAGGGACATCCATTAATGACAGAAAGTTTCTAAGGAGGTTTGCTGCCAAATTCTTTCTAAGCAATGAAACCTTATACAAACGCAACCATGACTCGACTTTACTTCGCTGTATAAACAAGAAGGAAGCAGAACAGATTATGGAAGAAATACACAATGGTGCCTTCGGTACTCATTCCAGTGGACATACAATGGCTAAAAAGATCCTTAGAGCAGGTTATTACTGGTCTACCATGGAAACAGACTGCCATCATCACTCCCGAACATGTCACAAATGCCAGATATACGCTGACAAAGTACATGTACCTCCAGTTCCATTAAGCATCCTGACGGCTCCTTGGCCTTTTGCAATGTGGGGTATTGATATGATTGGAGAAATCAAACCTACTGCCTCCAACGGACATCGCTTTATCCTGGTCGCTATTGACTACTTCACAAAGTGGGTAGAAGCAGCTTCATTTGCTTCTGTCACCAAAAATGTGGTGGCCCGGTTTATCAAAAACAATCTCATTTGTCGGTACGGCATCCCTGAACGGATTATCACGGACAATGGCACGAATCTAAACAACAGAATGATTACTGAACTTTGCACACAGTTCAAGATCAAGCATCATAATTCCTCTCCATATCGACCAAAGATGAACGGCGCGGTGGAAGCTGCCAACAAGAACATCAAGAAAATCATACAAAAAATGACAGTAACCTACAAAGACTGGCATGAGATGTTGCCTTTTGCTCTTCATGGTTATCGCACATCTGCGCGTACTTCAACAGGGGCAACTCCATTCTCCTTAGTCTATGGTATGGAGGCAGTTCTTCCAATTGAAATTCAGATTCCTTCCCTAAGGATTATGAAAGAAGCCAATCTAGACGAAGACGATTGGATTCAAACACGGTTGGACCAGATAAACTTGATTGATGAGAAAAGGCTCGCAGCTATTTGTCATGGTCAGCTATACCAAAAGCGTATGATCAAAGCCTTCAACAAAAAAGTCAAAAGTCAAACATACCAAACTGGTGGCTTGGTTGTCAAACGCATCATCTTACCACAAGGTGATCCCAGAGGCAAATGGACTCCCACCTACGAGGGACCATTCATAATCAAGAAAATATTCTCCGGCGGCGCCATGTTGCTTACCACCATGGATGGTGAGGATTTCCCACACCCTGTGAATGCTGACATAGTCAAAAAATACTTCTCTTAAAAAGAAAAAAAAACAGCTCGCTAAGTTGAAAACCTGAAAGGGCAACTTAGGCAAAAAAAAAAATGAGCGTCTCGGTGGATTGAAAACCCGAAAGGGCGGTCCAGGCAAAAGTTAGAGACTAAACAAATACTATCCCGGTAGGCTGAAAACCTGAAAGGGCGGCCTAGGCAAAAGTTAGGGAATGAAGCATACAACTGTGTTCCGTTCAGCTGCCTACTCACCATCAAGATTCAACACCTCAAAGACACCGATCAGTCCAATCACTTTCTTCCGACAAGTGAGGGATGAGATGCTCGAAGACAGATTGGCAATAGCAGAGTTGAAACTTGACTGGATCGTTTTCACATAGCTATTTATCTTCATAAATATTTTCCAAAACTTTCTGACAATTTCCTACTTCTAGGATTGTTGTCTCCCTGTGCTAACCAGCCTATCATGGCTCTTTTTCAAAAAACAATGCAGCTTAGGCTAAAAAATCACCTATTTTTCACTTTTTCTGTTTTAAATACGTAAGCGTCCCAATGATAATTTTGAATGAACATGTGCATTTGAATATGATTGATGTTTACCAGGAAAAACAGGAATAGCATCCAGGAAATGTCCCAATTATCTGGACATCATCCCATCAGAAGAAAATCCCCAAGAGAAACGCATTTCTCAGCAAATTCCTCAAAAAGATTTTCTCTTCAAAAGAAGTCTTATCCCCCAGCAGGGTTGTTCCAGATTACTATCTTCAGAAGGTGTGATCCCCGCACCCGAACTTGGTCAGATAGTGCATCGGAGGATTATGCATCTTCCTCATTCCCATTTGAAAGGGCATCAGAACTTCCAGCTACCTTTCATTCTCAAGAGATATTCAAAGATCCTTCAACAGAATACCAGGGTTCTCAAAGAATTTCCCCAGCCAAGGGTACTCAAACAAGACAAAAGATCATCAACGATCACAATATAGTCATATCCAGATGACTGGCGGAAATTTATTTTCCCAAATAGAAGCTCGACATCTCACATCATACATCATACACTCACATTCATACATCACACATTCAAACATTCATATTCACATTCACACATTCACATTCACATATTCACATTCACATATTCACATTCATACATCACATTCATACATCATACATCATACATTCATACATCATACTCATGCATCACACATCATGCATCATGCGCATATTATGCGCATATTCATACACAACATCACATGCATATTTCTCCGGGAATATCTCACATTTACATACATCATAAACATTGCATATCACTAACTTGATTTTTCAGGTAGACGGATATCTTCAACAAAGATGTTCTCAATCACATGCAGTGTTCACCTGAATTCCATGAACAGTTCTCTCAGATATAATCAAGCCGAAGATTCATTCTGATCACTTACCAGCTCAAAAACAGACATCACAGATCTAAAGTTGATACCTCAGACGGTTCCAAAACGATCTAGCATCACAGATCTAAAGCGATACCTCAGACGGTTCCAAAACGATCTAGCATCACAGATCTAAAGCGATACCTCAGACGGTTCCAAAACGATCTACCATTGCAGATCTAAAGCGATACCTCAGACGGTTCCAGAACGATCTAGCATCACAGATCTAAAGCGATACCTCAGACGGTTCCAGAACGATCTAACATTGCAGATCTAAAGCGATACCTCAGACGGTTCCAGAACGATCTAATATTGCAGATCTAAAGCGATACCTCAGATGGTTCCAAAACGATCTAACATCAAAGATCTAAAGCTGATACCTCAAACGGGTCCACAATGATCAACTTTCAAAATCTAAAGCGGAAAAACTTTGGACAAGTTCCGTAGCAATCATCCTCCAAGACTTAAAGCGGTAACCTTGGACGGTTCCGAAACAGTCAACACAAAGACTTTCAAATCCTTCATCAAGATATAATCAATGGATTCATTCTGATGAACAAACCCTCAACCCATTTACCATGTGGCATCTGAAAGCCCATCTCAGGTAATGTTCCAATCTGCCAACAACATTTCGCAGACGACATTCAAATGCAACTTCCAACATCTCTTCTGATCAAGGTAAGTGCAAATTTTCAGGGCATCTAAATATTCAATCATCTTCTACCTTCAGATTTCAGACAATCTCTTCAGGTTTAAGAAGATTGAATAGGGGCAACTGTTATACCCCAAAATTTGCCCGCATCTTTTTTCAAGAAAACTCCAATCTGAAAATTAAGAGTCTCATATAATCATGGATTTTTATTTCAACAAATATCCTGACATATGAAATACTTAGTTTTTAGAATTTTTCTTATACAGTAATTTGGCTTGCAGTTGAATTTATTCTTACGCAAACGCCAAATACTGTTTATTACTTCACACATGCTATTTATTTATTTACAGATAAATAGTACTGACACAATTGGTACAGAGTTAAATCTTTTGCAGGCGCAGAATCAGGAAACTCAGACTGTACTGGTAACAAGTAGATTATTATTATCTTTTGTTTCCCACTAATTTTTGTACTATATTCCATTATTTTCAAAAATCTTTTCAAATCTCTTTTTCAAAAATCAAATCTCTCTTTTTCCCAACACTATCATCCACTTTCTTTCAAATCTTACTTTCACTCAAATTTTCCTTTTGTACGGAATCACATCATTCCCCAACGTCTCTATCCTTCTTTCCATTCTATAAATACCTCCCTTATTTCTATTCGTCCACGCACGCATAGTGGGGCCAGCCTGACTTATCCAAAGTCTTTATGATCCCACATGATTGGTCAATGCACGTGTATCATGTTCCCTCACTTTTTCAACCATCAGATCTCCTAGTAATCTGATCCAACGCCTCAAAAACGCAGCCACACCATAACTCATCATAAGTTTCCACATCTGATTACTGCTTCCTTTTATTTTCTATTTTTATTTTAATTTCTTTGATAAATTAATTAAAAATAGTTTTAAAAATCCAAAAAATACACAAAAAATATTTTTAGACTTCTAAAATAATATATTATTTTCTGAAACAAAAATATTTTTTTTCCTTCATAATTCCAATATTTTGCATAATTAATTAGTATATATTTATATATTTGCTTTTTAATTGTTCTAACCAATCAAAAAAAATCATAAAAATTGTTCTTTATATTAAATATTGTTTATATATTATAAACTAATTTTGTACATATTTTGAATAATTTTCTCTTTAAGTTTTAATTATTTGTATAATTATTTGTATAATTATGTTTTAATTAACTTAAATCAATTTCAAATCAATTTCAAAAATTCCAAAAAAATTAGTTTTGTTTTAAAATTAATTGACCAATATTTTGTACATATTTTAAACTTAATTTCTAGGTTTAAATCTATTTTCATCTTTTTTCTTCATTTTAATTTAATTAATCATGCATTAATTATAATTAAAACCAATCATAAAAAATCCAAAAACATGCCTTTTATTTTTCTTGCAATTTAAAATTCCTAGATAAATGTATAGGATGTCAAATTCATGTAAATAGGCTAGTTTACATTTCCTGCACAATCGATGTAATAGCGTAGATTTACTTTCCGCACTTTACATTTCCGCACTTTAATTTCCAGCAAATATAAACTGCGTGTATGTCAAAGATAAAATTGAACCGTTAGATCACTAACTTCAAAGATAAATATCTGAATACAAACACAATCACACTTGCACCTTTTAAGGTAATCCCTTCTCATTCTTTTCAAAATCAAAGTCAAATTTCCACTGTTTTGAGTACAAAATCGAACCTTGCATTTATATCCGATGAAAGGATAGATTTTTAAAGGAAACAAGGATAAAGACCTTACAACTCAGGGTAGACCTCCTAGTTTGCTTGCTCAAATCAAAACAAACAAAAATTCTCATACACTGTTGTTTTTCAAAACAAAACTTTCCAAAAAGACAATACTTTGTATACATCCAAACACGGATTATTACAAAGTTAATGTTCTTTTCAAAACATCTTTCGAAAGATAAACAAGCATTTTGTATACATCCACACACGGATCATTACAAAATTCAATTTACAAAAGTATTTGGAACCACATATGAGCAATTTCAGAGCAATTGAAAAATGATCGAAAAACAAGTGAGCTAAGCAAACTTAAGAGCCCATGGATAACCATGGATACAAAGGGTGCTAACACCTTCCCTTTGTATAACCTACCCCCTTACCCAGAATTTCTTAAAGGTCTTTTTTCTGTTTCTTTTATAAACCTTTCCTTAATTGGATAAAATAAAAGGTCGGTGGCGACTCTGTGAATTTTCAAAAATGCGAAAGCATTAAGCGATAAAAAAGAGTCAGTTCACGTATCTCTACAGAACAGAGGTATGGCCCGGAATTAAAAATCAGAGGTCCACAGACTTGATTGCCAAGTCCCAGTCAAAGGAAGGGCACATGGAGGATCTTTTGAAGTTTTTTCAGCGTTTGAGAAAATATCATCTCCGCTTAAATCCAAACAAATGCACTTTTGGTGTCCGTTCTGGAAAATTATTGGGTTTCATTGTCAGTCAGAGAGGAATTGAAGTAGATCCTGATAAAGTCAAGGCAATTCAGGAAATGCCAGCACAAAGACTGAGAAACAAGTGAGAGGTTTCCTCGGACGTTTGAATTATATCTCCAGGTTCATTTCCAATATGACTGCTACCTGTGAGCCAATCTTCAAGTTGTTAAAGAAAAATCAGGGATGTGTGTGGAATGAAGATTGTCAAAAAGCTTTTGACAACATCAAAGAATATCAGCTTGAACCTCCCATTTTGCTCCCTCCAGCTGAGGGAAGGCCTTTGATTATGTACCTCACAGTGCTTGAAAATTCAATGGGATGTGTGTTGGGACAGCATGACGAGTCTGGTCGAAAAGAGTATGCAATATACTACCTTAGCAAAAAGTTTACCGAGTGCGAAACAAGATACTCGCTGCTTGAGAAAACTTGTTGTGCTTTGGTGTGGGCTGCTCGCCGACTGAGACAGTATATGTTGAACCACACCACCCTATTGATTTCCAAAATAGATCCAATTAAGTATGTATTTGAGAAACCTGCATTAACTGGAAGGATCGCTCGCTGGAAAATGTTGTTATCAGAATATGATATTGAATATCGAGCTCAGAAAGCTGTGAAAGGAAGTGTGTTGGCGGAGTACCTCGGTCACCAACCAATTGATGATCATCAATCTATCAGAATGAACTTCCCAGATGAAGATATATTGTATTTGAGAGCTCAAGATTGGGATGAGCCGTTGCCAGAAGAAGGGCCAGATCCTGAATCCAAGTGGGGCTTAATTTTTGATGGAGTTTCTAATGTTCATGGCCATGGAATTGGCGCCATTATTGTCACTCCGCATGGGTCACATGTACCTTTCACTGCAAGGATATGTTTTGACTGTACAAACAATATTGCCGAGTATGAAGCTTGCATCATGGGACTTGAAGAGGCCATTAATCTGAGAATTAAGATTCTTGATGTTTATGGAGATTCTGCGCTTGTGATTAATCAGATTAAAGGAGAATGGGAAACTCGTCATCCTGGTTTGATCCCTTACAAAGATTACGCCAGAAGGCTATTGACGTTCTTTAACAAAGTTGAATTCCACCACATCCCTCGAGACAAGAATCAGATGGCTGATGCTTTAGCCACATTATCCTCCATGTACAGAGTGAATTTTCATAATAAGGAACCTCAGATTACAATCAGACGTCTTGATAGACCTGCTCATGTATTTGCAGTTGAGGAATCAACAGATGAAAAGCCTTGGTATTTCGATATTAAGCACTTCCTTCAGACTCAAGAATACCCACTTGGGGCATCAAATAAGGATAAGAAAACTTTGAGGAGACTGGCTGGTAGTTTCTTCGTCAATGCTGATGTTTTGTATAAAAGGAATTATGACATGGTTTTGCTCAGATGCGTGGATAGACACGAAGCAGACATGTTGATGCATGAAATTCATGAAGGATCTTTTGGTACCCATGCCAATGGACATTCGATGGCTAAAAAGATGCTTAGAGCAAGTTACTATTGGCTTACAATGGAATCTGATTGCTACAAGTTTGTAAAGAAGTGTCACAAGTGTCAAGTGTATGCTGACAAGATTCATGTGCCTCCGACACTTCTCAATGTTATTTATTCTCCATGGCCTTTCTCTATGTGGGGTATCGATATGATTGGCATGATTGAACCCAAGGCTTCGAACGGACATCGATTCATCCTGGTAGCAATCGATTACTTTACCAAGTGGGTAGAAGCTGCTTCATATGCTAATGTGACAAAGCAAGTTGTGGTCAAATTCATCAAGAACAACATCATCTGCAGATATGGTGTACCGAGCAAGATCATTACTGATAATGGCTCTAATCTGAATAACAGTATGATGAGAGAACTGTGTGAAAGTTTTAAAATTGAACATCACAACTCTTCGCCTTATAGGCCAAAGATGAATGGAGCTGTTGAAGCAGCAAATAAGAACATTAAGAAGATTGTGCAAATGATGGTTGTTACGTACAAGGACTGGCATGAGATGCTCCCATTTGCTTTGCATGGGTGTCGTACATCTGTTCGTACTTCAACAGGGGCAACTCCCTTTTCTTTGGTTTATGGTATGGAAGCAGTGCTCCCTATTGAGGTTGAGATTCCATCACTGAGAGTTTTACTGGAAACCAAGTTATCTGAGGCTGAATGGTGTCAGAGCAGGTTTGATCAATTGAATTTGATAGAAGAAAAGAGAATGACAGCTTTATGCCATGATCAGTTATACCAGAAAAGAATGAAGAAAGCTTTTGATAAGAAGGTTCGACCTCGGGTATTCAGAGAAGGCGACCTCGTGCTCAAAAGGATCTTGTCTTTCACCTCCGATTCAAGGGGCAAGTGGACTCCTAATTTCGAAGGACCATATGTTGTTAAGAAAGCCTTCTCTGGCGGTGCATTAATTCTTGCAACTATGGATGGAGAGGAGCTCCCACGTCCCGTAAATACTGATGTAGTCAAGAAATACTTCGCCTAAAAAAATAATAAAAGAACAGCTCATTAAGTTGAAAACCCGAAAGGGCGGCTTAGGCAAAAAGGAGCGTCTCGATGGAATGAAAACCCAAAAGGGCGGTCCAGGCAAAAATTAGAGACATAAACAGAATAAAATACCCGGTGGACTAAAAACCCGAAAGGGCGGTCCAGGCAAAAGTTAGGGATTCATGGCAAGTAACTACATCAGACAAGACTTGATCATCAGCAGTCGTCTGTTTATCATGAAGAAGTTCAACACATTTTAACGGAAGCCTTTGCTTAGGAATTCCAAGTTGAGAGAGAGGATAGGGTCATTACATTTCAATGTACCTTTTCCACAAAATTACCACTTTCCAAACTTTGTAATCATCTATGGGGTCTTGCCTTTTGCAAGCTACCATTCTATTAAAAAAGTTTGAGCCTGGCACCTTTATTGGCAATCTTATTTCTTTCATATCTCTCAAAATATCATTTATTGTTGATAGTAATTTTTGAAACAAAAAGAAAATTGATCTCAACAAAATCCTTTTTTGAAAAATATAAAAGAAGTTTTGTTTGATTCATGAGTGCATTACAAGGAATGGATATGTTGATGTATTCATATGCAAAAGGGGAAGAATATAGCCCACTTAATGTACTTTTGGCCTGGTTCGAAGATGATGTAGAACTCAGTTATTTTTGTTCTCTCAGCTCCAATGTTCCCTCAGTGTTGGGTAGCATTTATTCTGAAGCCATCAAAAGATTGTTACAGCAGTTTTTGCTCCGGTGTTCAGCTTGAGACACGCTTGATTATGCTATTTTCGTACTCCATCTCTTGAGTTCATTCTTGTGCTAAGTTTTGGCAGCATATGCATCATTAACATGCATCAAAAACAGTCATACATTCACATTTGCTATCATGAAGTTTACTGTCAAACATATTGCTCTTTCATCTAGAGTATCTTATGCAGAAAAAGCTCACTTTCCTTGAAAATACCCACTGAACTTGTTTCTAGGTGGATAATATGTTTCAGTTCAGATGTCTACGAACAGAAGACCAGTGAGTTTCTCCCTCATTTGGTCCAGTCTTTTTGGCAGCTTCTTTCCATCAGGTCATGGATTGAACTTTGGTCGCTGGATGATGAATGTTGAGATTATGCATTAGTGTTTGCATCCTCAAATCATTGAAAAAGTATTATTGATTGCTCTTCACCGTCATTGGTACAAAGGGGCATCTCTTCATACCTTCAGTGGAACGTTGGTATGTGTTATCGTTAGTGGTACGGCGATACATCTCTTTCTACCTCCAGTGGGACGTTGGTAGTTCACCTTCAGTGGAACGTTGGTGTATTTTGTTATCTTCATCGTCATTGGTACGTCGATGTATTTCTCTTCAATACCTTCAGTGGAACGTTGGTATGTGTTATCGTTAGTGGTACGACGATACATCTCTTTCTACCTCCAGTGGAACGTTGGTAGTTCACCTTCAGTGGAACGTTGGTGTATTTTGTTATCTTCATTGTCAATGGTACGTCGATGTAATTCTCTTCAATACCTTCAGTGGAACGTTGGTATGTGTTATCGTTAGTGGTACGGCGATACATCTCTTTCTACCTCCAGTGGGACGTTGGTAGTTCACCTTCAGTGGAACGTTGGTGTATTTTGTTATCTTCATCGTCAGTGGTACGTCGATGTATTTCTCTTCAATACCTTCAGTGGAACGTTGGTATGTGTTATCGTTAGTGGTACGGCGATACATCTCTTTCTACCTCCAGTGGGACGTTGGTAGTTCACCTTCGGTGGAACGTTGGTGTATTTTGTTATCTTCATCGTCAGTGGTACGTCGATGTATTTTTCTTCAATACCTTCAGTGGAACGTTGGTATGTGTTATCATTAGTGGTACGGCGATACATCTCTTTCTACCTCCAGTGGAACGTTGGTAGTTCACCTTCAGTGGAACGTTGGTGTATTTTGTTATCTTCATCGTCAGTGGTACGTCGATGTATTTTTCTTCAATACCTTCAGTGGAACGTTGGTATATGTTATCGTTAGTGGTACGGCGATACATCTCTTTCTACCTCCAGTGGGACGTTGGTAGTTCACCTTCGATGGAATGTTGGTGTATTTTGTTATCTTCATCGTCAGTGGTACGTCGATGTATTTTTCTTCAATACCTTCAGTGGAACGTTGGTATATGTTATCGTTAATGGTACGGCGATACATCTCTTTCTACCTCCAGTGGGACGTTGGTAGTTCACCTTCAGTGGAACGTTGGTGTATTTTTTTATCTTCATCGTCAGTGGTACGTCGATGCATTTCTATTCATATCATCAGTGGAACGATGATGTGTTCTCTGTTAACGAAGGATAGGTATTCTGATTCCCCAGTGAAAGAGGATGCATATTTCTCATCCCCAGTGAAAGAGGATGTCCCCTTTTCTCACCCTAGTGAAAGGTGATGCTTTAACCTCTCTGGCGCGAAATGTTTTCCCTAGTGAAGTTTCTTTTCCCAGCAAAGTTTCGTCTCTCCAAAAGATCTTTATCTTCCCCAGTGGAATTCTTCCCACAAAGACATTTTGTGTTCCCAGTGGATTTCCTTTGCATCCCCGGTGTTGCTATGTTTCATCATCATCATATGCATTCATTAAACCTTTGCATTGCATCTTATGATCAAAAATTGTATGTTTTATATATTTAAGTCTCTTCAATCTCGTCAAAACGAAGATTTGCAATCATCGTACCTCCGGATCGAAGAAACATAAATAGGGGTATCTGTCATACCCCAATTTTTGACCCTAAGATCATATATCATTCATATCCCAATCATTAATCAAGAGCTTCACTTGGAAGTTTTGTTTGTGGTGTTGCACTCACCTCATCAATAAGAGGGACCGTCAAGCACCAATGTTTGTTTATCTTGTATGCATATTATACTAACCCAAATACCAAAAATATTGCTTTGTTTCTTTGTAGGCTTTTGTTTTGTAGGTACCAAGCCAAGACATGCAATAAACAAGGCATTTTCCACATTTTGGACTGATGAAATCGATTTCCCTCTTGGGTAAATCGATTTCCCTACAACAATTTTCAACAAAATCACATTCTGGACAGCATGAAATCGATTTCCCTCCTGGGCAAATCGATTTCCCTAGTGTATTTTGCGCCAAATTCTCTTCTGGAACAGAGTGAAATCGATTACACTCCTGGGGGAAATCGATTTCCTTAAGGCGAAATTCAAAAAAAATAGAGAGGGAAGCTTGATTTGATTTTGGCACCTATTTTCTTTGACCATTTTTGTCATTTTACCAATTTTCCACCTCACCAAAATAATTCCCTTCATTAATTCCATTTTAACCTCATTTTACCATTTTTTACCATTTAAATGCCACTTTAATCACCAATTAAACACAAGTTAATTAACTAAGAGCAAATGACCAAATTGCCACTACTCTTGCTCTCATCCTATAAATAGAGGCCACTACTCTCTCATTTCTCAAGCTTGGAGAGCCAAAAAATTGCTTGCAAATTCATTTCTCACCCTTTCCAAAACCCTCACCCAAAGTTCATTTTCATAAGATTAGTGAGATTCACATTGAATCTTGCTAATTTTGAACTAAACCTCCTACATTTCTCTCTTTTCTTTGGTTGTTCATCTCCAAATTTGAAGGATCTATACACTTTGTGCTTGCTCTTGAAGCTACTCCAAGACTTTTGTTCAAGAAGTGGTAATTTGCTAGATCCATGATGTAGATCTTTATTGCTTGTGTTCAATCCATCTTTGATGCTATATTGATGATATTTGCTGGTTTTGTGATGGAAATTTCGTGCTCAAGTTGATGTGTGATCATAAGGTGTTTGTATATTTGTTCAAATCAAGTTTCATGCCTTTAAATGATGTTTTTGCTGAAATTTACACTGATGAAATCGATTTCCTTAAGGCTGAAATCGATTTCCTGCTGAACGTAACTTGTTTTTTTTGAAAACTGCACTATGGAAATCGATTTCCCCCTGCATGAAATCGATTTCCTGCTGGCAGAATGTGGTTTTTTTGCCTTTTTTATGCTTGTTTTGGCTTCCTTCTTCCTCCATTTCATTAATATCATTGGATCTAGGATGTTGATAGGTTTGAAAGGACCAAATCCATAATATTAGATGAATGATATTAATGATAGTGTGAGTTGATTATCTTTTGTGAATTTTATTCTTCTTCCTCCATTTCATTAATATCATTGGATCTAGGATGTTGATAGGTTTGAAAGGACCAAATCCATAATATTAGATGAATGATATTAATGATAGTGTGAGTTGACTTTACTTTATGCATTTTATCTTCTTCTTCTCCTTTTTTTCTTTTGATCGATGAAAGTCTTAACACTTTGAGAATTCTTATGGATTCTTAGTAAAGACTAGATCGTTACCTATTTTCTTTTCGTGCGGTATTACTTTCAGAGAATGATCTACATATCATTTCTCTCGCATGCATTAGCACATAAAGTTTTGACCGGCCTCGTTGTAGGGTGATTTCTACATAAATCACTTGGCGATCTGCTTAACATAGCGCAATATTTCGTGTCCCGAACAAAAAAGATCAAATATGGAAGAGAATTGTATGCGGTTGATTTAAGACTTATGGAAATTTATCGTGTAGTCGCTATGATTTTATCAAGCTTCTGATAAAGTTCCATTGAATTTAAATCCGAGAACATCCTTCACTCACCATCGATCTTTATTACTAACTTTGATAACATACTTGACAAGTTTCAAGATGGTTATCTTTAACATCTAACAACTAACTTTAATTTCCGCAATTTATTATATCGCTCTTTATATTTCTCGCTTTATCGCTTTATTTTATCATTTCATCATATTTACATTCCGCTATTTTTTCTTTGTCCATTTGGACGTTTATGTTACCGCTATTTTTTCTTTTGTCCACTTGGACCATACTTTACTTTTATGCTAAAACACTAATAAATAACAAAAATCTAAAAAACACCTAAGGCTTTCTTTTGGACTATTTGTTACTATCCCTAGCAATCTGAAGACTCGGACTTATGGACTTAGGACCTCTGGACTCTCATTCTGTTATTACTCTGTGATTGTTCTGTCTATCTGGCATTGGATTGTTGTCTGTTTATGTGTGCAGGTATTTCCTTGAAAGCCCTTGATGGTTAATTCCAAGGCATTGAGATAAGGATTTTACCCGAAAACAGTCGTTACTCTGCCCGATTTTTGTCAGAATTTTAATGTGCTTAATGCAAAGTGGTGCTAAGACAATAAGTTCATCTGGATCCCCAATTGATAATGTTGGTTTAGTATTGATATTCCAAAGGATGGGAAATCTACCTTGACTCATAATGTCAAGTGTTGGCTTCTTCTTCGATTAGACCACTTCTTTCCTTAGCTTTTATTTTACGCAATAGGATAGCCTCTTCATCTCCTCCCATTCTTAAATTTTCAAAATCTTCTCCCTTTTTCAAAATATTCTTATGTTTGCAAATCTTTTCAAAACCTTTTTTCTTAAAAAAATATCTTTTGCCCTTAGTGGCCTCTTTTCTTCAAAAGTTTAGACACTGTTAATTGTCGGAACGAGTGGTTATACCCCACGATTTTGAAATTGATTGATATAATGAGATCTTTTCCGCGTGAGAGAGTTAGTGGCATACTCGTCGATTTTATCCGAGTTGGAGCCCTTCTTTCATTTGCGAAGCAAAGAACTCATTTCTTCTCATGCTCAAGATCAATGGCTGTGTATTTCTCTCCGACGACGATAAAGTGTTTATTCGTTTTAAAAACGTTTTTCCCTTTAAGAGGAACTACATTAGCTCTGACTTCTCCATTGCACCGAGGAGGTATGTAGGCACAAAGCTTAACGCTTTGCCGAGCTTATTTTAAAAATAAAACAAACCCCTTTTTTAGCACACACGACACAGATTTTCAAAAAGGTTCCTGTGGAGTACCACAGATATGAGGGGTGCTTTAAACCTTCCCCTCATATAATCAACACCCGAACCTGAGTTCTCTTTCTTGTTTTAAAAACAAAACTTTGGGCTTTTCGTTCTTTTCCTTTTCCTTTGAAAAAATAAAGCGCGGTGGCGATTTCAAATGAAATATTGATTCGAGTCAATCCCATGGCTTCGATATCAGATTTTCCCCGCTACAGTATGGTAGAAGATGTAGAACACCGTTGTGTTGGTACGAATCTGGTGAAAGTGTTGTGATCGGGCCAGATATTGTACAACAAAATACGGAAAAGATTAAGATGATTCAGGAGAAGATGAAAGCTTCTCAAAGTCGTCAGAAGAGTTATCACGACAAGAGGAGGAAAACACTTGAATTCCAAGAGGGAGATCATGTGTTTATGAGAGTTACTCCTATGACAGGTATTGGTCAGGCGTTGAAGTCAAAGAAGTTGACACCTTGTTTCATTGGTCCGTTCCAAATTTCTGAAAGAGTAGGAGAAGTGGCCTATCGTATTGCTTTGCCGCCGATGCTTGCAAATTTGCATGATGTATTTCATGTGTCTCAGTTGAGGAAATACATCGCGGATCCGTCCCATGTGATCCAAGTAGATGACGTACAGGTGAAAGACAACTTGACGGTTGAGACTTTATCTGTGAGGATTGAAGATTGAAAGCTGAAGCAATTACGTGGCAAAGAGATAGCTTTGGTTAGAGTAGCTTAGGGAGGATCGGCTGATAGAAATGTTACCTGGGAGCTAGAGATCTAGATGAAAGACTCCTATCTGGAACTCTTTACTTGAGGTATGTTTTCGAGGACGAAAACTCTTTTAGTGGGGGAAAGTTGTAACACCAGTATATTTTAATTTTAATTTAATTTGGAAATTGAATTAATATTAGAATTATTTTGAATTATGGAAAATGAAATTAGAAAATAAAAGGTTAAGGCATTGGGCCAATAGATGATGTTAGCAAGAAAGGGGGTGTGCGTTAATAAAGCCTTTTAATAATTATAATATTATTTTTCATAAAACAATAAGGAAGTTGGAAAGGAGATAGAACGTGAAAGAACTGAAGGTTTTGGAACATGAAGAACATGAAAGAGGAATAGTAGAGGGAGAGACCAATCAAGAATTCATGGCTAAGGTAAGGAGGGACTCTCCGATTAATATCTCTTACCGTATTATAGGTGATGATGTTGATTAGGGGTATTGTTTATATCAATGAGTTTTGTATTGTGATTGTGTTGTAGTGTTCATCTAGGGATTGAATCTATTATTGTGAATTCCTAATTAATTGAGTAGAATTAGGTTTGTAATGAGTAAAATCGATTATAGGTTAATATACTATTGATGGTAGATGAATCCTATATGGTTAAGTGTGCAGAAATTCTATTTTTGATCCAAAATCGCAGACTGTAATAGTGGGATCGCGAGGAAGACGTACTGGATAAGTTGCAGGTTTTTGGGACTTCTGCACATTTGCGTATGATTCGCGTATGGTACGCATATGAGGGGGTGGAACTGTATGGTACGCGCCCCGTTACGCACCAAAATATGCCTTTCCGTTGATACGCGTATGACGAAGAGCTGGTACGCGTATGGCCTTGTGGTACGCGTATGCTGTGTCTTGAAGAGAAATCAGTTCCTGCTGATACGCGTAGGGTACGCGTAAGACGTGTGTTTGTGTGGAAATCTAGTTCTGTTGGTACGCGTACGGTATGCGTATAGCCAGCGTGAAATGCAGAATTTTGCTGTTTGTAATTTTTGAAAGTTTGATTATGCGTGACTTTTAAAATATTGTCATGTTTTGAGTGTCGTTTTGATCATGATGAACTGGATGAAATAATATGTATTATTGATTAATGTTATGATTTAATTGAATGATGTTAATATATATATATATATATATATATATATATATATATATATATATATATATATATATATATAAACATGCTTTGATGACGGTGATGATGAGAATGATGATGATGACTTAGTATGATATGATGTTAATTATAGATTGATGATGATATAAGTATGTTTTATGTATGTTTACATTCATTCATAATCAATTGTTGAGGGTTGTATCCATGATGATTTGTTGGATCAGTGAAGGGCATAATTCCCATTGTGTGAAATTGTGCTGGCAGGGCCGTATCTTGATGATGTTAGATCGGTCGGTGGGTTATTCCCATTGATGATGTTGGTACCACATGCATAGTGTCAGTTTCATACATATGCATAACTTTTCATGACCTGAATAAACGTATTTTATGTTGGTGTGTGATTGTGTGATGATGAAACGTTTAGATATGAAACGATTGGGTGGATAATATAACTATGATATATTGTTGTTTGTAATGCAATAATATTTGTTAACTGTGATGAGACTCACCCTTACATGTTGTTATTTTCAAATTAAGGATAGCGGCTTTTCGACTTGGTGAGGATTAGCTCATGAGTCAGTGCGTTAATTAGTTTAGCGTCAGGTGTCATGTTCTGATATTGTAACACTGGGGACGCGATGTTTTGAGTTTATGTTTTATAACTCTAGTTGTTTATTTTGATGTTTTGAAGGATAAAGTTTTAAAGATGTTGAACTCATTAGTGTGATTTAATTCTGCTGTGTTAACATGAAAAGTTATAGTTTTATGATGGAGTTCCCTCAATGAATGCATGACATAGACATATGATGTTTTATTAAATATTGAATTGTGGCACCCTTGTTTTCATGTACTCTGAATAATTTATTCAATCGCCGCGGGGTTTAGAAGGGTGTTACAGCATCTGCACCTCTTGGTTCATGATCGCATTCCAGATATGGTCTCCAAATAAATTGCATGCACAAGACTTATACATTATTTTGGTCAAATATTTATAAAAAAGACACTTATAAAAGAGGAAAAGATTAGAGATTATACATCCCCGGGTCGTAAGTGATCAATCAGCTGGCGGTACATTGTGATATTTGACCGTGGATTTTTTGTGAAGTCCATCTTTTTCAGGTAAAATCTAAAACACAATTGAAATGTGTCAGTTAAAGTAAACCCTAATCAATTTATTTTGCATTAAAAATATGAAATAAAAAATTACATCATTGCATATGGGAAGGTCCAGTTGGTTCTGTTTATTGGGGCTAGTATAGGGATTCTCCACTACCCCCAAACTTGCACCAATAGAACACATCCATAGAATGTACAAGAATCCTTTTTTGCATTTTAGCAAAGGGATTGGTACAACGTATCCAGGACAGCAGACCTCCAAATATATTGACCCACTCTATTAAAATCCATTAACAAACGTAAATACATAAAATTTACGGTGTTATCGATATTGTCTCGAAATAAAATGTTTCCAAAGAGCAAGATCAGGTAACACCTGGTTTTCTGGAGTATCGTTTCTTCGGAAGAATCATCATTCAAATGAAAGTACCTATAATATATTTTTAAGTTCTTGAGATTTACACCCTGTCCCTTAGCACCTCTGTCTCCCTCTATCAGATTTATACCCAATGCCTGCTGGCAAAGGGAATTGGCTAGCATTACACAACCATTAATTACCTTAACGTATACTAGAAGGCCTAACAACATGTGTACATCCTCCAGGGTTATTGTGCACTCCCCTGTTGGAAGATGGAATGTGTGGGTCTCCGGCCTCCAACGTTCTAACAAGGTCGGAACAAATTTGTGATCTATGGATGACTCTGCAATGCTGCTGATGGCCTCAAAACCAGCAAATCGTAAATATGGTTTTATACGTTCATCTGGATCGACGATAGAGTGACTACGTGTGCGGAAACGGGAAGCGTCCTGAAAAAAATTATGTAAGTATTAATACGCAGTTATAACATAATAGGCTTGTAACTATTAAAAATGGCACATGGCGCACAACGTTGATTTTGATGTAGATCGTTCAAACCTGGAACGGTATGTAATCATTTGTAAAAATCCAGAGTGTGCATTCAGACTGTTGGCTTCTTATAGGAAGAGAAGTAATGCCTCGATCATAGGGTCGATTACGCAACAACACACATGTGTCAACCCTAATACTTCCCAGGATCATATGAAGCTCAGTGGCGATCTTATCTGTCAGGAGATCTTGCCTCTTATAAGCTGTGATCCGTCTTTGAAGGTCAAAACGATTATCTCGCATATCGTTACAGCCTACAACTACACTCCATCTTACATAAAGGCGTGGATTGCAAAGACAAAGGCAATTGAAATAGTCTATGGCAATTGGGAGGAGTCATACAAAAATCTTCCCCGCTACCTTACTGCGCTACAAACTTACGCACCTGACACTGTTTCTATTCTAGAAACACTGCCCGCGCATGCCTCGGATGGAACCCGTGTCCAAGGAAACGGCATATTCCATCGCCTTTTCTGGGCGTTCAAACCTTGCAAATGAGGGTTTTCATATTGTAAACCCATACTTCAAATCGATGGAACATGGTTATACGACAAATACAAGGGAACCATGCTGATGGTGGTTGCACAGGACGGAAATAGCAATATATTTCTAGTGGCATTCGCAAAAGTTGAAGGTAAAACTGCCGCGGCTTGGAGTTTCTTTCTAAGAAATATCCGAGAACATGTTGCTCCTCAGCCTGGCCTCTATTTAATCTCTGATAGACACGCTTCCATTGAGAGTTCTTATAACAATCCAACAAACGGATGGCATGACCCACCATCAACTCATGTGCATTGTACTCGCCATATTGCCCAGAACTTCATGCGGGAGATCAAGGATAGGCAGCTCAGGAAGGCCCTGGTCAATGCTGGTTATGCATTAACCCATCCTACATTCCAGCATTATCGGAGTGAGATTGTACTGACAAATTCAGATGCAGGAACTTGGATAGATAACCTTTCCAAGGAGAAATGGACAAGGGCTTATGACAACGGCGTGCGCTGGGGCCACATGACGACAAATCTGGTAGAATCCATGAATGGAGTTTTAAAAGGCATTCGTAACCTTCCTATCACTGCATTAGTGGAGGCAACCTACTTTAGGATTGCTTCGCTATTCTCAACGAGAGGCAAAAAGTGGAGTGATGTTAGAGAATCGGGTCAATTGTTTAGTGATAGTTGCATGAAATTTATGCAAGAGCAATCGGCAAAAGCAAACACTCATCAAGTAATTGCTTTCGATCGATTCAACCGCACCTTCAGTGTTCGCGAAACAATTGACCATAATGAGGGTTTGCGAAGACAAAAATATCGGGTTCTGCTAGACGAACATTGGTGCAACTGTGGAAAGTTTCAAGCTTTCTGTATGCCTGGCTCACATGTCATAGCGGCATGTGCATTTGCGCACCGCGACGCAATATCACTACTGTCTCCAATTTACAAGGCTCAGATATTGCTCCGAGTTTACAGTGTTGCGTTTCCAGTGGTAGCCAAGGAGGATTACTGGCCTGAGTATGACGGGGAGGTAGTTTGGCATAATGACGCAATGCGGCGAAAGAAAAAGGGTCGCCCCAATAGTATGCGGATTAGAACCGAAATGGACGTCTACGACAAAATGGAAAGAAAATGCATCATTTGTCGTCATGTGGGGCACAATAAAAATAAATTTCCTAGTTGTGGTTCGACCTCGTCGCACGTTTAATCTACTTTGTAATTTATTTTTACGACAATGTATCAATTTCGTTTACCACCTCTTGTAACCTTTCTTTAGTCTTTCATCAATAAAGTGTGCTTTATTAAAAAACCAAAATCGACAACGCAAACATTATTCAGGGTTAATAAGAATTTTACGAAATCGTTTTATCGGACGTTTTTACGAAAATAAAAGACCGGAATCAAAAACTTTGCGCTAAAAAACACAAAAACAGATATTTTTCTTAAAAAAAATACCCCAACACATAGGAGCCATACCAAATGCCGCCTATGTGTTGCTTCATGGTCTAATGCGCCAATTCATTTGGCTAAAATAAATTAGCCCTAATTTCCTAAGGTATGCGCCAAATGGTTTGGCTTGTTGTACATTTATGCGCCCAAATGATATGGCGCATACACCTATACGGTGTCCCAAACCTAGACACTTTGGTAAATAAACTGAAAACTTGGTTTTTTTGTATTTTTTTTTCATAGTTGGTTATTTAAAAGTTTTTTCACTATTTGTAAATACCTAGTTATTAATTTGATTAATTTTTGTAATTAATATTAGGCTTAATTGCAACTTTGTTCATCCTATTTTGTTTTTTTTTTCGATTTTGGTTCCCCATTTTTAAATCCATAATTTTGGTTTATTTTTTAGTTTTCTGTTAAAAAAGGGACAAAAATAAAGACTAAATTTGCAGAAAAAAACAAAATAGAAAGACGAAAATTGCACAGAAAATTTAAAAAGAATTAAAATAGTAATTTTTAAAGTAGAGGGATCAAAGTAAAAAAAATAGGAGACTAAAGTTGTAATTAAGCCTTTATGTTAAGTAATCTTGCTGGTTATCTCTATTAATATTATTTGTTAGTTATTTGACATAAATTGATCGAAATTCCTAAATTCGTCAGTTGATTAAAATATTTTTTTAAATTAAAATGGCAATGATGTAATAAATATTCAATATAGAATATTGTTAACACTGTCATAGTTGGATGTACGAATATAAGTAGATTCAATCATATTTTGAGAAAAGAGTTAAAAGATTTATCTTATTTGCATTTGTTCAAGACTGTTTTCGAAGCAAAGGAATAGTAAGATGTATGTTTAAGGGATTCAAATATATTTCAAAAATTACTTATTTATTAGGATTCAGATGCGTTTAAAGAAAAATCTAATTACTAAAATGTTTGATTTTCCTACAGATTTTTCGAAAGAAAAATTAAAATCCACAGGAAAATCCGAAAGAAAATTCACAGGAAACCTATAGATTTTCCTGCGGATTTTTAGTTAAGGAGCTAAATTCTTAGTATTTTAAAATGGCAAGGTTTTTTTTCAAAAAAATATTTTAAAGGAGTAAACTAAAAATGGCCAATATGACAAGGGGTAAAATAGTAATAACCTTAAAAATAATAATCTTAACTGCGGAGAATAGTGCACTTTTTGGATTTAGTATATGATATCTTCTAGTTTTCCTGCAATCCTGAATAATGAATTACAAGAATAGTGCATGAGTCAATCACTACATTTTTATTGACAATTTCTTTATGGACCCCCCAACCTTCTTGGATACCCGCTGTAAAATTTCTAAAATGCCCATATATTTCGGAAATGCATCTCCGAAGTAAAAGAAAGTGTTTTTGGAGATGCATCTCCGAAAACACTTTTTTTTACATAAAAAGATAAATTTGGAGATGCAACTTCGAAATCAACATTTCGGAGATACATTTTCGAAAAAACGTGCGTTTTGCTGTTTAAACAAAACAGCCTCCCCCCATTTTCAGTTTACCCTGAACACCAAAAATTCAAAATTTCTCAACCATTTGCGCCTACACACTCCAAAGGCTACTTCAAAACAATATCAAATTTCTCTCCAACCTTCAAAGACCACTTCTAAAGCAACATCAACATCACTTCAAATCTATAAGTTCTCACAACTTTAAGTCTATGATTGAAATTGAATATGGGGTGTTAGAAATTAGTATAATGTAGTATATTTTAAGTTATTATATGTCACTGGGTATATTTGGATAGGAAAATTTTGATTTTGAAGCAATTAGGGCAAGATGTGGAGGTTCTGCAAAAATGGGGTTCGCATGGGGGTTTCGGAAGTGCATTTCCGAAAACACCTCCATGACCAGTTTCGGGAATGCACTTCCGAAATGAATCCATTTTTTTTTATTTTCTTGATTGTTTCGCCTTCTTACAGATTTCAATTTCTACAGGAAAAATGGCAGGCAACCCTACGCGACTTAGACAGGGTATAGAGACCTAAACAGCGTCGGCTCGACGCGAGAGGGCCTCCCAATTAACATCGACACAGGGACGGGGTAGAGTACGAGTACCCGTCCATATGGATGAAGCTGGTTCCTCATCTGGATTGAGGAGTCGGCTGGCTCAGGTGTCTTCTTCCCGTCAGGAGGAGGCACAAGAGGAAGAGGAGGAGATACCTGATGCTGATCCTCCGCACGGGGATGAGGAGGACGGCTACCCAAGAGGGCCTAGGAGGGAGAGGTATTTTTTTTAATTTAACCGACTTTATAATTTAACCGTTTTTTATTTACTAACAGTAACAGGAAAGGCCGACGATAAAATTTGTAACCACACGCGGAAGATTTTTTATCTGTTTAAACTAGAGCTCTAGTGGTTTAATGATGTGGTAGCTGGTTCCGTGATCGGCGGGTTGTGTATGACCGGTATACCACTATCTGCCATGGAATGCTGGGGCTTTCATGGAGCGGTGGCACAAGGAGACGTCTTCTTTCCACTTTCCTGTTGGGGAGTTGATGATCACCTTGCGCAATATTCAGTGTCTGCTCCACCTGACGATCGAGGGAGGCTGCTGCACCATTCTCAGATACAGAGGGTCGAGGCGATTGAGTGAATGGTCGACTAGTTGGGTATGGACCCAAACATGGATGATTATGAGTGTCGCGCGACGAGTGGGGACCATATCCGGTTCTCCAGCTTAAGAGAGTTGTATGAGATCCATTTGGTGGCGGCGGCAGAGTCCGAGCAGGAGGGGGATAGGATTTTTATAGAGTATCACCGTGCCTGTGCTCTATGGTGCTGGTTTATGTTCTAGGTAACACTGCACTCTCTGTGGACAAGAGTGCAACCTACGTCGACGTGACATATCTCTGCTACTTTATGGATTTGAGTACCATTAACCAGTGGAACTAGGGGTCAGCTATTCTAGTATACCTATACCAGTAGCTCAATGAAGCCTCCAACTAGAGGACCAGGCAGTTGGCTGGATCTTCCACACTCATGACGATACATTTCTTTTTAATTATTTCACATTTATTTATGGTTCATATTCATTTTTAACATATTAGTGTATTTATGTTTCAGGGCTGGATCATCACTTACTTACCTCGCATCCACGGCTTCGCCATTAATCCAGCATACACTGATGAATTGCCTAGGGCCGCCCGATACGTTCTCCAAAGGGAGAACAACTTAGTGCCACCATATTGTGTGTACCTCGATCGCACAACTCACGATGACATCCGTTGGATGCCGTTCACCGACTACCGTGATGTTGTCTCATTCGACTGCATCGCGTTATACTCTGGATGGTTGGCATGCGGGGCCAACACCATGATGAGGTATCTGTCGGAGAGGTGCATGAGGCAGTTTGGACGTGCGTAGATGATACCATGGTTACCGTTTGAGGCTGCTCCCGACACAGTTACTCGAGTGGAGCTCACTGCTATATTTGAGGACTAGGCGCATCATTTAGTCCTGGAGGAGTATCGGCGTATGGCGGCCACCCAGGAGTGGCACTGTGTAGAGGGGTATGTGACATGGTTCTATCGGGTATCACATCCTCTGATGACACCCGACACTCCCGGAGCTCCTAGACCAGCACCCCTAAATTAGTATTTTCGGAGATGCATATCCGGAAACACCCCTAAATTGATATTTTCGGAGATACATCTCCGAATTTGGAAAAATTTGGAAAAAAAATACTTTCGGAGATGCATCTCTGAAGCAGGAGTATTTTGGGGTTTTTAGCAGGGGTACTTATGGAACCTATATGGCTTCAGTGTGGGCTGGCCCAAACCAACCTGAATAACCCGAAAAAAATGATCTTTAAAGAAATTAGCTAATCACTACAAGAAAAAAGCTAATTAGCTGGGTGAATTTGCCAGGTGATATACACCTCACAAATTATTGATGTTGCGGGGTGCAATTCACCACTCAACCCAGTTTTTATAAAAAAAATATATATAAATGTGTTTCCATCTCGCAACGTATGGAGGGAGGTTTGAAATTTTGAAAAAAAAGGTTGCACGATGTTTATCACCTGGCAACAATGTTTAAAAAAAATTATTGAAAAATCAAATATTATATTTACTGAAAAGTCAGGGTGGCATGTGACAAGCTAATGATTTTACTGACACAAATGTTGAGAGGTACCTTACACCCCGCAAGAATCAACGCTTTTGTGCGTTGCGGGGTGAGCACCACTTCGCAAGAGTTATTGAAAATTTTGAAGAAAAATAAATTTGGTAATTAATGTTGGTACAGAGTAGCAGGGGCGCTTTGTCAGACACATAGATTGCGAGGTGGAGTGCACTTCGCAACTTGTACCGACTCTTTTTATTGCGAGGTGTATTGCACTTGGCAAGTTTTCTAATAAAATTGGGGGGAAATTAAATTTGGAAATTAATGATGATAGAGAGTAGTAGGGACATGTGTGAGACACGAAAGTTGAGGGGTGGAGAGCACGCCACAAGTGTTGACGTCAAATATATTTGCTGGGTGTTTTTCACCTCGCAAAAATTCGTAATAACCACACCTCTTCACTTCCATTCCCCAGTTTCAGTACCCTGCTTCCATGTTCGTATTCTCTCTCTCATTTCCTCTTGTTGCTTTGCGAAAACCACAAAAGAAACCCTAAAACTCCTATTTTTTCCCCAAATCAACACATCAAGACTCAAGTAAAGTTGCCGGATTCAAATTTCCTCTTGTTGCTGCGTTTTAACTATAATAGTTGCTGGATTTCTTCTCATTTTCTTCCTCCAAACCATTATTAAGGTATACATATGGATTAATTTATTTGCAATTGATTGTATGAAATAGTTTAAATTACTCATTTTTATTGAACTTTATATGAACAAATTGATGTGGGTATGATATTTTAGAAGCATTCTTCTTGGCTCATTGATCTAATTGAAAATAAATTACGATTTGAATGAATCAGAAACACTAACTTTAGAAGCATTCTTCTTGGCTCTTGTCACGGGATCCTCTGCTTCAGATTCTGTTTCACCATCAATAAAGGTATCGTTTTTTTTTTTAATCCTTCCATTAGAAAATTTATGAAACTGCCCTCTTTGGAAGAGAGATGTCTCACATCATTCTGTTTTTCCTTTGTTGAGTATACTGTTATTGAGGGTTGTGTTGTTGAGTGAAAATAGAATATATATATATAAGTTCATAGAATATATAAGTGTGAATATACTGTTATTGAGGGTTTTGTTGTTGAGTGAACATACAATATATAAGTTGAGGATTCAGAATTCAGAACTGAAGGAAAAAGATTGGACATGTTTTAAGATAAGTTGATAAGTATTTGGAAAGAAAATGACTTTTGTTAATAGTGTGATAGATATATAGAGGTGAGGTGATTTAGGACATTTCACCAAAGCTATGATCATGTGTAAAAAATCATTTTCACAATTAAGAATCTAACACATGATTTCAACAACTCTCTAAATTTCACTCCTTATAAATAGATGATGAGTAAGACATTTAACTATCTAGTTCACACAAATATTCCACCTTGAACTACACCTTAACTCAAAGCAAAGAAACCAAAAACAACCTTTCAATCTCACACATACATATAAATATCTATATCATGATGATGATATAAAGTCTAGAATAATTCATTCTATATGTTGAGTTCATGTGTGATGGAAGAGATCCACGTGGAAGTAATTGAAATTGTACTGTATCAATGAAAAGAACCTAAACTAGATTATGCAGAGATTAGTACAATACAAATCAAGTTTGCACTGATAATTGTCCTTATATATGTATAATAATCTCAGTTAATCAGTTTTGTTGGAATGAGAGACATTAGAATTTTGAAAAGTGTTGTATCAAAGTGGGTGGTGAAAGAGAGGGGAATAGAAGAGTGTATTGTATATTAATTATTAATAATGAATGAAAAATGATTATGTATATTTATATAAATCAAAGAGAATGCTTAGAGTGTAAGGGAGTGGCACCATCTATTCTTGTTTGACCCTTAATTTGAGCCATACAATCCGCTGCCAACCCAACTTCACAATACTTTAAAACTCCATCTTATACTAATTCTATATCTATATATGAGGGCACCAAAACCCAGAAAGAATCCACCACTGCCATTTCTACTACATTATAAGGACAATAATTCCATCACATAGGTGTGAATGAGAGCAAGGTTCATGTATTTAACAAGTGCATTGACTGACTTTCATTATAAGAAATAATTCCATCACATAGGTGATTTTGAGATCTTATCTTACTACCATGCATATATGAACAGCAAAGATTGAAGCTTTTTGTGGTTTCTACTACTTTTCAGTATATATCAGTTCATAGAATATATAAGTTCATAGAATATACTGTTATTGAGGGTTCTGTTGTGAACATACAATATATAAGTTCCTGAATGAACATAGAATATATATGTTCCTAAGTTCATAGAATATAGAATATACAAGTTTCTAAGTTCATAGAATTCCTGAATGAACATAAAAATGAAAGCAATACTTGGCATCAAAGAAAAGATAAGCTTTACATCAGTTATTGATTCAAGACCCACAAAGTTTGAACATTTCCATTTAGTAACATCACTACAAATATAGTACAGTTAATTTACACTTTAAGAACAAGACAGAGTTTCCCATTATATGTTTTTATCTAAACATATTCCATTTTGTAGTTACGAAACTCATAGTCATAGTCACAGTTTAAAATTGCGGTAGAAGTTGCACTTACGTGTGAACCATTATATTATTGTAAAAATGTAGACATTGATTCTTGAATTGTCTACATTGTTTACATTGTGAATAAAATTCTGAATTTGTGGATTGTCTACATTGTTTACATTGTTCACATTGTTTACATTGTCTACATTGTTTACATTGTTCACATTGTTTACATTGTCTACATTGTTTACATTGTTCACATTGTTTACATTGTCTACATTGTTTACATTGAATTTTGAATAAGTGATGATTGTTTACATTGTGAATAAAATTCTGAATTTGTGGATTGAATTCTGAATTTTGAATAAGTGATGATTGTTTAAAATTCTGAATTCTGAATTTGTGGATTGAATTCTGAATTTTGAATAAGTGATGATTGTTTAAATTTCTGAGTTCTGAATTTTATTCTAAAGTCTGAATAAAATTCTGAATTTTGAATAAGTGATGATTGTTTAAATTCTGAATTTGTTTACATTGTTTACATTGTCTATACTATTGCTTACTGCAGTTTTGAAGGGGATTTTCGAGGGTTTGTCATAGAGAAAGAAGCCAGAAGTAAAAAAATTGGTATAATTTTAGATTTGCTAATATGAATTTGTGGTACTTGATTAAATATTTGCGATAATATGATTAACTTAGTAAAATTTTATGCTATGATCTTTTCCATTTTGTTCAAGCAAGTTCCTGTAACTTAGTGCCATCCCTATCACCTAACATCACTTTGAAATGAAAACTAAACTACCTGCCATTCTTGAACACCTTGCAAACTATCAAGTTTCAATTTCTTGATAGCTCATTGATTTATTTGAAGTTTTAAGTAGCATTCACGTGCATCCCTGTGTATATAAAACCATATGAGAAGAAGTTTTGGCATTCATATGGATTGAGTCAAGTTTCAATACTTGCTTCATGACTTTAGTTACATGCATGTTTTTGGTCAATTGGGACAAAGATTCAAACTATCTTTAATCAGTTCAACTGTTAAATTAATTTTTTCTTTGATAGAAGTAAAGTAGTGTGTCACACATAGTTTTGAATTGTTTTAATGTTTGATATTATAGTCTAATATGATTACTATGTTTAAACATAGAATTATATAATTGATATAATTGACCAAAATTCCCGAATTGGTTAATTGATTAATATATTTTACGATTATTATAATGGATATGATATTGTAAACGTGCAGTATGGAAAATTACAAGTTCTATCGTAGTTGGATGTACGATCGTATGTATGCTGGGAGACGTGGACTTAAACCACTTTTTGAGGAAGGAGTTAAATTGTTATTACATGGGCATTTGATCAAGAATGTTGTCGGGAAGAGGGAGGAGTGAGATGTCCGTGTCTTAAATGTGGATGTAGACGTATAATAAGTGATCCGAAAGAAGTAGAAACTCATTTGAAGAGAAAAGGATTTAAGGAAAATTATTGGGTTTGGACATCAAACGGGGAAGAAATGCCGATAAATATGCCAGAGACTAGTAATTTCCAACATGGCTCAAGTAGTCGATCACAGATGGAATATGAAGAACAATTTAATCTACACGATGACATGATTGGCGATGCTTTAGGGGTTAACGTGGCCTACGATGAACAACAAGATAGTGGCGATGAGGAAGAGTTGCCGAATGAGAAATCTCAAAATTTTTACGAGTTGTTGAAAGAAATAAACACGCCATTGTTTGAGGGTTCGTCAGACTCTAAATTGTCTATGTGTGTGAGATTGTTGGCTGCAAAATCAAACTGGAATGTTCCTGATCAGTGTCTGGAATTCTTTTGTCAAATGATGTTGGATGCGACTCCTACGAAAGACAATTTGCCTAGAAGTTATTATGACGCGAAGAGGTTGGTTATGAAGTTGGGATTAGAAGTAACGAAGATTGATTGTTGCATTAGAGGCTGCATGTTGTTCTATGACAATGAGTTTGGTACAAACGATGGAGCGTTAGAGGAATGTAAGTTTTGTAACAGTCCAAGGTATGTAGTTCGCACTAAAACCGTTGATCATAAGAAGAAACGCATAGTAGTGAAATCAATGTTTTATCTACCGATAATACCAAGGTTGCAGAGATTGTTTGCTTCAATGCACAGTGCAAGTCAAATGACCTGGCATCATACAAACAAAACAAATACAGGCACTATGCGACATCCATATAATGGTAAAGCATGGAAGCACTTTGATCGGATGCATCCTGATTTTGCCGCAGAACCTAGAAATGTCAGACTTGGATTGTGCTCAGATGGTTTTACTCCATATGTCCAACAGTCCGGAACTGGATATTCTTGTTGGCCGGTTATTGTTACTCCTTACAACCTCCCCCCTGAGATGTGCATGACAAAGCCTTACATGTTTTTGACTTGCCTCATTCCAGGGCCGTCGAGTCCAAAAGCAGGAATTGACGTGTATTTACAACCTTTAGTTGATGACTTAAAGAGGTTGTGGATTGGAGAATGTACTTATGACATATCTCGTAAACAAAACTTCAACATGCGAGTTGTTTTGATGTGGACTATTAACGATTTTCCTGCATATGCCATGTTGTCTGGTTGGGGTACACATGGTAAAATGGGATGTCCTCATTGCATGGATAAGACGAAGGCGTTTACATTGGATAAAGGAGGAAAAAGTTCGTGGTTTGACTGTCATCGTAGATTCCTACCAAAAAACCACTTACTTAGAAAAAACATGAATGATTTCAGAAAAGGTATAAAAGTAACAGATCTGCCTCCCCCCCATTTTTCCTCAGTTGAAGTATGGAACATGGTACGTGATCTACCAAAATTCACAGACAATGGAAAAGCGATCCGAATTCCAGGATACGGGGACAAACACAATTGGACTAAAAGAAGTATTTTTTGGGACCTCCCATATTGGAAAGATAATTTATTGCGACATAATCTTGATGTTATGCACATAGAGAAGAATTTTTTTGATAATGTATTTAATACAGTGATGGATGTCCAAGGCAAGACAAAAGATAATGAGAATGCTAGAAAAGACATGGAACTGTATTGTTATCGAAAAGATTTAGAGTTGAAGACTCTACCAAATGGGAAGCTATTAAAACCCAAAGCTACTTATAGTCTAACTCCACAAGAAGCCAAGCTTGTTTGCCGATGGTTAACTGAATTGAGAATGCCCAATGGTTATGCCTCTAACTTGGCAAGATGTGCTAACGCCAGCACTGGCAAAGTGATTGGAATGAAAAGTCATGATTGCCATGTTTTCATGGAACGATTTCTTCCAATTGCCTTCAGCTCATTACCAACACAAGTGCTCAATCCACTAACTGAAATTAGTCAGTTTTTTAGAGATATTTGTGCATCAATTTTAAGAGTCGATCACCTAATTAAGTTGGACCAAGACATTCCTCTCATTCTATGCAAGTTGGAACAAATTTTTCCACCTGGCTTTTTCGATTCAATGGAACATCTTCCTGTGCATCTTGCATATGAAGCTTTTCTGGGTGGACCTGTTCAATATAGGTGGATGTATCCTTTTGAAAGATTCATGGGTGATTCAAAGAGATCTGTGAAAAATAAGGCTAAAGTGGAGGGTTCGATATGTGCACATTATTTGCATCGGGAAACATCTCATTTTTGCTCTCATTATTTCAATCACATGATGTTAATTCCAAGAATCACAAGGAATGAAGTTAATGTTACAGAAAGAAGTCAATTCACCTTATCCATCTTCGGACTTCCTGGTCGTAGTTCTGGAAAGACGAATGTGCACTGGCTGACCGAAAAGGAATTGCAATCTGCTCATGTTCATGTATTGATTAATTGCGTTGAAGTTAAACCATACATTGAGTAAGTATACCAAGTGAATATTTATTTTGAACACATTGGGTTTAAACTTATTACCTTCTAACTTACTTTTAATGTGTTTCGATATAGGTTATATAATAACTTCCATTATGAACTCACCGGTGAACAAGCAACAACCACTGACATACATGCTTATTTTCCATCATGGTTTAAGCAACAACTGGCATGTAATGTCGAATCATCTCCACAACTACTCCATTTGAGAAACTTGGCTGAAGGCCCTATTAAACGTGCAAAGAAATGGCACACATACTTTGTAAACGGATATAAATTTCATACTGATGAATGGACAGAAGGAAAGAAAACCATAAATAGTGGCGTGTTTGTAAAAGGAGTTACAGATGGTGGTGAAGACGACTTCTATGGTGTTATCACACACATTTACGAGTTGGAATACAATTATTTGGATTCGGAAAACAAAGTTGTCTTGTTTTATTGTGATTGGTATGATCCATCTGCTAGAGGCACAAAAATAAATAAAAAATATAACACCGTAGAGATTAAAATGGATCGAAGGTACAAGCATTATGATCATTTCATCATGGCACATCTTCTTAGGCAAGTTTATTATGTCCCTTATCCTTCAATTCACCGAGCTAAGCGTGATTGGTGTGTTGCAATCAAGACAAAACCAATAGGCCATATTGAAACTGATGAACTTGTAGAAGACCTTGCTTATCAAGTCGATGAAATGTCACAAAATAATCATGTGATTGAAGTTGAACAACTTACAAGTTTGTGTGATAACGAAGTTGAGGGTCAACAAGTTGATTCGTCTGTATTGTTGCCATCAAATAATGTGGATGAAGATGACGAAGAGTCAGAAGCTGAAGATAATTTTGAATCAAATGAAGATAATGAAGATTTTGAATGATGATGCATCTAGTATTTTAATGAAGCTTTTAATATATATTGTAATAAATCTAGTATTTTAATATGTAGATGCCTTTAATATGTTCAAACTTTTAATACATATTGTAATGAATCTAGTATTTTAATGAAGCTTTTATTGTCCTTTAATATGTTTAATTTGGTGATGCATGCATGGTTTGATTTGCTTGCATGCAGTGTAGGCAAAGTAATGCAATCAATAAGCTTACAGAATGTTTATATTTATATATCTTTCACCAAACTCATGGAATCCACTACAAATTTGTTTCTAACTATCTTGTTTTAATTTCTATATTGTAGGAGAAGTGTGTATGGCACACACTTGATGAAGAGCTGGTTGAGATAAATTTTAAGAAAAGAGCATCGGCACGACTTTCAGATATGCTTAGGCGTGCCAGACGTGGATATGAAGAAAGAGGGATCAGACCTCTATGGATGGGAGAAAATGTGTTTAAAGAAATGCTTGTTTATTGGAAATCAGATGAGTTTAAGAAAAAATCTGAAAAAGCAAAGCAACGTAGAGCATCAGAAAGGGGAGCCGCCAATCATAGAGCCGGAAGCATTAGTATTGCTGATCATGCTGAACGAATGGTAATATATTTTCCTCTCACTACTTTTTTTTTAATTATAATCTTAATCGTGTTATATTTTTATTGGAGTTCTATGTGTATTAGGCTGTGGCTAAGAGAAGAGCTCCATTAATGCAAGAGCTTCACGAGAGGACTTATCGGGGAAGAGATGGAGAGTATTGTGACGACCGTGCTAGAGATACTCAAGTAAGATGATATTAATATTTCTTCTCTTTGTTTTAATTTTAATCTCTGGTTAATTTTACCTCTCATTAGTTTGGTAAAGTTTTGTTACTTAAAAAGGTAGCATTAATATAACATAAATTGTGTCATCTAACATTCGAGATTAGCCTCCTCGCATGAAAAACATAATTAGTATGTTCCAAGACGCCATTGACTGTTTAGCTGTCCTCCATTTGAGAATTGTCGTATGTCAGTTAGATTTCCAGTCCAAGACATACAACCAATGTCTGCGTCATATGAGTATGAAACACAGGAGCAATTCTCCAAACATCGACTTCTGCACATGTCTGATGAAACAGTGAGAGATGACCCATCTGCAAAATCAGGAACTTTAACCATCTGCAGTTTCAAAAATCCAACATGTATACCACTGAGATAATGAGTTCTCTTTTACATTAGCACCTCTATAGATTTTTCTTCTCACAAAATGTCTACATCCCTACCCAAAGTTAACTTCCAGAAGCTATTGACGTAGGGCGTGGGTAATTTACCATCTAGATGATTACTTTCAGAATCTTACAATGTTATTAACTTTCAAAATTTTACAACATTAGGATATTAACTTCTGGACTATTTGCATAAATTACAAAATAAAAAATAGAGCCCTCTTCCTTCTCTGCTGATTGTGTCCTCTTCCTTCTCTGATGACTTGTGGGTGCCTTAAGGACTACAGTACTTCCAAGCTCATGGTGTCATATTGTGTAAATGGGATATGTTAAAAGATCTATATACCATTGAGTTAATTGTTGATCTTCTAACAAAAATATGAAGTTTACCATCTTCACCTATCACAGCATCAGTTTGAAGCAGTTCCCTACCGTTGAGCGAATCAACAATGGAATCAACTTTGAATGAAGTTATAGAAGTTCTAGTTTCAGGAAACTATTATGTATTGAGAAAGTTTAGCAGCTCTATATTAAAATAAAAACAACATAAAAGTATACCAAATACACTTGTAGAACAATTGGTACCATAAAATTTCCAGAGAAATCACCATACATAGATGTTAAAAGAGGGATTCCCATAACAAGTGTCTTAGGAAGAGTTGAAAGTGATAAAAGTATAATAGTCCAATCAAGAACATCTTCTTTTTTGTGAACATGTTCCATAGAAAAAGAGCAGCAATGATAACTATTTTTTGAAGTGAATCAGCTAATATGAAATGGTAATTCATCGCATATGGATCCTTGGAAGATATAAAATTGAAATATAGTAAAGGAACATTGAAAATCGCCACGAAACAGGGATGTTGTATTTGAGCATGTTGATAGTAAAAATCAATTAGCCGACATTTTCACTAAACCATTAGCAACCGAACCATTTTTCAACATACATGGAGAATTGGGGATCATTGACATCTCCAATATTGCTTAGTTTCTGATCGGTCACGATTCTCACTATGTCTTTGTCACTTTCCTGATGATAATCCAGGTATTTTGCACTGCTTAATGTCATAGTATAGTCTTTTTAATCTGTTTAAGTAATTTTTTTTGTTTTTGCAAGTTTTATCCGTTTGTTAGTTTTCGAGTTTATTTTCCCATTTTATGCGTTGGTTTGGTTGTTTAATGGTATTTCAGATCTAGGAAATTCTTCACGCGACCCAGTGCAAGAAATGTCGGAGGTAAAGAGCAAGATAAAGAAGAAAAGATAAGGTCAGTAGTGCAACACGGGCGCCCGTGTTGAGTAACACGACCCGTGTTGCTGGGCAGGCAAGGAAGAAGAAGGAGTGGAAAAGCAGTGGTGCAACACGGGCACCCGTGTTGCCTAACACGACCCGTGTTGCTTCTACTGAGCGCAAGTTAGTTTTTGAGGGATCCAGAGGACCAACACGGGCACCCGTGTTGCCTAACACGACCCGTGTTGGCTTGTTACGCAGATTTTCATGTTTTTATGATTTTCACTCAAAAAGTGATCCAGAAAGGCGTTTTGGTACTTTCCGACTTAAAAAGAAGGGTTTGCACTATATAGTGAAGGATTGAGAAGAGAAGTGGTATCTTTTTTACAACCAAAGGAATTGAATTTGAAGCAGAGCAACGTATGAGATTATTGGAGAAGAGAGATCATTCATGAGCAAGAGCAATTGAAGATCACAAATTCCCCAATTATATGTAATGTTTAACTTTGATACTTTTGAATTTCTTTTGAACAATATGAGTAGCTAAGCCCCCCAATGCTAGGGGGGTGTCCCTGATTTGGTTTGTAATGACTTTGATATTCTGATTTGATCGACTTCATGTCTATGTTATTCAATTCGATTTTATACTGTTTTTAATGCCTTCTTTATCGGACCAATAAAGATATATTGTTTTGTGATTAACAATTTGCCGGCTCGCAATTGTTAAGGTTTGTATTAAATTGAACCATAGTAGATATCACCTAGGACTAGGGATACCCTATGGTCACTAAGAAATCTTGATAGAAAACAGGCTTGGTTTTATCTGTTATCTCTAAGGACTTAGGTTTATAGATGAGAAACCAAAGGTTTGCCCAATAAGGATTTAGGGGCAAACACTCTAAAGATTTAGTAATTGAATATCATGAACTTGTTGAAAAGATCTCAAATAAGGATTCGGGGTTATTATAGAGCAAATTACACACCTTGCCTTGACATTTACTCATATTAGTGAAAAAGGCTTAAATTTACTTTCTGCTATTTTTATTTTACATTTAGAAATTATAACTCAATCAAAAACACCAGTTGAATTTTTATTTAATTGAATAACTATAAAACTTATATTCCAACGCAGTCCTCGAGATCGATACTTGGTTTTTAACCTTTTATTACTACTTCGTAAAAATAGTGCACTTGCTATTTTTCCGATCAAGTTTTTGGTGCCGTTGCCAGGGACTGCCAAATATAAGTTAAATAATAATTCAATTGAATTTTTGTTGCTCTGCAACCAAAATTTTATTTTCTGTTATTTGAATTGCTCATACTAATATTCATCTAATCTTTGTATGCGAGGTAAGGCCTCAGCTGAACTTCTTTTTGACGCAGAACCAGAAAGATTATTTCGAGCAAGACGCCGAGAAGCTAAACAAAGAGAACTGGAAGCAAAAGAAGAACCGCTGATAGTTTCAGATCCCGAAACAGAGAAGACTCAGTCAATACATTCTGAGCATTCAAATTCTGAACCTGAAACTATGGCCGAAGACCCCCCTCCTGTGGAAAGGCTTTTAGGTGATTATGGAAGAGCAAATGCACCTCTTGGCCGGATGACAATTGTTAACTAACCGGTCAATGTTGCCCATTTTCAGCTACACCCGGCAACAATAAGACAACTTGAAAAGAAACCATTCTCTGGAAGGATCAATGAAGATGCAAATAAGCACTTACAAAGGTTTCTTACTATGACAACGTCATTAAAGATAGAGGGGCATTCTGAAGAAGCCAAGAAATTGGTGATGTTTCCATTTACATTGTCAGACGATGCTGAAGAGTGGTTTTACTCTTTACCTGGTGGAAGTATCACAACTTGGCAACAAATGGAGACAACATTTCTGAATGAATATTTTCCAGCTTCTGTGTATATCCGCAAGAGATATGATATAGTTAATTTCAAACAGAAGGAAGGAGAATCACTTGGAGATGCATATAAAAGATTCAAGCGGTTGTTGGTTGCATGTCCTACTCATAACATGGATGCAACCGAGCAAATGCAGAATTTTGTGAATGGTCTTAAGCTTAAGACTAAACAACTAATTCACACAGCTGCTGGTGGTTCAACGAATTTTAAAACAGCCACTGAGATAAAGAAGATCATTGATGCTATTGCAGCAAACGAACACTTAGAGCTGTATGACCGCAGTGTAAATCAACCAGAAGGGTTAGTTGATTTGAAGTTGACGAATCAAGTTGTTGAGATGGAAGAGCAGATCGCAGCTGAAGTTGAGCGTAGAATGAAACAAATGGCTCTTGAAAAACAAACGGTGGCTCAAGTTCAGCCGGTTCAACCGATTCAAGCAGTGAATTGTGAAATATGTGGAGGACCTCACTTTGCCGTGCATTGTGTGGTAACAGCCCAGCAGGTGGAAGAAATCAACTTTTTGAAACAGAACAACCCTTACTCTAATACTTACAATCCAGGATCAACAAGGGAACGTACCAAAAACAAGGGGCTGCTCCTTATCAAGGTCTTCCACAACAACAACAGCAATATAGGCCACCACAACAACAACCATATCAACAGCCGTATCAGCAACCTCAACAACAATTCCAGCAACAAGGGCAAAGAAAAGCAGATTGGGAGATCGCCATTGAAAAAATGGCTGCTCAAAGCTCCCAATTTCAAGAAGAAACAAGAAGTAATTTTCGGAATACAGGAGCATCAATTAAAAATCTTGAAATTCAGATGAGTCAAATAGCACAACAATTGGCAAGCCCTCAGCAACCTGGTGCTCTGCCTAGTGCCACAGTTACGAATCCCAAAGACCATAATAATGTGAGCGCTATAGTAACTAGAAGTGGTAAAGCGAAAGAAGTTGTAGAGGAGATTGCTAAAGAAGGAGAGCCATTGTTTGAAGTGGATGTAGAAATAAAAGAGAATGAAGCACAAGTGGAAGACTTAGGTGTGTTGGAACCAACAACTAAAGGGAAGACGAGTGAACAAAAACCGGAAATCAAATTACCCTTTCCAACAAGAAATAAGAAGAAAGGGCAGCACGAGAAAAACTTTCAAAAATTCTTGGAAATGTTTAAGAAACTTGAGTTGAACATACCATTCCTGGAGGCGTTAGAACAAATGCCTACATAGGCCAAGTTCATGAAAGATATCATCTCCAAGAAAAGGACAACCGATTGTGACCCAATTATTCTAACTGAAACTTGTAATGCTATTTTGCAGGGTATGAAGATTCCGGTGAAGAAGAAAGACCGAGGCTCTGTAACTATTCCTTGTACTATTGGGGATAGATCATTTAAAAAGGCTCTTATTGACTTAGGAGCAAGTGTTAGCCTTATGCCGCTGTCCATCTACAAAAGATTGGGAATTGGTAAAGTTCAAGATACAAGAATGACACTCCAATTTGCCGATCATTCCGTAAAAAGACCGTACGGGATAGTAGAAGATGTGCTTGTAAAAATAGACAAGTTTGTGTTTCCAGTGGATTTTGTAATTTTAGAGATGCCAGCAGATGAAGAAATTCCAATCATTTTGGGGAGACCATTCTTAGAGACCGGGAGATCTTTGATAGACATAGAAGAGGGCACTATGACCTTGAAGGTGTACGATGAAGAGTTAAAAATTGATGTGCGAAACACCATGAAATACAAGGATGATGTTGCTACTAGTCAACATATTGAGGTGATTGATCAAATTGTTCACAATGAGAATGCTTTGAAGTCACAACAATTACCTTTAGAAAGAGTGTTGAGTTTATCAATTTTCAACAAAACTGAAGAGGTTGACGAAGAAGAGATAGAAGTGTTGAATTTGATGGAGGCAAAACCTTTCTTTAAAAGTTCTCGACAAAATCGGTGGGAGGATTTAAGGCAACCATTAGTAGAGGAAAAGAAAGATGAACCAAAGAAGGGGGCTGAATTGAAACAACTATCGGAGAACCTCAAATATGTCTTCCTAGACACAGAAAACAAATGTCCGGCTATCATAAGTTCACACCTTGAAGTTATCCAAGAGAACAAACTTGTTGAAGTTCTGAAAAAGCACAAAAGATCCATGGGATGGTCGATTGAAGATTTGAAAGGTATTAGTCCTACGGTTTGCATGCACAAAATTCTCATGGAGGATGATCACAAAGCGGTAGTCCAACCTCAACGGAGGTTGAATCCAGCAATGAAGGAAGTAGTCAGAAAAGAAGTGGTGAAACTATTAGATGCGGGGATGATCTACCCTATATCTGATAGTTCTTGGGTGAGTCCTGTACATGTAGTGCCGAAAAAGGGAGGAACTACAGTAATAAAAAATGAGAAAAATGAGTTAATCCCTACAAGGACAGTAACAGGATGGAGAGTTTGCATCGATTACAGAAGGCTAAATCTGGCGACAAGAAAAGACCACTTCCCGTTACCTTTCATAGACCAAATGCTGGAAAGGTTAGCGGGTCATGATTACTATTGCTTCCTCGATGGGTATTCGGGGTATAATCAAATAGCGGTCGCACCAGAAGATCAAGAAAAGACGGCTTTCACTTGCCCGTTTGGTATTTTTGCCTATAGAAGGATGCCATTCGGGTTATGTAATGCTCCAGCTACTTTTCAAAGATGCATGCAAGCCATCTTTGACGATATGCTTGAAAAGCATATGGAAGTATTCATGGACGACTTCTCAGTTTTTGGTAAGTGTTTTGATAATTGTTTAACTAATCTTGCTCTTGTGTTAGAAAGATGTCAACAGACCAACTTGATCCTCAACTGGGAGAAGTGTCACTTCATGGTGCGTGAAGGTATAGTGTTGGGTCACAAAATTTCCCACAAAGGAATAGAAGTTGACCAAGCAAAAATAGAAGTCATATCAAAGCTACCACCACCAATGAATGAGAAAGGTATCCGAAGTTTCTTAGGGCATGCGGGTTTCTACCGCCGGTTCATAAGAGATTTTTCTAAAATAGCTAAACCCTTAACTACTCTGTTGGTTAAGGACAGGGTCTTTAATTTTGATAATGAGTGTGCCGTAGCATTTGAAACAATTAAGAAAAAACTAGTTTCGGCACCAATTGTTGTGGCCCTAGATTGGTCTCTCCCTTTCGAGATCATGTGTGATGCAAGTGACATTGCAGTAGGGGCGGTTCTAGGACAGCGTAGGGACAAATTGTTACATTTTATTTACTACGCTAGTCATGTTTTAAACCCTGCACAGATAAATTACGCAACAACTGAAAAAGAGTTGCTTGCTGTTGTTTATGCCTTTGATAAATTCAGGCAATATCTATTGGGTTCCAAAGTTATTGTTTACACTGACCATGCTGCTTTGAAGTATCTTTTTGCCAAACAGGATTCTAAGCCAAGGCTTCTGAGATGGATCTTACTCCTTCAGGAGTTTGATGTGGAGATTCGTGATAAAAAAGGATGCGAAAACACAGTCGCAGACCACCTTTCCCGAATGTCACCTATCGAGGAAACAGAGGAAAAACGCCCAATACAGGATGAATTCGCAGATGTGCATATCCTTGCTGTTATTGGTGCACCTTGGTTCGCCGATTATGCAAATTATCTGGTAGGTGGGGTAATCCCAGAAGATTTTGATTCTAACCGCAAGAAAAAGTTTCTACATGATTGCAGGTTCTATTTATGGGATGACCCTTTCCTATACAAGAAAGGGATAGATGGTTTGGTCAGAAGATGCGTACCAGAAGAGGAACAAAGGGATGTACTAAAAGCATGCCATGACTCAGACTATGGGGGACACTTTAGTGGAGATAGAACTGCTGCGAAAGTCTTACAATCTGGGTTATACTGGCCGACCTTATTCAAGGATGCTCACCATGTGGTTCGAGCGTGATAGATGTCAAAGAACAGGTAACATCTCAAAGCGAAATCAGATGCCTCAGAATGCTATGTTGGAAGTGGAACTGTTTGACTTATGGGGGATTGATTTTATGGGACCGTTCCCACCATCCTTCGGGAAGAATTATATCTTGGTGGCAGTTGACTACGTATCAAAGTGGGTGGAAGCTGTAGCCTTACCCACCAATGATGCGAAAGTGGTTGTGACTTTTCTCAAGCATAACATCTTCTCTAGGTTTGGAGTACCCAGAGCATTAATCAGTGATGAAGGTACTCACTTCTTAAATAAACTAATGGAGAATTTGCTAAAAAAATACAATGTGAAACACAAGATCGCCACCCCATATCATCCTCAAACAAGTGGGCAAGTCGAGGTTTCTAACAGGCAAATAAAACAAATTCTGGAAAAAACTGTTAGTGCCTCTCGCAAAGACTGGTCGACCAAACTAGATGACGCTCTCTGGGCATACAGAACAGCGTACAAGACCCCGATAGGTATGTCTCCGTATCAATTGGTGTATGGGAAGGCATGCCACCTATCGCTCGAACTCGAACACAAAGCGTTTTGGGCCACCAAACTCCTAAACTGTGATTTTCTGAAAGCCGGTGAAGCTCGAACAACTCTACTTCACGAACCGGAAGAGTTCCGCAATCAAGCATACGAGAATGCCAAAATCTACAAGGAACAAACAAAAAGATGGCATGATCAGAGGATTCAGAAAAAGGAATTGCGGGAAGGTCAATTGGTATTGCTGTTTAATTCCAGGTTGAAACTTTTCCCTGGAAAGTTAAAGTCACGATGGTCAGGACCATTCCTAATTCACAAAGTATTCCCTCATGGAGCAATAGAATTAAAAAATCAAACCAACGGGGATACATTTAAAGTGAATGGACAGCGGGTGAAGCCGTATTATCAAGGACAAGAAAGTGGTCTGATTCACAGTGTTCGTCTTACAGGATAAGATGAACGATCGTCGAGCCAAGCGACGTTAAACGAAGCGCTTCGTGGGAGGCAACCCACGGATTTTCCTAATGTATTCTCGTTGTTTTCTTTTATGTGTGTTTTTTTTAATGTTTCAGGACAAGCTAATCCCAGTGGTGGTCACAAGGTGAGGAAAAACAAGGAAAAATGAAGAAGAAATTTTTTTTTTATGAAGTGGAACCCGGGGTGCAACACGGGTGGCCGTGTTGTGGAACACGGGCCGTGTTGCCCCAGACGAAATATGGAAAAAAATAAGAAGAAGAGAGAAAGGTTGAAAACAGTGGAGCAACACGGGTGGTCGTGTTGCACAACACGGGCCGTGTTGCGTCCACTGGGAGCAAGCTGTTTTAAAAAAAAATAAATCAGTGAGGCAACACGGGTGGCCGTGTTGCGCAACACGGGTGGCCGTGTTGCGCAACACGGGCCGTGTTGCCTGTGCGTGAAATTTTTTTCAAAAATTTTTATATGGACCCCACCCATCCCACCTTTTTTCCATCCAATCAGAATCGAATACCCTCCTTTTTCTTATTATTTTATTTCCTCCTTCTTTCATAAACACTCTTCTTCAATCTCTCTCTCTCACACAAAAACCTAAACCTCCATCAAAACCAATATTAAAGCTCCCAACTTCCCCTTCTACACTACTCCAAACCCACATCAACCTTCACAAAAGTTATTCCACTCCTCACCCTCTTCAACCCTACGGTAACTTTTTCTTCTAATTCATAAATTTTATGTTTTGTATTTTTGTTTGTTCTCTTTCTTGTAGGTACTCATCATGCCACCAAAGAAAAGAACCAACACGGGTAAGCAAGTCGCTGAGTCTGCAGGCATTCACAAAAGGCTGGTCCGCCAATCCAACCCGCATGACATTCTCTTTAAGGACCCTAAGCATCACCAAAGATATTTGAACCATGTCAAACGGAAGCTCATCCCCACAAGGTATATCTGTGAAAACACTATGAATACCCTAGGCATTAAAACCGAGATTGATAGGCTATTTCATTCTGTGGGTATGCTGGAATTTATGTATATGGAGGCACCATCCTATGAGCGCCTCACTCTTGAGTTTCTAAGCACAATAGAGTTTCATTTAGAAAGAAAGTGGAACGGGTCTATTAAGTACTTCTTTGGTACTCTTAAGTTCCGCATGTTTAACCAAGCTCATGAGTTAACCGTAGAGGAGTTAGGGGGTATCCTCAAATTGCCCATCTATGGACCGGGGGCTGTTCCGGATGAATTCCCGGGACAATAATTTTGGGGCGATATCACAGGATTGGAGGCGTATGTCACCGCGAGTGCTAAGTCCTCATAGATTCAGAATCCATGTATTCGCTATGCCCAGAAGGGTCTTTTTCCTCTAAGCAATGCTTCATCATGATGTGCTTAATGCTGCCACGTTCGTTTTGGTTACAAAGAATTATTGGACACTAACACTCCGATTGCAGGTAAAACTAAGATTGCTATGGAATCCCTTATTCATCAATCCATGATTACGATTTCTAATGGTGGCTATTGGTTGACAAGCAGAAGTCGTTTCCTGTTTGAATTACCTGACCCGGCAAAAGCCAGCACGGCTAATCGTGCCAACTGGCTCTACACTAATGTCGCTCCGGAAGGAGGCGACCAATATGCTGATTTTGATGTAGGTAATCAAGGAGACGGCGAAGACCCGACTCAGCATCAGTTCCCACAGGAGCCCTCTCATTTTCACACCTATGGTTCAGGATCTTCCTCTATGGCTCCGAATCAATGGGAATGGATTCAATCTGAAATTTGGCATCTGAGAACTGAGCAAACCCGGCAAGGCGAGGAGCAGACCAGGCAAGGTGTGATGATCACTGATATGCACGAGATGATGCAACGTCTGATGTTGCATTTTCCACCCCCTCCTCAGTATGTGCGGTATACACCTCTCACGTTTGGACAAAAACATTGCGGACAATGTTTAGTTCAAGTGTGGGGGGGAGTTCTATTTATCGCTTTCAGTAGTTTCTTTTTATTTCGTATTTCCTTTAAATTTATCAGTACTTTATGTTAGTTTGTGTGTTAGCTATGACATGTCAGTGCAGGATGCTGATATTGTTAGCAGGACAAGTGATGAGAACCTGAGATAGTGAACCAAATTGCACCTCACAGTGATGAAAGGAACCCCAAAGAGTTGGTACTGTTGAGCTTAATGATCGGACGCACTTTTAAGCTTTGGACCAGACGATAGACCTGTAGAACTGATGAGGCGATAAAGTTGTACCATACAAGAAGTGTTCCTGGATCCTGTAAGCTTGACCAAACATGGTGAGGATTATGAAAAGTCAAATACAAAATCATCATGAGAGTTGTCAGGTATGTCATCGTCACTTTTGGTTTGTGTAAGTATTTGTTGGAATTTCTAATGCACATGTTTACACACTGAGGCACTTGTTTGTTTTACACTTGAGCCTTTCAAGCTAACCTTTTCACGTTATCCCTTGTTCACCCCGTTTGAGCCATACAGCCTTTTGTTTGTTTGATTACATGCATGAATTAACCAATAACCCAAACACTTCCTTACCCTGCTTAGATAAGAGTTGTTATGGTTGCAAGCTGTGAAATAATTTAAGTTTGGGGTCGGTACACCGAAAGCAGAAAAGTAGGTAAGTGCAAAAGAACCAAAAAGAAAAAAAAAAGAGAAAAAGAAATGATAAATACAAAAAGGGGCACTTACCTATAGGAGAATTTGATCTGATAATAAAAATGCAAAAGAAAAGAGATGCTCAAAGAAATACATGAGTAGTCAGTGAAGGATCTTAAGAAACGGTGTCCGACATTTGTGATTGTGAACTCCATACTAACACAGTGAGCGAGATAATAACTCTAATTCTAAGCCAAAAGCCACTAGTTCTCCCATTTGTTTGTTTATCCCACCTTGTCCCTTAGCCCCGTTACAACCGTAAAAGACCTCAAAAAGTGTGTTTCTTGTGCGTAGGAGATGAAGATAAATGTTATACAAACCTATGAGCTGACTTTGAATGCCTTGATCTTTGAGTGCAAACACTTTAACCCGAGAGTTTTGGTGAGAGTGTGAATAAGCTTACAGGTAAAAAGACACCTCATTGTGGAAGTATGGCTGAATTGCTAAATTCAGGGAAGAAGGAATCAATTGAAAGGCCAACAAAAAGAAAGTTGCGAAAGATCTCAGCAGTACTGTGGTACGATATCAGCGGATAATTTGGGGGACCCTAGCTAGTTTCTCGAGCATCACTTGAGGACAAGCAATGAAGTAAGTTTGGGGTTGTGATCGGTCACGATTCTCACTATGTCTTTGTCACTTTCCCGATGATAATCCAGGTATTTTGCACTGCTTAATGTCATAGTATAGTCTTTTTAATCTGTTTAAGTAATTTTGTTTGTTTTTGCAAGTTTTATCCGTTTGTTAGTTTTCGAGTTTATTTTCCCATTTTATGCGTTGGTTTGGTTGTTTAATGGTATTTTAGATCTAGGAAATTCTTCACGCGACCCAGTGCAAGAAATGTCGGAGGTAAAGAGCAAGATAAAGAAGAAAAGATAAGGTCAGTAGTGCAACACGGGCGCCCGTGCTGAGTAACACGACCCGTGTTGCTGGGCAGGCAAGGAAGAAGAAGTGGAAAAGCAGTGGTGCAACACGGGCACCCGTGTTGCCTAACACGACCCGTGTTGCTTCTACTGAGCGCAAGTTAGTTTTTGAGGGATCCAGAGGACCAACACGGGCACCCGTGTTGCCCAACACGACCCGTGTTGGCTTGTTACGCAGATTTTCATGTTTTTATGATTTTCACTCAAAAAGTGATCCAGAAGGGCGTTTTGGTACTTTCCGACTTATAAAGAAGGGTTTGCACTATATAGTGAAGGATTGAGAAGAGAAGTGGTATCTTTTTTACAACCAAAGGAATTGAATCTGAAGCAGAGCAACGTATGAGATTATTGGAGAAGAGAGATCATTCATGAGCAAGAGCAATTGAAGATCACAAATTCCCCAATTATCTGTAATGTTTAACTTTGATACTTTTGAATTTCTTTTGAACAATATGAGTAGCTAAACCCCCCAGTGCTAGGGGGTGTCCCTGATTTGGTTTGTAATGACTTTGATATTCTGATTTGATCGACTTCATGTTTATGTTATTCAATTCGATTTTATACTGTTTTTAATGCCTTCTTTATCAGACCAATAAAGATTGTTTTGTGATAAACAATTTGCCGGCTCGCAATTGTTAAGGTTTGTATTAAATTGATCCATAGTAGATATCACCTAGGACTAGGGATACCCTATGGTCACTAAGAAATCTTGATAGAAAACAAGCTTGGTTTTATCTGTTATCTCTAAGGACTTAGGTTTATAGATGAAAAACCAAAGGTTTGCCCAATAAGGATTTAGGGGCAAACACTCTAAAGATTTAGTAATTGAATATCATGAACTTGTTGAAAAGATCTCAAATAAGGATTCGGGGTTATTACAGAGCAAATTACACACCTTGCCTTGACATTTACTCATATTAGTGAAAAAGGCTTAAATTTACTTTCTGCTATTTTTATTTTACATTTAGAAATTATAACTCAATCAAAAACACCAGTTGAATTTTTATTTAATTGAATAATTATAAAACTTATATTCCAACGCAGTCCTCGAGATCGATACTTGGTTTTTAACCTTTTATTACTACTTCGTAAAAATAGTGCACTTGCTATTTTTCCGATCAGTTTCTATCACATTGCTTGCACTTTATACTACTGCTCTAACTTTTGTATGAGTATTTAACATCATTTGAGTGCAACTTCTGTTCCATCAAGAGTAAGGTAGTATTGTTTCAATTTCTCCTTGAAAGTAAGACTTTTCTCACTATATGTTATTAGGTGTTCAAAATTGATTCACATGTATGCAAATGATGAAGACCATGAATGTTCACTTCCAAATTTTTTGATTGATAACCATTACATGTTCTCAGTATATATGCTTATAGTGACTTCTTGTATTAATTCGCTCACATTTATATAAAATTTTTCCTTGTATATACTAGGTTATGTTCTTCTTACTTATTCTACCTGCATTTATGCAAGATTTATATGTTTACATGTATATTGCTTGTATTGTTAATGTTTTTATTATGTGATATGTTATGAACACTATGTCATATTGTTGTCGATATGCTAGGAACATGCGTGTGCGCCACGGGAAGTTTCATTATGATATGTTAAATTGTCGTGATGTTGTAGAAGCAGCTTGACAAGCATGCTATTGCATTGCCTTCTTTACTAATCTTGTTTCGCGTTCCTTAATTTGTAATGCTTCATGCTTGCTATTTATTAAATATTGTATCATTACATATATATGAGGATATGTGATTATTGGTCTTCTATGCAAAAATGTCTCTGTGTGATATATGAGTACTTGTATTGGAATATGATACTTCTCACGATTTGCTATCTTTCTTTTTGATGTTGTCAAAGGGGGGAAGCACATACGAAGATGAAGGGAAGCACAAAGATAGGGGAGCCTTAGATATCAACATGATATGCCTCATCACAAGTTTTTTCATCATTAAAAAGGGGGAGTATGTGAGTGCAACTTCACCCTTATAAGTTTTGCATGATGTCAAAACTAAAAGAAAACCTAACATTTTGTTTTCCGTATGTTTGTTGTTGACACTAGACCTCGTTTTCTCTTCTTCTTCAAAGTCAAATTTGATTTTCCATGAATTCGAACTCTAGTCTTTACCATTGCACTAGCTGATAGCGTCGCATCCTACTAAGGAAGAGTTCAAAGAGAGAGAAAATTAATATTTATTATTTAGTAAATAATATTAATTTTACCTTTAAAATCAACATTATTAATTTTATATTTAAGATTGCTCACAATTCAAAAAAAAAATCTTTTATAAAATTTAAATAATATAAAAATAAAAATGGTGACTTGTGTCTTAAGAACACAAATTACAAAATTAAATATAAAAAATTATTTTTTGTTATGAACTAAATAAAACTATATAGAGATCTGATCGCGACTTTACGTGTCTATTAGTCGGGATAACTGTAAGTGCACAGTCGTGTCGTGTAGTTTTAAAAGATATCGAATCCACAGGGACTATAAATCGACCTACCGTTATCTAAAGTTACTATGTAAAGCCAAGGCTAATGATATTTGGGTTGTTTCTAAAGAAATGAAAATAAACTCTTAATTCTAAGAATATAATAATAAACGGATATCAGTATGTAGTTCGTCTAACTTAGGTGATCCGAAGTTCCATTGGTCAGATTCTAATTAAATCAAAGATCTTTACTAACTATGTTATTTAAAAGTCCCCCTCTCAAACTCTCGCTCTATTGATTCAGACTACGATCCTAACTCATAATGTATGCTCTCGACATCCCACCAGATTTAGAAACGCTTTTTGAAAACATCATAATTAATAAAATGCTCGCTTCATGAAGACGTTTCCTACTTAAATCTCCTAGTCTCAAACTCTCGCTCTGTTGACTCGGATCATGCTAGTATTCCCTAATGTACGCTTTTGCCATCCCGCGTCGGGTTTAAAAACATTTTTTGAAAGTAAATAAATTCTAATCAGTTTTAATACGCTTTCGCCATCCTTAAAACTAATGTCCTATGTCTACTATCCAGTTAAAAATCTCAAACTCTCGCTCTATTGATCCTAACCTTTATTAGTTCTAAAACCTCAAACTCTCACTCTGTTGATTTTAGAACTTTAGCAAATTAAATTAGACACAAAACCAGAAACGAGTGATTTTTAATAAAACGTAATTAAGGCAATTTATTTCGGATCCCTACGGTTAAATTACTTTACATACCGACATCTAAATAAATTAGCCAGACATATTAATATGGTTAAACATGCATAAATAGATTCGGTTCATAATAAAAGGCATATTAAATGGCATACAATATATCATGCAAATAAATATAAATAAAGACGGTAAATAATAAACCTGAATAATATAAGTCTGAAATAAAACTTGAATCTTGGAGTACTTGAACTTCCACCACAGGTTGGTTGGATCGTTCTTCAGAAATTATTACGGTAAATTAAACAAGGAAATTAAAAACCAAATCTAACGTAAGGTTAGATCCGTTAAAGGTTCACAACAATTTCCGGTGTAAAAATTGTTGTGAGAAAATATGAACGAAAGTAGAAATAAAAGTCTGAATTAAAAATGCTGGAATGAAAGGAAAATAATACTGAACTAATTATGTGGTTAGATCCGTGGTTGAATGCTGATCATTTTAGAATCTTTGTCTGCCAAAATTGATTGAGTTTTGAGAAAGTTTGAATTTGTGCATATTGTTGTTGTTCTTGGCGCGAGGAAGAAGATGAAGTCTGAACTATTTTTTCATTCATGGCCCAGTTTTAAAATATAATGTTTTAGAATGAGTAGTCTTATGACTACATCATTTCAGCACAATTGGTAACCATACTTGAACTTAGCGTGACCCTCAGGTCTGGGGTTTGAATCCCCTCGCCCCAGGCCTTTTGTTCCTTTTTTATTTTTAACATTTCCAACTTGTTTTAACATGTATTGAAGTGTTTGGGCCTTATGATCAACATACAGCGCTTGGCCCAGTGGTTTAGGTTTTAGGATGTGAATGTGAGGGCCTGGGTTCAAACCCTTCCAAAGACAAAACCTTCTTTTTTACCACTTGTTTTTTTTAGTTTTTTTGCAAACTTTAAAAAATCATTAAAAATAGTAGATTAATCTTTTTTTATCCCTTCTTTTTTGTGTGATTTACTTACTTTGTATATTTCCATACCATGTTGAAAAATCTCAAAAATATTTATTATTTAGTCATTTAAAAATTAATTCAAAAACATGTCTTTTTATGTTTTAAAATCAACAAAATTTTTTTTTGTTTTGATTATTCCTTTCATAGACCTTTATGAATGTTTTTGTAAATATTTGTTTAGGGTTAGAATAGCATGTATTTGACTTATTCATGTATCCTTAGACCATTTATCTTTAAGAAATAGGTATTTAACAATTAAAACCAATTAGGTCTAGGAGTTTATGTTTAAACCCTAATTTGGAAACCCTAATTCAAAAACCTAGGTTTAAAACCCTAATCCAAAAACATGTTGATCTTTGTTTATCCATGATTTATTAAGTTTGTTAACTTGTACATACTTGTTTATTTAATCCATGTTTTGCACTTAAATTTTCATTCTAACCATTATCTTGTTAATTCATCTCATATATTGTTTATCTAACCCCATTGTTTATCATATCAATCATTCATCATTCATACATGAGTTTGAATCCAAGGGTTTCGATACATCCATCTCTCTTATTTGTTGTTTATCATACTCACTTGTTTGTTATTGTGTCACATAATATCACACACACACACTTGAGGTTTATTGTTAATAGCTTAAGTTTGTTGTTTTTGCCCAAAAGGATGGGAATGGTATTGACTAAGTTGTCAAAGATACTCAAACTCTTTTCCAATCTCTTTTATTTTTGTGTCAAGTATTCTTAAAGCTTTTCACTTATTTTATGTTTTAGTATTGTTAAAGCTTAACCAAACCCTTCTTATTTTAAACCTTAGTACTAAAGAATAGAATTATTCTCGGTGAAACTATTCTTTGTCCATTGACCTTTGTATTGTTAAAGCTAGGTCTTTTGTTTTAAAACCTTGGTGTTAAGATAAGAATTATTTCCGATGAAACTTCTCCTAACCCATTGGTCTTGTAGTTTAAAGCTTGGTCCTTTTTTGCGTAACATCCATTTTTAGTGCCCTTTTGTCCGCCAGAGTTTTTGAACCTGTTATATTCTTTCTTTGAACCAAGATGATTTTTTATGCCATCATATTTTTTTCTTTCCTTTTGCAACAACAACATTTGCCTTAGCAAATCCAGCGGACTCGATTTTCTCACGATCCTTCATTTCATCCTCGATTCGAAGGTGTTTCTGAAGTTTCTCCAACGAGAAATCCTCAGAACTATGCAGCAATTTCTTTCTGTATCCTTTCCATGAAGGTGGCAATTTTTCTATGATTGCACCAACTTGGAAAGCTTCAGGGACATCAATTTCTCACGAACACTAAGCAAAATGTAACAACCGGGCGAAGGCCAGCCGTCGCCCGTCGGAGCCGCCTCATTAACGCCGCGAATAGCCCGATTGCTCCTATGCGACGTGCCTAAGTGCTCAAGTGCCATCGACAAACCGTCACTAGCTTGGGACCACCATATTTGTCAATGTGGCATTATCCTCATTTGTCCTTTTGTTGAGTTAATGACATTAACTCTTTATAAAGACTTTTAAGGTGAGTAAATCTTCCAATGTAGGACTTTTATTTCATGCATTTATCAGCATTTACTCACTTTCTCCATTTTATCATTTTAGAACACAACTTGTAATTGAATTACAACAAAGATAACAACAACAAAAAAGATGGACATTCACTATCATAAATATTTATAACATTTTAAAAATATTATGCATTGACTTATTTGATGTTTAAAATTTGTTGTTTGATGACAAAGTTTCTTAATATATGTCCACGTACTAGTATGACCATAATTAAAATATTAAATTGTCTGCGCTTTCCACCTGTATCCTAATCTCATTGACTTTTTTTCCTTATAAATACTAAATTTAATATTGGAGTACCGAATCAAAAAGAAAACTTGCAAACTGTATTATAGCGTGTAATGGCCAACCAAAGCTCAAAATGTTTCTATTTCTCTACCATCCTGGTTTTATTTCTTGCAGGTAAGATTACTCTCCTTGATTATCATAAAAGTTTTTGGTATAAGATTGTTTAGATTGCTAAGTGGGTTATGGTTCCAGGATTTGGTAATTTTACCGGATGTTCATATCTATTGGTAGTCTGTTTAGGATTAGATTTAGAGGGGATATATTTTGATTTGGCATGCTGTGATTTGATCGATTAACTGAGATTTTGGTAGATCGGTTGGTAGTTCTTGCACTTTCTCGGCCTGTCTCGAGAATTCTATTTTATATCTGAGCCAATAGGAGCTTAAGAGTCATCGACCGTAAATCTCACTATATATTTTTTTTCTTTTTCCAAGCATAGGTCAATTAATTCAGGTAAAAGGTGAATGCACAAAAATTGTGGGTAGATGTGATGCAGAAGATTGTTCTGCGCACTGTAATTCCTATGCAAAAGGTGTAAATGTTTTAGGAACATCATGCTCATTCTTAAACTTATGCACTTGTACTTTCGATCGGCCACCACCTGGAGAACCAACACCTACTTGTGTTATTGGGATGGGAATTTGCACTAATGACTGTAACTATGATTGTTGTAACAAAAAGTGTCAAAGTAGATATCCTAAGACAGGTAGTGGAACATGTATACTTGCTTTTGATCAGGATCTTTGCATGTGTTCATATAACCGTTGAGTTTATATTTAATTGAAATAAATATAAAATAATACTAGTAGTAGGAAGAGTTTAATTTTCATGAAATTGTCATTTCAATGTGCAGGAGAAAAAGTATCTCTTTAAATAAAATAATCCATTTATTACAACACTTATTATTATTTATTTTTATACAGGTGAATACTCCAATACTTTTACATTTAGTTGAGTGTTGATATTATCAATCAATTAAACGTTATGATTCAATGGCACGTCTCTTTTATATTTTATTTTATTTTAAAATTAATTAAAATTTTTAATACAATTTATTATGTTTAGAAATTTGGAGGGGAAGGAAGGAGAGAACTTTAAAAATAGAGAAAGATTAAAGGAAAAGAATTAACGGGTTTTGATTGGGAGAGTTTTGGAGGGTTTGCTTTTATTCATAACTCTAAAAAAACCCCTAATTTTTTTTTTAAAAAATTCATTTTTGGAAGCCTTCTTCTCTCCTCTCCTCTCCTCCAAACTTAACCTAAAAGTAAATGTACCTAAGTTAGATTCATGGGTAAATTTTTTTTACCGTTTATAAACGATAAAATATACAGCGAGTTTCAATCAATAAACTATTTTACAGAGGATAGGGTCCCACTCAAGCCATAAACTAGCAAACGAAGAGTTTGAGTAGAATCAACAAGAACGAGACTAAAAGTTAAAATAAGAAGAGAAAAAAAAATTTCCTGATCAACGCCAACAAGACTCTAGGTTCCCTCGAAGACATTCAACAACCCTAATAAAATTGCATATAGGTACATATCATATAAATTAGAGATGGCAAACGGCCATGTCCGTCCCGAAAAAGAACGCAAAAATTAAGACAGGGCGGAGCAGGCATTATATAGAGAACAAGTCTAAAATCTTTTCCCTCCCATACAAAAAAATAACGGCGAGGTTGGACGGTGCAGACCCAATAACATTGCATATTTTAGGCGTAAAAATGCAAAAAAAAAAAAAAAGTTTAAAGCCCACTCCCTCAAAAGCCTGCAAATAAATGGAGTGGATAGGAACATATATATCATAAGGTGCAGATCTAAAACCTTGACCCACCCTACAAAAAAGTGCGGGAAAAATCAGCATGCTTGATAGGACAAGCCCGTTTCACAACCCCTTATAGAAATAGTGTCACTTGCTGATGGGTGTTGTAACTGCTGTATAGTCTAAATATAAACTGCAAGTGCACAACCTATCGAAGTAATATATAAGATTATCGAACCACAGAGACCAATCGTCAATCTATCGACTTAATTGTTAAGGTGTTTATCTAAGGAAGATCACTATAAGAGAATGAGTGCAGTACAAAGAAATAAAAGTAAGTTAAATTAAACAGATAAAGACAAACATGATCGAATGTAAATCACGTGAATCAGACAATGTTCCAGTTATACATGTATAGAGCTACATCTGAGGCAATATTTTCTACTTATAGAAAGGAATGATTTAACGGGAACTTGTCGCTTTCGCGTACTATGAACCGAGTTTACCCTTTACGTCTATCTCTTCATTTGTCACGTAATGAAAAGTGCGCATTGCGTTAAAGCAGTGGACCTATTTTTAAGAAATCAATTACTTATCTTAGTAGAAAAGTGATTTTAACTTGAGAAATTTAACTTAAAGAGATTTTTGGTGTTTAGCCAAAAATCAGATTTCAAACCCACAAACGCGTCCGAAAATAGTTTCGAAATCATTTTCTAAAAATATGTTAAAATACTCTAGTTAACAAAACGAATGGCTTTCGCTCTTTCCGTTTGGTTAAGAACTAACCTAGTTTGATCTTAAGTATGGACGACTTTCGATCTTACCCATAAACATTAAATACAGAAATGAGTATTAAAAGTTAAAACATCCTCAGTAGTTTTTCTTTTAATAAAACATTGGAACACTATCGTAATATGATCCTTACATTCTAATCCTTATAAATTTAGCCAGACATGGAAATAAACGCGAGCCTATAAAACATGTAGGCTATGGTAAGAGCGGAAAGTAAAAGGTACGAGTCTATAAAACGTGTAGACTATGGTAAGAGCATTTAAAGTCTATAAAACATGTAGACTTTGGTAAGAGCATTTAAAGTCTATAAAACGTGTAGACTGTGGTAAGAGCATTTAAAGTCTATAAAACGTGTAGACTATGGTAAGAGCATTTAAAGTCTATAAAACATGTAGACTATGGTAAGAGCATTTAAAGTCTATAAAACGTGTAGACTATGGTAAGAGCGATAAAAAAAATAAATAAAGCGATTAAATAGAACCTTACTCCAATCGGAGATTTGAATCTGATACAAAGTAAAGGATGGTATGATGAACTTCAACCAAATTGCTCCAAACTAGATTACAAACTTAATCTACACCGCAATAACTCCCCGATGTGAAGAGATTATCACTTTACAGATACTGATGGTATATGGCTTAAGAAGTACTAAGCTTGGATGAAAAGACGAAATGAAACTCCCTTGCTATTTATAGAGGTTCCTGGAACTATGTAAAGACCAACATGCCCCTCAACTCCTTCTGAGCGGGAAACCATTTGTGAAGGCCGCGGGCGCGGCCACCTCACCGCGGGCGCGGTGTGTGTAAAGAGGAAGATCGTGGGAACGTGGCAGTTGGCCATTGGGTGAAAGTGGGCCACGTTATCGCGTTCCCTGTAGTCGGCACGGAGCTGGACGCCATGTGTGCATTTCTCTGGAAAAACCCTATTTTTCTGGCGTTTTTGCTTGTTTCTTTGTAGAAGGCTCTGAAAGGACATGTGATCTGAAAACAAAGGAAACAAGGGCATAATAATGGAAAACAATAATAAAAACTAAGGAAAACATGTGATATTCGAGTCAAAAAATAGTGCGATTTGATGTTATCAAATTCTCCCACACTTAAACCTTTGCTTGTTCTCAAGCAAAACTCTCAGAAGTAGACGAAGAGATACAAATGTTTTTGAGTAATCAAGCCAAAGTAGAAAGGTTAAAGTGAGATTATGTTGTCAGGTACCAACTATTTGAACTAAGGATATCGAAATGACACTTACCGCAAAATACGGACGTAAACCTCATTCCTACATAAAACAATTCCTATTACTCCCGCTATGCTAAGACTTTTCTTTTAGGTGAGGTCCTTTTTCATTCAGGTGTAATCACATTAAGCCCGTTATCCTTACATACTCATAGTGTAGTGACCGGTTAGTGACTCTGATCTCAAGATAAGGGGTTCTGGTACAAGATTTGGTAACCCCTTTCATTTACCCAATTACAATTGTGGGGGATCGGATCGTAATCCGCCCTACCGAGTTCAGCCCCTGATACCTCTGAACCAGCCATAATGGGTAGTGCCTTTTTGTTTCCTTTTTTCTTTTGTTTTTCTGGATGCTTACAACAAGTTGAACTAAATGATCGCGTGAGGATCACCTAGCTCAAGGTAGTAATCATGCATCTTTATTATTATTTATTTTTTTTTTCTTTGAGGCAAAAGAAGAGATCATTCACTTATTTTCATCGATCCTACGCGCAGAGCATGTTTAGGCCGGAGCCGACTACGAAAATAAACTACTTAAGGACCTATTTGTAAAATTCAAATCATAGCATGGGGAGAAGACGGAAATAACTCTAATATTTACAAGGTTTACGGTGTAAAGACGATATCGATTTTTCAAAAAGGGTACCCAAGACTAAACACACCCTATCCTAAACCTAAAACTCATGGCTCAAAATCTTAAAACATATTGTATTCTTTTAGCACAAAATTTCTGGTAAGGTAAAAAGTGGGAAAAACTTACGGATACACTACGCAAAATGACTCGTCAATCACATGTATTTTATTAAACAGCTAAAATACTAGAAGGAAATAAAACAGCAACTAAAAATAGAGTACTTAAAGGAAAATAACGGAAAGGAAATAAAAGCGATAAAATTCTCCTCCCACACTTAAATTGGACATTGTCCCCAATGTTCCAAAGTAAGTCTAGGTAGGAGATACCTGACCAGACTAGTGAGGTCCACTAGTCCCCTCGCCATCCTGAGGTGTACGTCCGGAATGGCGGCTACGACTTCGGCGACGACTATCTCTTTCAAGGGCAAACTGCTCCATACGCTCAGTGAGAGCAGCATTTGCAGCTTGTAGCTCCCTAGTCCTACCGATCAATGTGCCCTGGGTGGCCTCCGTTAATTGGAAGTGAGTAGAGAAACTAGTCTGCTGAAGATGCTGCTGGTTTTGGAAAGCCAATTGACTTTCCATAATGGTACTCAAGGAGCGGGCATTCTGAACTTGAGATGCTTGCATGAATGCCATGTTGTCGGCAACCTGTTGCTGGATGGTAGAGAGGAGGGTATCATGCCTCTCCTCCCGGGCCATATGCTCTCTCCACATGTCCTCAGTAACATAGAAGCTAGGAGCGGTACCTGCAGAAGGGTGAGAAGAAGATGGTGTAGTGTGTGATGGTGTGAAATGAGGAGGTGACTCCGTTTGGAAGTCAAAATCATCATCCGTGTTGTTTCCCTCCTCTAAAGGAACATTTGGGGGTAATGGACCAGTGAAAGCGGGGGCGCTTAAATCATAGGTCCAGTTACGCTCAAATCTTATGTCAGTACGGCGGGTGCAAGGGAGGACAACACTCTCGACAGCAGCACCACCCACCATAAGGTGATAGCCACCTTCCTTCCTCGTCTTGCATAGTCGCATATCTTTCAAAAACTTTAAGCTTGCAATACGAGGAGGAAGTGACTAAAGTGGCAAGCTCGGTGTCCAATCAAAGGGCACGAGCGATAGTAGTAACTAGGCCACCAAAAGAAATCGGTGTCCCTTTTCTTAAAACGTAGATCATATGGGCAATCATAAAAGGCACCGGGTTTGTTTTGGTGTTAGTTAGACAACTCTGCATGATTACAAGTTCTTTAGCATTCACCTTGTTCAGGTTTTCCCGAGCAAAAATGGTGCATGCTAAAAGAAATCGAAAGACACGAATGGCGGGATTGTGGATATGTGAAGCAAGTGGGCCATCAAAAGAGTTTGCATTTAATTTGGATAGTTTGGCCCAAAAAGCTTCGAAATCTCAATTCGAATCCAAAGGTGCTTCACAAATAGCGCCATCCCCAAAAGGCATCCCTAACAACTTGGCTAAACCGTCGGTGGAGTATTCGTATTCAACATTAAACAATCTAAATTTAACTTCACCTACGGTACTAGCAGTGTTAGGCGTAACATTATAAATTAAAGAACTTAAAAATTCTATTGTCAGCCTAGGGTAGGTAGATGCATTAGTAGCAAAGATATCATGCAGACCTAATTTATCAAGAAGAGAGAAAACACTATTATACAATCCTAAGGTATAGAGACAGTCTTCGTCAATGTACCTGGTTGGATGAATTTGTGTAGACTGCAACTTCTCGATCAGTTGGCGTTGCCTTGTTCCTGGTTTGCCTTGTCGCAGTGTGTAACCATTGAACTCCATAATAATCGTCTTGTTTGATGAATAGAAAGAAAGAAAATAATTTGAGAGGCAGAAGTAGTGAAAGTGTGAAAAAGAAAGTGGAATGGTGAAGATATTTATAGAGAGTGGAAGAAAGTGGTGGTTGATGAGTATTAATGGTGGGAATAATGTAGTAGGTGAGTTATGGATGGTAATGGGAGTTATGGGGGGTTAAGAATGGAAGATGTGGTTGAAAGTTGAAAAAGGTGATAAATGGGGGGATTTCCGAGCAGCTAGCCGTTGGGTGGTCGTTGCGTCACCGCGGGCGCGGCTACTCCCACCGCGGGCGTGGTCAATGCAAAATCTAGATGGGCCGATTTTGGGCCTTGGGCAATGGGCTTCAGGGTTCTTGTCACTACTTGATACTTGGGGTGCACCTAGTGTTTTCATGTAAAATATATATTTTTTTATAAAACATATATGTATATAATATACATATATATTATGTTTTTCTTTTTATTTGAAAAAAATAAAAACAAGTTAAGAGAAAATATTAAATAAACAAAGTTAGAAAAGAAAATATAAAATAACAAAACGAAATATATATAGAGAGCACAATATGTAAGAGAGTACGATGTGCAGCTGAAATAAAAATAAACAGGAAAATAAGTCTGAAAGGGAAATGAACAACATAGTAATATACTATAATAGGAGATCTCGTGATCAGCACGGATCTAAATCACCAACCAGGAGGAGGCTGGGCAGGATGCTCAGGGCCTCGCAATATGGCCAGCTGTCGTCTGAGCTCAGCAACCTCATGTGTTAAGTCGTCGATCTCACTAGCATATGTGGCACCATCTAACTCAATCTGTAAAGTAAGGTCAGTCACCTCCTGTCGGAGTGTAGCCATCTCCGCTCGCATCGCTGCCATTTGTGCTCGCATATCTGGTTCTTGTAAGGAAAAATTACTAGTGTAAATGGTAGTGTGCTCAGCCTCAGGCCCAGGTGTGTACTCAAGTACTGGATCCTCTGTAACTAGATCCTCAATAATCGGGTCCTCTGACTCTGGTGAATAGTCTGGCTCTGGAAAATCAGTGATGCCTACAGATGTCTCGCCCCAACCCTCTAGAGTGTAATTCCAGTTTGCCCGGTTGGAGATGCAGGTCATCTGTGGATCAGGCAAAGTGAAATAGTAGACAACCTGATCGTCAATAAGGAGCCTGTACTGATATGGGTGGAAAGAAGCTCGGCGCATAAGTCCTCGGTCTAAACAAAAATCAATGTGAATACGTGTACTTCCACAATATGGGGTCAACTGGAATAACTGATTATCCAAACCCAAAGCAGATGCAATCAGCGTCACGTTCCCACCAGCGTGCAAGTATCCCTCAACGGACGATAAAGCCATATCGAGACTCTCTATCAAGAGAGCTCCACTCGCGATGGGACGCAACTGACTAGTGCAGTACAAAAATAAGGTCTCCTCTGCAGTCACGGGGTGATCACAATAGCTCCTCCCAAAGAAGCTGTGGCACAAAATCATCTCAAAATACCTGAATGCTGGATTATGGATCTTCCTAGACAGCTGCTCAAACGAGTCAAGACTACCTCCATTGGTAATAGCTCTCCAGAACCTGTCTATGTCACTGGTCATGAAATATCCTAACGGAAGCTCAGGAATGGCAGTAAGTGAAGTCTGGAATCCTATCAGGTCCCCAAACTGCTTCAAAGTGAGGGTGTACTCGGTGCCGAAACAAAAGGAGGACTAAAACATTAAAAAAAGAAGTCAAAGTAGAAGAACCAAAAGGGCATTCAAATCTAAATTAATTTAAAATTTTAAATATGTATACAATAAAGGTACCGATATTCAACTAAAATTAATTCGTACCAAAGAATTTACCTTTTTTTTCTTTTTAAATGTTATTTTTATTTTGATCAGTTTGTATTTTTATTTTTTGTTACCTATAGTAAAAATCACGTGTCTTAAAAAGATATAAAAATTTAGACAAAGTTTCTAATTTCTCTTTTTAAAAAAAAAATATCTCATTTAATTTAAATTATGGCAATACACTTTTAATAATTTTATATATTAAAATACAAAAGTTATATATAAATAGTCAACAACATGAAATATTCCCAATCAGACGTAAATTGGCTTAGTTGTAGATTTCTTAATCAAATTTAAAAAGTTTTGATATTGCGAGATCGATCCTTGCTGATTCATTTTTGTACATCAATCATTCATATTTAAAAGCAAAAAACTTCAAAACTTTAGGGTGTGTTTGTTTCATGGTTTAAAATTATATTCCTAGGATTATTATTCTTGGGAGAATTGTTCCCACCTATGTGTTTGGTGGAAATTTAGATTCCTAGGAATAACTATAAGTTTTTTTTAATTTGAAATTAAAAAATAGTAAATATGAATGATAGTGTGAAGTTAGAGTTGGATGGACTTATTCCTATGAGAATATTATATTTCCACCTTTTAAATATTGGAATAAAAATAAAAAATTCATGCGCAAATAAGATTCCTATGAACAAAAAATGCATTGGAATAATTTTTTAAACCTTGAATCAAACATGGAAATCTTGCAATCCCATAGCCATATTTCAAGAAATATAATTTTAAACCTTGAAACAAACACACCCTTAGTCTTTAAATTTAGGTTGCGCTTTATACTCGTGGTCTCTAAAAAAGAAAACACCAAAGTTCAAAACCATAGTATAAAGTGAATACGCCAGGACAATTTGCCCCAATGCTTCTTAAAGCGTATCTTAAAGAGAACACACTATGCTCTTTAACAAAAACATAAAAGTAAAAAAAGGTATCTTAAAGTGAATACACTACGCTCTTAAAGTGAATACACACTCCTCAAAGCTATGATTTATAAGCTTTATATGTTGTTGCCTATTCATCTGTTGCTTAAAGTCATAAATGTTGTAATGATTAAACCTTTAGGTATAATTAATGCATAAGTTTCTACGACTAAAGAAACAATATTATCTCCATTGTTGACTCATAGATCAACTTCACCTTTTCCAATACTTTACTGCTTCTTAGCCTTGAGCATTAGAGAAAATGTTAAAACCACATCTAGTATCCAATTCCTATGATACATAATTATACAAATTGATTTCTATAATAAAAATACCTGAAATTGAAGTCTTTGCTCCATTATTTTCATCTTTTAGGTGCTTTGGAAATTTTTTAATTTTATGTTCGGTCTTACCATAGCAGAAGTAAGTGCCCTATTTAGCTGTACCTCTACTAAGCTTCAAAGCACGAGCTGTAGGTTTGGGTTTGACAACTTCTTTGCCTTTCCTTTTACTACCCTTCTTGTCTTTTGTCCGGCTTCTTTCCAATATTATCCATTAGAATGGTCTTCCTTTTTTATATCAAATTCTACTAAATATTTCTCAACATGCATAGCAGCTCTGGTAGAGTTTTATCCATATCATTCATATCAATCCGAGGCTATTCGGAAATGATTACAAGATCCAATCAGTTACATGCTCTTTCCCAAGGGGAAAACAGAACCTTTCAAGGTTATCAATATACCCAATCATGTTGAGTACATGGGAACTACTGCAGCTCCTTCGACTAGCTTGCCTTTACAAAGGGATTTGGAAACTTCAAACCTCTCATACTTAGCCTGCTCTTGATAGAGCATCTTTAGGTGTTCGATAAAATCAAATGTTTCAATGTTCTCATTTTGCTTTTCCAATTAAAAGTTCATGGTAGCCAGCATGAGGCATGCATTTTCCAAGGCGTCATCAACATGCTTCTTATAAGCATATCTTTCATCGTGGGCAGCAGAACTTGGAGGCTCCTATTCAATAATAGGTGTCTCTAAGATACACAACTTTTTCTCATGTTTGATAGCAATCATCATGTCTTTCTAGACTGGTTACACAAAACTAAGTTATTTAGGTAGCAACTCCTTCTCACTGTATTTAATATACAATTCTCGAATATTATCAGTTTGGTGAATAAATCCTTATTCTAATTCTTCATATGGATTGTTCCCAACTCTTTCTTCTAATTGTATATAATCCTATTATAATTAGTTTAGTTACGTTAGACTCGAATATTTACCAATTGGATGTTACATTTATTTCATCCCCTTTTACTAATATAAAACATGCACATCACGGTGGGTGAAAACTATATTATTCAATATTAGTTTTGATGAGTGCTAAATATTAATGAGATTAAACTTAATATTTATTTTGAGAGAGTTTGTAATTAATTTTATCATAAAAATCTTATTTCATATGCATCAACATATATATAACATATTGATATAGTCATGGCCTCTAACGCAATGGTTCCTCAAAACCAAAGTGAGAACTTAAACCAAACTTACGAACGATCTATGCTATTCCAAGTCAGATCTCCTCGGTTCTTCTCCTTGGATTTTTTTCTTATCTTTATTCATTACATTACATAAAAGAGTACTCATTTTATATTTAAGAGAATGGGATAACAAACAAAGTTACGTATAGAGAGAACAGAGAAATTCATGTCACACAAGTCGTATTTAAAATTTCCAAAATAAAATAAAAGAAAACTAATGTCATAATTGCTAACCACAAGATAATAGTAATAATAATAATAATAATAATAATAATAATAATAATAATAAATGCACTTTTATAATTATTATTATTATTATTATTGTTGTTGTTGTTAAATTTTGTTAATTAAAAGAATTAAACTAAATTTTGGTGATTAATCACACTACATGTTAGCACAAACCCTAATCGTAAAACTCATGTTAGCACGACTCTTGAATTGTACTAAATCCTATTACAACATATTCATATCAACAAAAACATAATGATTGATTGTTCAATATGATAGATCGAAATGCCATTACATCACCATACAAATGACAGATTCCGAAGTAAAATGAATATTGATCATTCGAATGAATGAAAATCATTACACTAATTCAATGGAATAAACAAAAACATATATCTAATATATTGACGTCACACAAAAATGATTTATACTATATACAAATTTATCAATCATATTTGTATCTCTTATTGATGATCGAAGTATCGCCGCTTCACCGTACAAACTTTCGATTCCGAAGTATTGTCAATAACAAACATCCAAATTGTACAAAACAAGATGTCAATATTTAATTTCTTCTTATTATTTAATTCATTATATGTTTTAATAGAATTAAGGCAGAAAGTACAAAAAAAGTAGTTATTCAATACATGGTTTTGTAAGAGGCTATAATATTATTGAAAGGAAATTGCGATATAAAATGCAACAAAAACAAAAAAAATTAATTAAGTCGATCCTTACGAATGATCATGATGACTGATAGATAGGTTGACTCTTTAGACCCAAAATCAGAAAAACAATAACGAGCGTTGAACAAAAATGTCCTTACTCAGTCCTCACGAATATAGTGCCTTCAATCTCAACTCTAGCTGATACAAATGAAGATTCTGAAAGAGAGAGAAAACACGGCTAGGATTTCACAAACTGAATTTCATCAAGTGAGAAAATTTCAACATAAGGGTTCTTTTGATTGAACCCATTGAGTGGGCTACAAGATGATTAACTTATGACACTTGCATAACATTCTATTGTTGGAGTGGTAAAGCGGAAAGAAAAAATGTTTGAAATATTATTCCGAAAATTTATCGTGTCCATAGAGAATGGTCGTTAGAATGTCATTCAACGGTTTCTATATTTTCGAGCTTAGGTAAAATGGATTAAAAGTAAAAATATATGAACAGGAAAAATAAATCCATTCTTTGGAAAGAAATTACTCATCAAGCATGCAAATTTACTCACTCCTCACAAACTTAAACCTATCATCAATTATACCCAAGATACAATAATCATCAATGTCATCACGTCTCTCTAACATCAGTGTCCATCTCTTCAACACCTACGAGACATATCACAACTTAGATTATATCTAACCCAAATTACGAGAACAACTGTATTCTTGCATCGCCGATCTCTCACGTGAAACTTGAACACAGAAGCATTAAGCTTCGATAAAAAGTGATTTTCAGCTACAAATCTATCTCTAGATTCCAAACGCTAATAGATAATCATCCTAAATAAAGATTCGAGGACTATATGTCTATAGCAACCCAAACCCCAACCACAGAGCAAAAATCTAAGATAACAATCGACAGAGATTTGTAAAGCAGATTAAATATAATGCCATGGGAGACAAATATACATGAGTTCAAAGTAAATACATATAAAAAACCCAAAAAATAGATAAGACACAAATAGGAAGAGAAATAAACCGAAAATCTCACTGGTTTCCAGCGTCGATCGATGATCAATCCACCTCAAATCATCCGTATGCAAGCTCTTTGGTTGTTTTCAAGCATTTTGTACCCAAAAATGGTTGGTGATTGATTAGGAACAAGAAAACCCCAAAAAATACCCTAAAAATGTTTTTTTCCCTATTTATTCACTTTCCAAACCGTCCAGATCGCGCTAAGCATGCGTAGCATGCTACACTAGAAAACCAGCTTCTTATTTAAGTCATAACTTGAGAATCGTAACTCCAATCTGCGTCTGATTCGAAGCGTTGAAAAGATGATTCAATGATCTATCTAAAAACGAATAAATATTAATGAAATTGATGATTTCCTCTGTCATACCCCAAATTTGTCCTACCCTTTAATTTCTAACTGGCTTAGGCTTTGCATTCATGTACATACCTTCCATTAGGTCATCTAACCCATCATACATTCATTTATTTAATGGTTTGACATGGGATCAATAATCTTGAAACAAAGGTTTCTCTGTACTTTGAGACTTTCATCTTTACACAAGTTTGCTTGAAGGTGCTTCTTCATTAATCATAACCTCAACACTTGGGCTTGTTCATTAATTGAGGTCCGGTTTCATTAAATGTGAGGTTTCTCTGTACAGGCATTGTTTCAAATCCCCAAACACCGGAGATATAAGGGAGATAGACCCTCGTTAACCCCTTTGAGCCTTGAAGTAGGAGTTTCTTTTTTATACAAAAAAAACCCTCACATTTAACCCAGGGGCAGGGTAGCATTCAATTAATCTGATCGAGCAATCAAAATTCATCAGGAGTGTGCATCCAAGGACACAACAATGGTTGTCTTTAAAAAGGTTGAGGAAAGTGAATACCACAATGATAATCCCCTCATCAATCAAAGAATGAGGCAGTCACAATTACCTCCAACAAATCAGAGATTTAGGATCACACGACTTGTTCAAAAAAGAGGTGAATCAAAAAAAGAAAGAAAGAAAAGCCCGCTAAGTCAACAACTTGAAAACAAGTGACTTAGGCAAAAATTAGGGCATCCCGCTGGACTCCAAAATAAAATTCAAAAGAATTTGTCCAGGCAAAAGTTAGGGAAACAAAAAAGGAAAAACAAAAAAAAGCAGAAACGAAAAACGAGGATTATAAGAACAAAGTCGTGTGATCAGACACCAAAAAACGAAAGGTAAAGTGACTGCCATGTCCAAATACTTAATTGATTCTTCAATCATCTCAAACTCCTCTTGAAGGATGAACGCTCGTATCAGGTTAAGTTGAACTTAGGACTGGAGAACATCACGAAGAATGGGTGGGTTAGGTTAGACTTTGAGCCTTAAATCCTTTCTTTCTAAAACCGTGAACCAGGCCACGTTACAACCCTTAAAAGACCTAATTGAAGCAGGGTTTATTTCAAAAGCAAATTGTGTAAAACTGACTCCTAGATGTTGCTTACCATTCATGTTGATATCGATGTGACAAATAATTCAAACACTGAATGTCACAACTTTGTTTTAATAACTTTGATCTCGAAGCTAGCATAAGCATTGCATCAGGATTATCATCTTCAAAACAAATATCTTTTACTTGTGAATAAACATTTGACATCAAGGAAGATCAAACAATGAACAACTGCAGAAAAAGTTGATCGATTCCATGAGCCATTCACTTCAAAGGCTAATTACTCCAAAGGGCAAGTTGTGTGAAGACTCTGCCAACTGAGGCATCCATTCAAGGTTCCATCAATCTGGGGCAATCAAGTCGAGGAACCTCTCTTGAGTTCGACCAATCTGGGGCAGTTACGTCGAGATTCGACAAATCTCTCCAAGGATCCTTTGGGGCAAGTTCCTTCATAAGTCACGAAGCTTGAGGCACAATCTTCTGAGTTTTATTGTCCTCTCCCTAATCATAGGAGTTTACTTCTCCTGGAATTCGGTCTCTCCCCAAGCACATGAGTTTATTTCTCATGGGAGTTTGTTCCACTCCCCCAACTTGGTGTCCTTGTCTGAATTTCTCATCCTCAACATGGTGAATCGAGGGAATCTCCTCAAGCTCACCATCCCCAAACAATTCAAGGTGTAGAGAAAGTCAAATGAAGTCACTTCCTCCCCAACAAAGCTACATTCCAACCCTCAAGGCAGTTGCCAATAATTTTTGGTACTGTAGGGTTTCCAACACCGATTCATATTGGCATCTCAAGACGACAAGCAACGGACCCCAATGATCATGCTTCTCTATCTCACTAACGCCTTTATTTGGCACTTTTGCATATAGAATCCATTGCATATAGCATTGCATCCTCAAAAGTGTAGCATATTCGTCAAGGCGGATCATTAAGCCATTGAAAAATTCAAACATGCATACAATGCATAAGCCAGATAATACAAATCAACATTCAATCAAGCCAATGATACATCCCCACAGAAAAAGTTGTCCCCACAAACCTCGATTGATATCTGTTACTATAACACAAATATCCTCAAACCATGGTGCCAATACCTGGTATTCTCAATCCCCAAAAGAAATCTTATCTTCTCTCTCCTGTCTTTCTTCGTCAGAATCGTTGTCTCCGAGGTTATTTCCCGTGTGCTGCGTGCAGATTAGAGCGTGAATGAGGGTGGGCATTCAACCCATCTCATTTTTCAACCGTTTGAATAACCATACTTGGTGTGTGGCAATTCGAACGATTGCCGCTCTTGAAGAGTTACACCCCGCCTTTGGCCTGAGGGATTAATGTAATTCTTATGCTTCGTAAGCATCGATATTCCCGTAATCCCCAGTGGTTTCTATCGCCTTCTTGTCGAGTCTAGTCGTCTCTAGTCTTGTCATGGTTATTTCCCGTATGTTGCGTGCAAATTAGAGTGCGAATGAGGGTGGGCATTCAACCCATCTCATTTTTCAATCGTTTGAATAACCATACTTGGTGTGTGGTAATTCGAACGATTGCCACTCTTGATGAGTTATACCCCGCCTTTGGCCTGAGGGATTAATGTAATTCTTATGCTTCGCCAGCATCAACATCTTCGTGATTATGTCTTTTGATCGAGTCTAGTCGTGACTAGTCTCCGTGATCTCTTCCCTCGTACGGGAAAACTTTTAGATCCAACCCCTGTGTTGTGTATCCTTTGCCTTCCGTCCTGGCAAACCATTTCAAGACTAATTTCCAACCTCAGTGTTGATATTAATTCTTTCTTCCTTCGACCTCAGTGTCGATACCTTCCCTTTTTCAACCTCAGTGTTAACGCTTATCCTTTCCTTGTCCAACCTCTGTGTTGATGCCTATCACTCCTTCACCGACCTCCGCGTCGATGCCAATCGTCATTCACAACCTCAGTGTTGATGTTTATCTTTTCTCGTCACAACCTCAGTGTTGACGTCCTCGACCTCAGTGTCGACGCCTTTCCTTTCACAACCTCAGTGTTGATGTTTATCTTTTCTCGTCCCAACCTCAGTGTTGATGTTTATCTTTTCTCGTCCCAACCTCAGTGTTGATGTCCTCGACCTCAGTGTCGACGCCTTTCCTTTCACAACCTCAGCGTTGATGTCCTCCAACCCCAGTGTTGATGTTTATCCCTTCTTTCATTTCTTGTGGATCGTAGGTCCGTTGACCTTATCCTCATCTTTTTCATTTCTTGTGGATCGTAGGTTCGTTGACCTTATCCTCATCTTTTTCATTTCTTGTGGATCGTAGGTCCGTTGACCTTATCCCCATCTTTTTCATTTCTTGTGGATCGTAGGTCCGTTGACCTTATCCTCATCTTTTTCATTTCTTGTGGATCGTAGGTCCGTGGACCTTATCCTCACCTTTTTCATTTCTTGTGGATCGTAGGTCCGTTGAACTTATTTTCATCTTTTTCAATTCTTGTGGGTCGTAGGTCCGTTGACCTTACCCTAGTTTCGAGTCATTTACCCTTAGTTTCAATTTCTGAGTCAGCAGATTCTATCATTCCATCAAACCCGTATTTTCCAACCACAGTTTCATACAACAATCATTTCCATCGAGAACCTTGTATTGGCACCTTGGCTACGTTACAAACTATCTCCATTCAACCACAACTATTCACTGTATATTCTTCCACCAGAAAAACAAAAATAAATTTCTCTTTCCCCAGCAGATATCAAAACAAAAAATAAGGATATCATTTACACCATCTTCTCTTTAGGACAAATTTCTGGTACTTTGATATTTAATCTTCTTCTACCTCGAATGTTCGAAAGGCTAACGCCAATCTCACCTTCAGGTTTAAGACGATTAAATAGGGGCAGCTGTCATACCCCAAATTTGTCCTACCCTTTAATTTCTAACTGGCTTAGGCTTTGCATTCATGTACATACCTTCCATTAGGTCATCTAACCCATCATACATTCATTTATTTAATGGTTTGACATGGGATCAATAATCTTGAAACAAAGGTTTCTCTGTACTTTGAGACTTTCATCTTTACACAAGTTTGCTTGAAGGTGCTTCTTCATTAATCATAACCTCAACACTTGGGCTTGTTCATTAATTGAGGTCCGGTTTCATTAAATGTGAGGTTTCTCTGTACAGGCATTGTTTCAAATCCCCAAACACCGGAGATATAAGGGAGATAGACCCTCGTTAACCCCTTTGAGCCTTGAAGTAGGAGTTTCTTTTATATACAAAAAAAACCCTCACATTTAACCCAGGGGCAGGGTAGCATTCAATTAATCTGATCGAGCAATCAAAATTCATCAGGAGTGTGCATCCAAGGACACAACAATGGTTGTCTTTAAAAAAGTTGAGGAAAGTGAATACCACAATGATAATCCCCTCATCAATCAAAGAATGAGGCAGTCACAATTACCTCCAACAAATCAGAGATTTAGGATCACACGACTTGTTCAAAAAAGAGGTGAATCAAAAAAAGAAAGAAAGAAAAGCCCGCTAAGTCAACAACTTGAAAACAAGTGACTTAGGCAAAAATTAGGGCATCCCGCTGGACTCCAAAATAAAATTCAAAAGAATTTGTCCAGGCAAAAGTTAAGGAAACAAAAAAGGAAAAACAAAAAAAAGCAGAAACGGAAAACGAGGATTATAAGAACAAAGTCGTGTGATCAGACACCAAAAAACGAAAGGTAAAGTGACTGCCATGTCCAAATACTTAATTGATTCTTCAATCATCTCAAACTCCTCTTGAAGGATGAACGCTCGTATCAGGTTAAGTTGAACTTAGGACTGGAGAACATCACGAAGAATGGGTGGGTTAGGTTAGACTTTGAGCCTTAAATCCTTTCTTTCTAAAACCGTGAACCAGGCCACGTTACAACCCTTAAAAGACCTAATTGAAGCAGGGTTTATTTCAAAAGCAAATTGTGTAAAACTGACTCCTAGATGTTGCTTACCATTCATGTTGATATCGATGTGACAAATAATTCAAACACTGAATGTCACAACTTTGTTTTAATAACTTTGATCTCGAAGCTAGCATAAGCATTGCATCAGGATTATCATCTTCAAAACAAATATCTTTTACTTGTGAATAAACATTTGACATCAAGGAAGATCAAACAATGAACAACTGCAGAAAAAGTTGATCGATTCCATGAGCCATTCACTTCAAAGGCTAATTACTCCAAAGGGCAAGTTGTGTGAAGACTCTGCCAACTGAGGCATCCATTCAAGGTTCCATCAATCTGGGGCAATCAAGTCGAGGAACCTCTCTTGAGTTCGACCAATCTGGGGCAGTTACGTCGAGATTCGACAAATCTCTCCAAGGATCCTTTGGGGCAAGTTCCTTCATAAGTCACGAAGCTTGAGGCACAATCTTCTGAGTTTTATTGTCCTCTCCCTAATCATAGGAGTTTACTTCTCCTGGAATTCGGTCTCTCCCCAAGCACATGAGTTTATTTCTCATGGGAGTTTGTTCCACTCCCCCAACCTGGTCTCCTTGTCTGAATTTCTCATCCTCAACATGGTGAATCGAGGGAATCTCCTCAAGCTCACCATCCCCAAACAATTCAAGGTGTAGAGAAAGTCAAATGAAGTCACTTCCTCCCCAACAAAGCTACATTCCAACCCTCAAGGCAGTTGCCAATAATTTTTGGTAGTGTAGGGTTTCCAACACCGATTCATATTGGCATCTCAAGACGACAAGCAACGGACCCCAATGATCATGCTTCTCTATCTCACTAACGCCTTTATTTGGCACTTTTGCATATAGAATCCATTGCATATAGCATTGCATCCTCAAAAGCGTAGCATATCCGTCAAGGCGGATCATTACGCCATAGAAAAATTCAAACATGCATACAATGCATAAGCCAGATAATACAAATCAACATTCAATCAAGCCAATGATACATCCCCACAGAAAAAGTTGTCCCCACAAACCTCGATTGATATCTGTTACTATATCACAAATATCCTCAAACCATGGTGCCAATACCTGGTATTCTCAATCCCCAAAAGAAATCTTATCTTCTCTCTCCTGTCTTTCTTCGTCAGAATCGTTGTCTCCGAGGTTATTTCCCGTGTGCTGCGTGCAGATTAGAGCGTGAATGAGGGTGGGCATTCAACCCATCTCATTTTTCAACCGTTTGAATAACCATACTTGGTGTGTGGCAATTCGAACGATTGCCGCTCTTGAAGAGTTACACCCCGCCTTTGGCCTGAGGGATTAATGTAATTCTTATGCTTCGTAAGCATCGATATTCCCGTAATCCCCAGTGGTTAATATCGCCTTCTTGTCGAGTCTAGTCGTCTCTAGTCTTGTCATGGTTATTTCCCGTATGTTGCGTGCAAATTAGAGTGCGAAGGAGGGTGGGCATTCAACCCATCTCATTTTTCAATCGTTTGAATAACCATACTTGGTGTGTGGTAATTCGAACGATTTCCACTCTTGATGAGTTATACCCCGCCTTTGGCCTGAGGGATTAATGTAATTCTTATGCTTCGCCAGCATCAACATCTTCGTGATTATGTCTTTTGATCGAGTCTAGTCGTGACTAGTCTCCGTGATCTCTTCCCTCGTACAGGAAAACTTTTAGATCCAACCCCTGTGTTGTGTATCCTTTGCCTTCCGTCCTGGCAAACCATTTCAAGACTAATTTCCAACCTCAGTGTTGATATTAATTCTTTCTTCCTTCGACCTCAGTGTCGATACCTTCCCTTTTTCAACCTCAGTGTTAACGCTTATCCTTTCCTTGTCCAACCTCTGTGTTGATGCCTATCACTCCTTCACCGACCTCCGCGTCGATGCCAATCGTCATTCACAACCTCAGTGTTGATGTTTATCTTTTCTCGTCACAACCTCAGTGTTGACGTCCTCGACCTCAGTGTCGACGCCTTTCCTTTCACAACCTCAGTGTTGATGTTTATCTTTTCTCGTCCCAACCTCAGTGTTGATGTTTATCTTTTCTCGTCCCAACCTCAGTGTTGATGTCCTCGACCTCAGTGTCGACGCCTTTCCTTTCACAACCTCAGCGTTGATGTCCTCCAACCCCAGTGTTGATGTTTATCCCTTCTTTCATTTCTTGTGGATCGTAGGTCCGTTGACCTTATCCTCATCTTTTTCATTTCTTGTGGATCGTAGGTTCGTTGACCTTATCCTCATCTTTTTCATTTCTTGTGGATCGTAGGTCCGTTGACCTTATCCCCATCTTTTTCATTTCTTGTGGATCGTAGGTCCGTTGACCTTATCCTCATCTTTTTCATTTCTTGTGGATCGTAGGTCCGTGGACCTTATCCTCACCTTTTTCATTTCTTGTGGATCGTAGGTCCGTTGACCTTATTTTCATCTTTTTCAATTCTTGTGGGTCGTAGGTCCGTTGACCTTACCCTAGTTTCGAGTCATTTACCCTTAGTTTCAATTTCTGAGTCAGCAGATTCTATCATTCCATCAAACCCGTATTTTCCAACCACAGTTTCATACAACAATCATTTCCATCGAGAACCTTGTATTGGCACCTTGGCTACGTTACAAACTATCTCCATTCAACCACAACTATTCACTGTATATTCTTCCACCAGAAAAACAAAAATAAATTTCTCTTTCCCCAGCAGATATCAAAACAAAAAATAAGGATATCATTTACACCATCTTCTCTTTAGGACAAATTTCTGGTACTTTGATATTTAATCTTCTTCTACCTCGAATGTTCGAAAGGCTAACGCCAATCTCACCTTCAGGTTTAAGACGATTAAATAGGGGCAGCTGTCATACCCCAAATTTGTCCTACCCTTTAATTTCTAACTGGCTTAGGCTTTGCATTCATGTACATACCTTCCATTAGGTCATCTAACCCATCATACATTCATTTATTTAATGGTTTGACATGGGATCAATAATCTTGAAACAAAGGTTTCTCTGTACTTTGAGACTTTCATCTTTACACAAGTTTGCTTGAAGGTGCTTCTTCATTAATCATAACCTCAACACTTGGGCTTGTTCATTAATTGAGGTCCGGTTTCATTTTACTCACGAGGCAAGTTATTGCTCTAGAGATCCTTTGAAAAATTGAATTTGGACATGGAGTTACTCATTGTGTTAGCACTAATCACCTCTGAATCTGGAAGCCAAGTTCATATTAAGCTGATGGTTCTCATCTTCAATTTCCGTGCTTATGCAAGATTTGCGAAAGTAAAAATTCAAGGAAGCATATATTCTGAATGTCAAATTCAAAGGAATTGTAGAGAAATGCCATAATGATGTGTCATTTTAGAATACAAGTCAAGTATGAAGTAAAGCATTCAAATTCATCATAAAGTTGAAATACACCTTCACGTTACATTGTCATCAAGAAAAACCATACAGAAAATTAGAACAAAAGCATCATGACAACTCCAACTACTAACAAAACTAACACTGACTTCATTAACTAGCTACTACCATTCATATTGACACATATAGCCTAAACTAATGGTAAGACAGAAATGGCATCAGTCCCACAAAGGCCATAAACTTTCAGCTTTGCAAAATCCATCTCAAATACATCCATTCCAAGCTTTCATATCCTCACACCCCATGTCCCAAGCTAAGCCAAAACCTGCAACAAGTCCAAACATAATTTCACAACAGTTTAATCTAACCATACATGTGTAAACAAGATCAAACAAGCCATCAGCAGCAACATATCAAAACAGGCATTGCGTCAGTTAAATAACCATGTTGTAAATCACCTAAGCCCTGCAGGATCAGGAAGGGAAAGGGCTCAAAGCAGTTCATCAGACTCCAAACAGTACGGTTCAGATGTTCAGGATGTGCAATACGTTTCAAAGACCGGAAATTCTATAACAGCACCAGCTTGCACCATGGTTCTCCATATTGTTGCTATCTGCACAAAGCCATTAAATCCTAAGTCAAATCAGACACGTTCCGGTTCAGCATCAAGGCAAGCGAGTTTCAAGCATTTAAGTCCATACCTGTTCAAGAGTAAATACCGAAAATTGCTTCAGATCCAATGATCAATCAAGCTAAGTCAGAATTACTAACACATTCAGAATAATTTAACCACGACATAGCGGTCCAACTCAAAATACCTGCAGCAGCCATACCTTGCTCCATCACACATTTGTTTGAGGTCACCCCTGCAACATGTACACATACAAGACAGCCCCATACATCCACATAAACCAGCAATTGGCAGCATTCTATCACTGAAGCCGAGCCAGCCCTTGCACTTGACAGACTCGCCGCACCTTCAATTCTCGACTCTACATAATCATAACCTGCATCAATCAAACAAAAAAACAATTTTCCAGTTCAGTTCACTTTAATCGATTACCCTATTAACTTTCAGCCTCCCAACTAACTCATAACAGAACCTAACAGAAAAGTTCCAGCTCAGCAAACTCCTATAACCTACAACCAAATGCTAACAGAAAAAACAGAACTCTAACCAACTTATAACCGCTCAATCTCCACCCTTAGATTCTCTAACCGCTTCTCACCAATCCAATGGCTCACATCCTCTCATGAACTCTATATAAATCAATCTCCCTCCACAATTCAAGATGGACACGCCATTTTTCACACCTCATTCTTCACACACACCACACCATCCTCCTTCATCCTTCACTTCTCAATTTCCCCTCAATCATCATCCTCTTCCACTCACTCTCTCCATCTTCATCACCGACCTTCGCTCCAATCTCTCACCATCATCATCTTCATCTCTGCGACTCCATCACCTTCTTCATCATTCATCTCTCTCCCTTACCTCCACCAAAAGCTCACCAATCCACCATTGATAGAGCTTCAACATCTGAAGCTCTTATTAATTGAGCTCAGCCACCACCTCACCACAACCTCGCTTGCAACTCTCATCGTCATCACCTTCAATCCACTCATTCTCACGCGCACGAACCAGTAACAACATCACACAGAAAAAGAAGAAAGAAGAAGTAGAAGAAGATAGAGCAGTGATTCACAGAGTTCGCAGAAAATCAAAAGAAGAAGGAAGAGAGGCGATAAGCGTGAATCAGGAACTTACCGGAAGAAATCCTCTTCGGTCTTGGCGTTTATTTCGCACCAGCTCGGAATCTAACCTCCGGCTTTCCGTTTCTCCATCTCCGATCTTCAGTCAGGTTTGCCTAACACTTGTTATCCTCCACTCATAGGCGTAATGTATCTATCTGTTCTCTCGGAGCTGCAATAACCTGAATTCGCACAGTATTCCAAACCTAGGGCTTACTTTTTCCCTTTCTTCGATCCGAATATTTGCGCGATCCTCTTGTTAAATTGATCGTAGATTTAGGCTCAGAGCACGATTTTAGGGTGAGTTTGTGTTTAGAGCGCGTTGATTCGAAGTGAAACGGCGGCGGTTGGAGGTGGTAACCATCGCCGGTGAGGATACGAACGTGAGAGAGGCGAGAGAGTCTGAGTAGAAGATGAATGTGAAACGGCACATTAAAACCCTAATTTCCTTTCATACAGTTTCATTCGATTTGATTAATTTGATTAATTGTAGATTTGTGAATAATTAGGCATAAACGATGTAAAATCTGGATTAAGGTGACTAATTAGGTTTGAGTAGCATTAGTTAAAATCTGAATCTATGGATCAAGCAAATCACCATTGGGCCGGAAATGCATATGCAGAATCCACCCCATCATCATTTTTTTTACTGCAATGTGAAACAAAACGTTCTATGGGCCGAATTTGCTTCTCGCACCCCTGAGGCCCAGTGCTGCGCTTTTTTGGCTAAACACATGCTGCAACAAAAACGCCTTTTGGGCCTGTCCACCTGGCCCTACGCCCAGTTTCTAGTCTCACCCATAACTTCAATTCTCACCCCCGTTTTACATTTGTATTTTAAATTTTAATTAGATTTCTTTACCATTTCTTTTAGACATTAAAAATACTAATTTTTCTTGTTAACTTTGAGACTTTAATACTAATTTTGACATAAAAAATGTTCATAAAAAAAATATTAGTTTTTAGGCTATTAGTCTTTTTACTTGAGTTGTAACCCGATTTCTCTCATAATAAAAAAAACCCATAAAAAATAGTAGTATTTTTAGTCTTTTGTGCTATATTTTGACTTACTCTTTTTCATGCTATTTTCAATATTCTACTTAGCGCTTTATTTTCCATGCTTCTTTTAAATCCTAACCTTAGGTAGAAACCATGATAATATTAGGTAGAAATTCCCATTCATATTAGGCTAGTTTACTTAGGCTAGTTTCTTTTCTTTTACAACATAAAACATCTAAAAATACTTGAATAAATTCCCCATAAAAAATACCAAGAAAACACTAAAAAACATTAATAAAAAAGTGAAAATCATTAAAAAGGGAATGGAAGCTTGGATCTCCCTTGCTTTAGGGAATCATTCGAGTGCCTGGATTTCCCTTGCTTTAGGGTTCCATTCGGGCGTAAGTTCCCAAATTCTAAAAAACACAAACCAAAGAGTAACTCAAGTTTCCCTTGCTTTAGGGATTTCCTCGAAACACTCAAACTCTCTCTCTTTCTCTCCTTTCTTAAGGGCATTGTTATCTCCGCTCTATTGCATCCTAGGTCGATCCCTTATGCAAGAGCGCGAGCGTTAACTCCTCCCAACTAAAAAACACAAAAACAAACAGAAAATCTTGAGCCGAACTACGGCGCTCTGATTCCTGAAAAGGATACGTAGGCATCAAGTCGCGGGGCTTGAACGAGCACATTTGTAAATATTCCTTCTTTTCCCCGTATTTCTTTTTGCATTCATTCGCATGTAGACATAGACATAGTACACACCCTTTAGATAGAAACAAACATAGGTGGATACCATCGAGTACAATGGGCGCGAGGGGTGCTAATACCTTCCCCTTGCGTAACCGACTCCCGTACCTAGATTCTCTGGTCGCAAGACCCTGTTCCTTCCTTTGTTAGGTTTCCTGATATTCCTTTCCCTTATGGGATAAATATATTGGTGGCGACTCTGTTCATTTTTCGCGAGCGTGCGACAGCTGGCGACTCTGCTGGGGATGTTGCTAGACCTATTGCGGGTCCATTCTTAGTGAGTCGATCCTAGCCTGCGTTTGTTTGTTTATTTACTGGGTGTTTACTTGTTTTATGTCTATACCTTGTATATATGTTTGCATGCTTATTCTTTGCCTGCATGTCATGTTTATTTCTGTTTGCACATCATGCATATGGATTATATTTTGTGTTCCTTGGGGTCTTCTGTTCTGTTTTGCAGGTGGGGGGTTTTGTGTGAGGTAAAAGGCCCACTACCCAGGCCAGTGACACATAGGATTAGCGTGGATGCTCATGTTGACTCCCGTGGCCCTTGCTACGATCGAGTTCAACATGGGGTACCACAACTGGGCGAGGTTCTTTCATGGAACACTGTGTCTGGCACCCTTGTTGCCTCAAACACTTTGTACCCCATGGGAACTGTAGACCCTAGTGACCATTAGGGACCACTTGTCCGTGTCTAGACTTCATACCCGTGAGATTGGGGTGGGACAGGAAACCTTGGCTCCTACATACCATTGCTTCTTCATATTTGAGATGGACCTTTATTTGGTCTGTTCTCATGGTGCTTGATATTCTGGTATTCAAAAAGGCGTCGAACCTTTGATCCTGTGACATTTGGCCTGTATAGAGGTTTCACATCAGTTATTCAGAGGATTGTGTGGTGGTTACTCAGATTATATGGACCTTGATCCCATGCTTGCATTGCATAACATCATTGCTTTACCCACTTCATTTGTGAGGAATTCTAAAGTCTATTTCCAAAAAAGAAGAAGAAAAAGAAAAAAGGAAATAGAAAAGCAAAAAAAGGAAAAGAAAAGATATTCTATAAAGAATAAAGCCTTGATTTCCAAAAAAAGAAAGAATGTGTGAAAAGACTTTAGAATTCCTCGGAAATGAAACATTGCATTCACATCATCATACATTTCATGGTTCCGCATCAGAAGCTAATTGGGGTCCCTTTCAATCCAGATTTCTGCTTCATGAACGCCTTTGACTTCCCTACATCCGTAGCATACAAGGATTAATCAGAAGAGAATCATGGACCATCTCGAACAGAATCAGGCTGAGCTTCGTAAGTACTTGGATACTATGGGGGAAAGGATGACCCAACTCTTTGAGACTCTCCATGTTATTATTCAAGGGCAAGAAGAGCTAAGACAAAGTGTTGCTAAATTGGCTAATAGTACTCCGACTACTGTTGCTAATGGAGGATCAAAACCTGTGCCCGTGGAAGTTCCAAATAAGGAGGATTCACATCATGAGAACGATTCCGAGCTTGAAGCTTTCAAGTTCCCGATCGAGGAAAATGAAAGAAAATTCCATCTCTTGGAGGAAAGATTGAAGGCTTTAGAAGGTCGAAGCTCCTCTGGTTTAAATGCTATTGATTTGTGCCTAGTGCCTGATATCAAGATTCCTGCTAAGTTCAAAGTCCCCAGTTTTGAGAAATACAAGGGTATTACTTGTCCGATGAGTCACATCAAGGCATTCTGCAACAAGATGGCACCGTATGCAGAAAATGACAAGCTTCTAATGCACTTCTTTCAGGATAGCCTAAGTGGGGCATCCCTTGAATGGTATACACGACTTGAACGAACCCATGTCCGCACATGGGATGAACTAGCAGAGGCTTTTCTCAAGCATTACAAGTACAATAGTGACATGGCTCCTACTAGACTACAACTCCAAAGCTTAACTCAGAAGGTTGATGAGTCTTTTAAAGAATATGCACAAAGATGGAGAGAATTAGCTTCCAGAGTCCAACCTCCTCTTTTAGAACGAGAGCTTGTAGACATGTTCATGAATACTTTGAAAGATCCATATCTGAATATGATGGTTGGATGTGCTTCCTCTGAATTCTCAAGTTTGGTGGTCGTAGGGGAACGAATTGAAAATGCCTTAAAGATGGGTAAAATCCGAGATATGGCCAACATTCCCGAATTCACTGAAGAAGAGAAAAGCGAAACATGTGCAGTTTTAGAGATTGAAGAAGAGAAACTCCCTGCTTATCCTCAGGTTCAGGTTCCTAACTATCAGATAGTCCCAGTTTCTCCTGGCCAATATGTTCCACAAGCCTTTGCCACCACTATTAATCAACAACCTCAGATGGTCCAACAACGACCGATTCAGTATTTGCCACAAAAGCAATGTGTTCCACATCAACAAGGTCATCCGAATCAACGCCAACCGAGAAGTAATTTGGAACGAAGAAATGCTCCTTTGGACCAGATTCCTATGACATACACTAAACTTTTGCCATATCTAGTTCAAAGCTTATTGGTGGTTCCCAAATCTCTAAAGCCTCCACCACAACCGTTTACACCCGGGTATGACCCTAATGTGCAATGTGGATATCACGCTGGATCAATGGGGCACTCAACTGAGGACTGCAATGCTTTCAAAGCCAAAGTACAACAGTTGATTGATGGGAGGCATATAACCCTTCAAGAAGGAAACATATGGGTGAACGGAATTTCTTTGCTCGAATGAATGCTTAGATTTCAGAAAGTCTCCAGAATCAACAAATTCTTTTCTCACAACATATAGCTTTTCTAAGTTTGACGGCCATGCAAGGTTCCTCCATGTTTGATGGTGATTACCACTCTAGCAACTATGCTTGGGGCTCCCGCACGAGGGATAAGCAAGACGTACTCTTATCTTGAGCATTGCATCACTCGCATTGCTCGAATCCCTAAAGTAGCACAAATTTACAACTCTTGGGTGACTTTGTTGGAGTTTTCTTTTGAAGTAATCTGAAGTGTTTGGAAGGAACTACAGAAAGTATTCAAGATCAACAAGTCCAAACGGAGTCGAGCCTCCTCAACTATGGCAATCATCAATTCATTTCTGCATTTTCATTTGTAATTTTCCTTGTTTTGTTAAATGTTTCTTCCATGTAAAACTTGTTTGTTTTTAATGATAATAAAAAAATGCACTGCACATGCTAGTTTCGAATCAATCCATTCGTGTTCACTCATATCTTTCTGTCTATCGATATCAAACTCTTGACTAAAGCAAAAAAATATCAAAAGGAGAATGATGACAATATAAAAACGCAAAATCTCTAATTGTATGCTTTTGAATAAAACCCCGCTGAGGATGTACAGGCATTGTTTCAAATCCCCAAACACCGGAGATATAAGGGAGATAGACCCTCGTTAACCCCTTTGAGCCTTGAAGTAGGAGTTTCTTTTCTATACAAAAAAAACCCCCACATTTAACCCAGGGGCAGGGTAGCATTCAATTAATCTGATCGAGCAATCAAAATTCATCAGGAGTGTGCATCCAAGGAAACAACAATGGTTGTCTTTAAAAAGGTTGAGGAAAGTGAATACCACAATGATAATCCCCTCATCAATCAAAGAATGAGGCAGTCACAATTACCTCCAACAAATCAGAGATTTAGGATCACACGACTTGTTCAAAAAAGAGGTGAATCAAAAAAAGAAAGAAAGAAAAGCCCGCTAAGTCAACAACTTGAAAACAAGTGACTTAGGCAAAAATTAGGGCATCCCGCTGGACTCCAAAATAAAATTCAAAAGAATTTGTCCAGGCAAAAGTTAGGGAAACAAAAAAGGAAAAACAAAAAAAAGCAGAAACGAAAAACGAGGATTATAAGAACAAAGTCGTGTGATCAGACACCAAAAAACGAAAGGTAAAGTGACTGCCATGTCCAAATACTTAATTGATTCTTCAATCATCTCAAACTCCTCTTGAAGGATGAACGCTCGTATCAGGTTAAGTTGAACTTAGGACTGGAGAACATCACGAAGAATGGGTGGGTTAGGTTAGACTTTGAGCCTTAAATCCTTTCTTTCTAAAACCGTGAACCAGGCCACGTTACAACCCTTAAAAGACCTAATTGAAGCAGGGTTTATTTCAAAAGCAAATTGTGTAAAACTGACTCCTAGATGTTGCTTACCATTCATGTTGATATCGATGTGACAAATAATTCAAACACTGAATGTCACAACTTTGTTTTAATAACTTTGATCTCGAAGCTAGCATAAGCATTGCATCAGGATTATCATCTTCAAAACAAATATCTTTTACTTGTGAATAAACATTTGACATCAAGGAAGATCAAACAATGAACAACTGCAGAAAAAGTTGATCGATTCCATGAGCCATTCACTTCAAAGGCTAATTACTCCAAAGGGCAAGTTGTGTGAAGACTCTGCCAACTGAGGCATCCATTCAAGGTTCCATCAATCTGGGGCAATCAAGTCGAGGAACCTCTCTTGAGTTCGACCAATCTGGGGCAGTTACGTCGAGATTCGACAAATCTCTCCAAGGATCCTTTGGGGCAAGTTCCTTCATAAGTCACGAAGCTTGAGGCACAATCTTCTGAGTTTTATTGTCCTCTCCCTAATCATAGGAGTTTACTTCTCCTGGAATTCGGTCTCTCCCCAAGCACATGAGTTTATTTCTCATGGGAGTTTGTTCCACTCCCCCAACCTGGTCTCCTTGTCTGAATTTCTCATCCTCAACATGGTGAATCGAGGGAATTTCCTCAAGCTCACCATCCCCAAACAATTCAAGGTGTAGAGAAAGTCAAATGAAGTCACTTCCTCCCCAACAAAGCTACATTCCAACCCTCAAGGAAGTTGCCAATAATTTTTGGTACTGTAGGGTTTCCAACACCGATTCATATTGGCATCTCAAGACGACAAGCAACGGACCCCCAATGATCATGCTTCTCTATCTCACTAACGCCTTTATTTGGCACTTTTGCATATAGAATGCATTGCATATAGCATTGCATCCTCAAAAGCGTAGCATATCCGTCAAGGCGGATCATTACGCCATAGAAAAATTCAAACATGCATACAATGCATAAGCCAGATAATACAAATCAACATTCAATCAAGCCAATGATACATCCCCACAGAAAAAGTTGTCCCCACAAACCTCGATTGATATCTGTTACTATATCACAAATATCCTCAAACCATGGTGCCAATACCTGGTATTCTCAATCCCCAAAAGAAATCTTATCTTCTCTCTCCTGTCTTTCTTCGTCAGAATCGTTGTCTCCGAGGTTATTTCCCGTGTGCTGCGTGCAGATTAGAGCGTGAATGAGGGTGGGCATTCAACCCATCTCATTTTTCAACCGTTTGAATAACCATACTTGGTGTGTGGCAATTCGAACGATTGCCGCTCTTGAAGAGTTACACCCCGCCTTTGGCCTGAGGGATTAATGTAATTCTTATGCTTCGTAAGCATCGATATTCCCGTAATCCCCAGTGGTTACTATCGCCTTCTTGTCGAGTCTAGTCGTCTCTAGTCTTGTCATGGTTATTTCCCGTATGTTGCGTGCAAATTAGAGTGCGAATGAGGGTGGGCATTCAACCCATCTCATTTTTCAATCGTTTGAATAACCATACTTGGTGTGTGGTAATTCGAACGATTGCCACTCTTGATGAGTTATACCCCGCCTTTGGCCTGAGGGATTAATGTAATTCTTATGCTTCGCCAGCATCAACATCTTCGTGATTATGTCTTTTGATCGAGTCTAGTCGTGACTAGTCTCCGTGATCTCTTCCCTCGTACGGGAAAACTTTTAGATCCAACCCCTGTGTTGTGTATCCTTTGCCTTCCGTCCTGGCAAACCATTTCAAGACTAATTTCCAACCTCAGTGTTGATATTAATTCTTTCTTCCTTCGACCTCAGTGTCGATACCTTCCCTTTTTCAACCTCAGTGTTAACGCTTATCCTTTCCTTGTCCAACCTCTGTGTTGATGCCTATCACTCCTTCACCGACCTCCGCGTCGATGTCAATCGTCATTCACAACCTCAGTGTTGATGTTTATCTTTTCTCGTCACAACCTCAGTGTTGACGTCCTCGACCTCAGTGTCGACGCCTTTCCTTTCACAACCTCAGTGTTGATGTTTATCTTTTCTCGTCCCAACCTCAGTGTTGATGTTTATCTTTTCTCGTCCCAACCTCAGTGTTGATGTCCTCGACCTCAGTGTCGACGCCTTTCCTTTCACAACCTCAGCGTTGATGTCCTCCAACCCCAGTGTTGATGTTTATCCCTTCTTTCATTTCTTGTGGATCGTAGGTCCGTTGACCTTATCCTCATCTTTTTCATTTCTTGTGGATCGTAGGTTCGTTGACCTTATCCTCATCTTTTTCATTTCTTGTGGATCGTAGGTCCGTTGACCTTATCCCCATCTTTTTCATTTCTTGTGGATCGTAGGTCCGTTGACCTTATCCTCATCTTTTTCATTTCTTGTGGATCGTAGGTCCGTGGACCTTATCCTCACCTTTTTCATTTCTTGTGGATCGTAGGTCCGTTGACCTTATTTTCATCTTTTTCAATTCTTGTGGGTCGTAGGTCCGTTGACCTTACCCTAGTTTCGAGTCATTTACCCTTAGTTTCAATTTCTGAGTCAGCAGATTCTATCATTCCATCAAACCCGTATTTTCCAACCACAGTTTCATACAACAATCATTTCCATCGAGAACCTTGTATTGGCACCTTGGCTACGTTACAAACTATCTCCATTCAACCACAACTATTCACTGTATATTCTTCCACCAGAAAAACAAAAATAAATTTCTCTTTCCCCAGCAGATATCAAAACAAAAAATAAGGATATCATTTACACCATCTTCTCTTTAGGACAAATTTCTGGTACTTTGATATTTAATCTTCTTCTACCTCGAATGTTCGAAAGGCTAACGCCAATCTCACCTTCAGGTTTAAGACGATTAAATAGGGGCAGCTGTCATACCCCAAATTTGTCCTACCCTTTAATTTCTAACTGGCTTAGGCTTTGCATTCATGTACATACCTTCCATTAGGTCATCTAACCCATCATACATTCATTTATTTAATGGTTTGACATGGGATCAATAATCTTGAAACAAAGGTTTCTCTGTACTTTGAGACTTTCATCTTTACACAAGTTTGCTTGAAGGTGCTTCTTCATTAATCATAACCTCAACACTTGGGCTTGTTCATTAATTGAGGTCCGGTTTCATTAAATGTGAGGTTTCTCTGTACAGGCATTGTTATTGCTCTAGAGATCCTTTGAAAAATTGAATTTGGACATGGAGTTACTCATTGTGTTAGCACTAATCACCTCTGAATCTGGAAGCCAAGTTCATATTAAGCTGATGGTTCTCATCTTCAATTTCCGTGCTTATGCAAGATTTGCGAAAGTAAAAATTCAAGGAAGCATATATTCTGAATGTCAAATTCAAAGGAATTGTAGAGAAATGCCATAATGATGTGTCATTTTAGAATACAAGTCAAGTATGAAGTAAAGCATTCAAATTCATCATAAAGTTGAAATACACCTTCACGTTACATTGTCATCAAGAAAAACCATACAGAAAATTAGAACAAAAGCATCATGACAACTCCAACTACTAACAAAACTAACACTGACTTCATTAACTAGCTACTACCATTCATATTGACACATATAGCCTAAACTAATGGTAAGACAGAAATGGCATCAGTCCCACAAAGGCCATAAACTTTCAGCTTTGCAAAATCCATCTCAAATACATCCATTCCAAGCTTTCATATCCTCACACCCCATGTCCCAAGCTAAGCCAAAACCTGCAACAAGTCCAAACATAATTTCACAACAGTTTAATCTAACCATACATGTGTAAACAAGATCAAACAAGCCATCAGCAGCAACATATCAAAACAGGCATTGCGTCAGTTAAATAACCATGTTGTAAATCACCTAAGCCCTGCAGGATCAGGAAGGGAAAGGGCTCAAAGCAGTTCATCAGACTCCAAACAGTACGGTTCAGATGTTCAGGATGTGCAATACGTTTCAAAGACCGGAAATTCTATAACAGCACCAGCTTGCACCATGGTTCTCCATATTGTTGCTATCTGCACAAAGCCATTAAATCCTAAGTCAAATCAGACACGTTCCGGTTCAGCATCAAGGCAAGCGAGTTTCAAGCATTTAAGTCCATACCTGTTCAAGAGTAAATACCGAAAATTGCTTCAGATCCAATGATCAATCAAGCTAAGTCAGAATTACTAACACATTCAGAATAATTTAACCACGACATAGCGGTCCAACTCAAAATACCTGCAGCAGCCATACCTTGCTCCATCACACATTTGTTTGAGGTCACCCCTACAACATGTACACATACAAGACAGCCCCATACATCCACATAAACCAGCAATTGGCAGCATTCTATCACTGAAGCCGAGCCAGCCCTTGCACTTGACAGACTCGCCGCACCTTCAATTCTCGACTCTACATAATCATAACCTGCATCAATCAAACAAAAAAACAATTTTCCAGTTCAGTTCACTTTAATCGATTACCCTATTAACTTTCAGCCTCCCAACTAACTCATAACAGAACCTAACAGAAAAGTTCCAGCTCAGCAAACTCCTATAACCTACAACCAACTGCTAACAGAAAAAACAGAACCCTAACCAACTTATAACCGCTCAATCTCCACCCTTAGATTCTCTAACCGCTTCTCACCAATCCAATGGCTCACATCCTCTCATGAACTCTATATAAATCAATCTCCCTCCACAATTCAAGATGGACACGCCATTTTTCACACCTCATTCTTCACACACACCACACCATCCTCCTTCATCCTTCACTTCTCAATTTCCCCTCAATCATCATCCTCTTCCACTCACTCTCTCCATCTTCATCACCGACCTTCGCTCCAATCTCTCACCATCATCATCTTCATCTCTGCGACTCCATCACCTTCTTCATCATTCATCTCTCTCCCTTACCTCCACCAAAAGCTCACCAATCCACCATTGATAGAGCTTCAACATCTGAAGCTCTTATCAATTGAGCTCAGCCACCACCTCACCACAACCTCGCTTGCAACTCTCATCGTCATCACCTTCAATCCACTCATTCTCACGCGCAAGAACCAGTAACAACATCACACAGAAAAAGAAGAAAGAAGAAGTAGAAGAAGATAGAGCAGTGATTCACAGAGTTCGCAGAAAATCAAAAGAAGAAGGAAGAGAGGCGATAAGCGTGAATCAGGAACTTACCGGAAGAAATCCTCTTCGGTCTTGGCGTTTATTTCGCACCAGCTCGGAATCTAACCTCCGGCTTTCCGTTTCTCCATCTCCGATCTTCAGTCAGGTTTGCCTAACACTTGTTATCCTCCACTCATAGGCGTAATGTATCTATCTGTTCTCTCGGAGCTGCAATAACCTGAATTCGCACAGTATTCCAAACCTAGGGCTTACTTTTTCCCTTTCTTCGATCCGAATATTTGCGCGATCCTCTTGTTAAATTGATCGTAGATTTAGGCTCAGAGCACGATTTTAGGGTGAGTTTGTGTTTAGAGCGCGTTGATTCGAAGTGAAACGGCGGCGGTTGGAGGTGGTAACCATCGCCGGTGAGGATACGAACGTGAGAGAGGCGAGAGAGTCTGAGTAGAAGATGAATGTGAAACGGCACATTAAAACCCTAATTTCCTTTCATACAGTTTCATTCGATTTGATTAATTTGATTAATTGTAGATTTGTGAATAATTAGGCATAAACGATGTAAAATCTGGATTAAGGTGACTAATTAGGTTTGAGTAGCATTAGTTAAAATCTGAATCTATGGATCAAGCAAATCACCATTGGGCCGGAAATGCATATGCAGAATCCACCCCATCATCATTTTTTTTACTGCAATGTGAAACAAAATGTTCTATGGGCCGAATTTGCTTCTCGCACCCCTGAGGCCCAGTGCTGCGCTTTTTTGGCTAAACACATGCTGCAACAAAAACGCCTTTTGGGCCTGTCCACCTGGCCCTACGCCCAGTTTCTAGTCACACCCATAACTTCAATTCTCACCCCCGTTTTACATTTGTATTTTAAATTTTAATTAGATTTCTTTACCATTTCTTTTAGACATTAAAAATACTAATTTTTCTTGTTAACTTTGAGACTTTAATACTAATTTTGACATAAAAAATGTTCATAAAAAAAAATATTAGTTTTTAGGCTATTAGTCTTTTTCCTTGAGTTGTAACCCGATTTCTCTCATAATAAAAAAACCCATAAAAAATAGTAGTATTTTTAGTCTTTTGTGCTATATTTTGACTTACTCTTTTTCATGCTATTTTCAATATTCTACTTAGCGCTTTATTTTCCATGCTTCTTTTAAATCCTAACCTTAGGTAGAAACCATGATAATATTAGGTAGAAATTCTCATTCATATTAGGCTAGTTTCTTTTCTTTTACAACATAAAACATCTAAAAATACTTGAATAAATTCCCCATAAAAAATACCAAGAAAACACTAAAAAACATTAATAAAAAAGTGAAAATCATTAAAAAGGGAATGGAAGCTTTGATCTCCCTTGCTTTAGGGAATCATTCGAGTGCCTGGATTTCCCTTGCTTTAGGGTTCCATTCGGGCGTAAGTTCCCAAATTCTAAAAAACACAAACCAAAGAGTAACTCAAGTTTCCATTGCTTTAGGGATTTCCTCGAAACACTCAAACTCTCTCTCTTTCTCTCCTTTCTTAAGGGCATTGTTATCTCCGCTCTATTGCATCCTAGGTCGATCCCTTATGCAAGAGCGCGAGCGTTAACTCCGCCCAACTAAAAAACACAAAAACAAACAGAAAATCTTGAGCCGAACTACGGCGCTCTGATTCCTGAAAAGGATACGTAGGCATCAAGTCGCGGGGCTTGAACGAGCACATTTGTAAATATTCCTTCTTTTCCCCGTATTTCTTTTTGCATTCATTCGCATGTAGACATAGACATAGTACACACCCTTTAGATAGAAACAAACATAGGTGGATACCATCGAGTACGATGGGCGCGAGGGGTGCTAATACCTTCCCCTTGCGTAACCGACTCCCGTACCTAGATTCTCTGGTCGCAAGACCCTGTTCCTTCCTTTGTTAGGTTTCCTGATATTCCTTTCCCTTATGGGATAAATATATTGGTGGCGACTCTGTTCATTTTTCGCGAGCGTGCGACATCCTCTTCTTTTATTTGAGCCTTATCCACCGATGAATTGCTCAAAATCGCGTGTTTGAAGCAGTGTCTTCGACACTTTATTGTTCATGCTCAAAATACACATCAATACCTACAAAATAAATAGAAAACTGTCAAACGGTACATAAATGAATAAAAAACACGAAGAATACGTAATATGTACCAAAATAAAAAAACGTGCAAATTCACGCACACGTTAAGGAAAAAGAGACGATAAGTGCCGCAAAACTATATACATAAATAACTAAAAATTGGCACTTATCAAACTCTCCCCAACTTAAACTTGTTTGTCCTAAAAAAAGGTCAAATAACTCAAAGAATCAAAAGTAATAAACCAAAGAATCTTGAATCAACAAGTTTTTAAAACATAAGACAAATGTATGGTTTAAATAAAAACGCACAACAAGGTAAATATTTACACAATCCTACAACGACAACATATAAACAAAACGAATCATAAGTACAAAAATAATGCTAAACATTCTAAAAATTACAAACTCACATCATGAATCACACATAGTAAAATTCAACAATAGATGAAAGCTCATATTTAAAACATAAAAGCAAGACTCACAAGGGCTTCTCAAGGTTGTAATGTTACTTGGTTAACACACAAGGGATAATTTCTAAAGCTGATCCAAACAAAAACTTGCATAAACCTAAGGGAGTGATCATTTCACAAAGGCTCAAGCAACACAATTTCAATCAAACTTCTTCCATAATCCAAAGTTGTCATACCCATCATACTACTTATTTGCACAATTATTCAATACTTTTTTCTTTTTCAAAACTTTTCTCTTTTTTCTTTCTTTTTCTTTTCTTTCTTTTTCACATTTTTCTGTAGTTTTCTTTCTTTTCAACCACATAGCAATCCACACAAATAAGTAGCAAACATATATCTCCCCAACTTGAATTCAACCAACATCAAAGTGAATATTCCATACTTTCTAAGGCAAGGTACAAATTCAAACCAAAGTCATGGTTGAGGGTTCAAGAAAACAAAGATTAAAATCCATGCAAAAAGGATAACTAAATACTCAAGGACAAGCATAAAGTTTAAAAGCAACATGGACATTGACAAAAGCTTAAAGGGGTTAACAAATGATCACACACTCATAAGGTGAATTGACTATTTGACTATGGTGGTTGTGCTCAAAATTAAACAAATTTCTTGAACTTTTTCATGCTTTCATACAATAAACACAAATAAAAGATTAAGCATAATAAAATTAAGTTAAGACAAAGATTGTGGCCTCCAGCATATATGAACAATGGAAAACTTTCTCATATTTAAGAGTTGGGAACTATAGTGATTCAATTAAAAAGCAAGTAATGTAAAAGAATGAATGAAATGGTAATTGCACAAATGAAAAGTTTCCTAAACATGTTATACTATATAAAGTGATAAATGAGTACCTTGAATGATACAACTTTAAAAACATCATTACCATACATCTGCAATTTGAAACACTCAAACTTGGAAAATCACCTCAAAAATCCTCAAGCTAACAGAGTAAAATTTAAGTCTAAACAACCAACATAAAAATTAGAAATCATAATACTAGTATATATTACTAAATAGTCGTGGTGAAAGTGGGAAGAAAGGGGGCCAACTAAATTCACTGGCGCCAACCTGTAGAGCGCCCTAAGCGGCCTCCAACGCGCTAAGCAGGCTAAATAGAAAATGCAGAAAAATCAACATATTTTCATACACTCCACTAACACCAACACAACTCATTTACAGAATAATACACAAAACTTACAACCATTGGGGCGCCTTCTAACATGTGCTTGTTTTACATCGTTAGCTCGACGCCTTTATTGTTTTCGTGCAATTGGCAAGTAGCTTCCTCTCGTTGTGCCATGGGGATGTCTCACCACTCAATCCTAAAGAAAGTGTCCTAACCAAAACACTCAACAAAGGTTACATGTACAAATATATACAACACTTGCACAAACATAAAAGAAAACAAAAATATAAAAGTATGAAAAAAATACAACTATTAACATACAAAAAGGAAAAATCGGTGAATGCTGGATTCACAAGTTGAGAAAAGAATATTTAAAATCAAGTACTAGTCCAATTTTAACTTGTTTAGCCAACATTCACCAACAATATATACTCATATGTAAACATATACAAGTAAACATGTACAAGTGAAAATATACAAGTAAACATATACAATAAATACGATGTATATACAAAGCTCAAAACCATAGAAACGATTACGATACAACTCCAACACAAAACCTGTCCTCGACAACGACGCCATTTTGTTGGAGTGGTAAATGCAGCAAGCAAAAGTTTTGAAAATATTATTCTAGAAATTTATTAATAAATTAATATAAATATAACACATCTTCGAGATCAAGTTTTATATTAACATAATGAATTTTAATACAAAACACATTTTCTTTAAAATTCAACCATAAGATTTTGTCAATTTTTTCCAAAACTAATAATAAAAAATTTAATCCTAACAATGTTGAGATATTTAAAACAATATTTTCTCTCAAAAACATTAAGGTAATTTTTCTCCATTCATACATTGGTGGAGTAACACAATATAATAATTATCAACAAGTTACTATAGAGTGTTAATTATGACAGAGGTGATCCTTTAGAATTTAGTTGATATAGTCACCTCACAGAGAAAATAAAGTAATAAAATAGAAATACACAAGTTGAATTACATAATTAACAATTGCGCTTTTCAGATTTAATATTGTAGTAATTGATGAACAATAAATATTCACGGATGTGTTCCAAAATGACAAGAAAATTAGAAATAAGTAAATATTAAAAAATGCGTGGGAAATAGTTTCAAAAGGACAAAATAGGATAAAGTGTCACATGGACAAGTGCGGTGGTCCCAAGCATCATACCACTTGTCTCCTCCATTACCACTACTAGAAAATCCGCTTTTAGTGACCGATTTAGTGACCAAAAAATTTCGCTCACTGTAGTGACTCAATTAGCCACCAAAATATGATATTCATGAACAAATTTTAAAAGGTCACTAAATCGGTCACTAAAATAAATTGGCCACCGATTTAGAGATCAAAATTTTGTGACCGAAATTTCGGTCACTGTAGTGACCAAATTAGCCATAAAAATTTAATATTCTTGAATAAATTTTAAGAGGTCAATAAATCGGTCACGAAAAAATATTTTTATATTCAATCTAACTTATACATAAAAATTAGAGACTGAAATTTCTGTCACTAATATTTTTTGTTTTCTTTTTCTATTTTTAATTCTCTTTATTATGTTACTATTTCCTTTCTATTTTTTTTAAAGATTTTAATTCTCTTTCAATTTTTAATTTTCACTAAAATTTTCATATTTTTTATTGTTTTAAATATAATATACTTATATCAAACTATATGTATATATGTTTAAATATAAAATATAACAATAGATATTAAGTGGCGTAGTGGCAATTTCTTATTTAAATATGTGGAGATCACAAGTTTGATTCCTAGGTATCATAATTTTTAATTTTATTTTAAGAAAAAGAACTCTAAAATCGGTCTCTACAATCGGTCATAAATTCGGCCTCTAAATTTCGATCTTTAAATTCGTCGCAAAAGCTTAATGACTTGCACTTTTTCAACCGAAAAGTCTTGGTCGCTAAACGTTTTATTTATCTTGATTATTCCTACATTTCAACTCTAAGACATACTGATAGTACTTGAAATATTTATAAAAAAAAGTTGATTTGGTTCACAATTCAAGCTTAGATCTATTGAATCGAACCATTCAATCGAATCAGTTTATCTAACATTCTCACCTTTTAATTTAAACATCCATTAATATATGAAATTATAGTCGGTTGTTTGTTGCATTCTCTTAGTACTAATAGTGTTTATACGTATATTTGAATGATTGTTTTATATTGAAAACAAAAAGTAGATAAATTTGAATAAAATCATATAAAAAAATTAAAAAATTTATTTAATTTGATCTTATTTATTTCAATAAAGAATACACTCAACGTTGATAGACACAGTTACAATAGTAGAGATGAGTGTCAAAGTCATGCACACATTTCCCAGTACCTGTGTGTATATATCTAGCCTTACAATTTCCATCACAACAAGAATCACCGCATTGACTTGAGCAGAGTCCAATACCAACTTTGCATGAACTTCCAAATGGTGGCCTATCGAATACACATGTGCATAAGTTGTAGAAGTTACAATTCGATCCTAAAAGTGTAGATGAAGTGCCTGCTCCATAGTTGGTACACTTCTCTTGACAATTTTCGGGAGCACATCTTCCCTGAATTATTGTGCATGGTGTGTTACCTTCTACTACCTGCATCAATTGTACTGTTCTCATACAAATTAAATACTGTGAGATGAGATTTATCGTTTATAATTTAACAACCATAATGATAATAGTTGAGAGGGTTATTACCTGCAATAACTAAAACATAGATGACAAAACACAAGAAGGATTTATGCATCTTGTTTGCCATTGAGTAATGCAATGACTTGTGGTTGGTTGCTCCAATGAAAATTTGTGTATTTATAGACAGTTTAAATGAGGTTAAGGACATCTGTCATAGCTTTTAAAAAATATGACGTATTTTTTGTATTTTTAAAAGTTACTTTTGAAAAGAACAAAAATTGTGGAAAAGTTACTTTTAGAAATTGTGATTAAAATATACTTTATTGAAAAATAAAAAGATAGTCAATATATTATTTTATTTATTTTATTGAATATTAAAATTAGTATTTAATTAATAAAATATATAAATGCAGATAAATCCTGAAAACCAAATTTTACATTAACGTAATGGATTTTAATTTAAAATAATTTTTTTTATTATTCAACCACAAGATTTTATCTAACTTTTAAAAAAAAAAAAAAATCTCATAATAATTGTCCTCTTTCATAATTTTATTTATTATAAATTATTTGTCCAATTAGAATATATATCAATGTGATATTTATTATTTCTTTCCACTAAATTATTCTTATTTATTGTATTCTAATTTATTTAAGTATTCCACTAACTACTATTAATAATGTTTTTTTTAATAAATAAGACTTATTTTATCATTGAAATCAAACTAATTAATTATTTTCTTACAAAATGTGAAAAACTCAAAGAGGACACCTATTATGAGATGAAAAGAATAATAGAATACTATTTTAAAATTCTAACAAATCTAGAACACTCAAAATGATATTTTACCTTAAAAATTTCAAACTAATTAATTATTGTCTATTTTTATTATATCAATGTCAATTTTTTTATTATATTATTATATTTATAATAATATATTTATAATTTTTTTGTATCAATTTGTGAATAATAGTTAGGGCTAACCTGTAAAAAAATAATCTTGCAATTTTCTAGGGGCTAAATCTCAAACTAACTGAAAACGCATGTCATTTTGCCAAAGGCTTAACCCCAAGCTAACTACTAACACAGTACTGCGCCACACTACACTAGTAGTTTGTGCCTACGCATGTGTGGCTGCAGGTGGAACATTAATAAATGCATTTTGTGAGGGGGGAAGCCCCAAGAAAAATAGTGAGGTGACAAGCCCCTCACAAACAATTTGCGATGACCTATTTTGCTAGGGGAGTTGTCCCCTCGTAAAATTATGTTTTGTGAAGGGCTTTATGACTAAGTGAGGAGTTACACCCCTGGCAAAAAACCTTTTTCGTGTAGTGAGCGCTTTAAAGCGCTGCAGTAGGTAAGTCAAAGCTTTTTTAATATCAAAGCACTACTATATGTCCTCTTTAGGAAGCACTTATGCCCAAAAGCAATCTTTATTGGCTCCTTTAGACAGCGCTTTTTGCTTTAAAAGTGCTTTCTATTGTCCCGCTTTAGTCAGTGCATTTTTAGTTCTATTTTAGGTCCCTCTAGGCAGCGCTTCATTCATAAAGTGCTCTCTGTTGAATCCTTTAGGCAGCGCCTTTTGCTTGAAAGTGCTTTCTATTGTTCCCTTTTAAGCAGCGCTTCTTTAGTTCTATTTTAGGTCCTTTTAGACAATGCTTTTTGCTTGAAAAGCGCTTTTTCTTGAAAAACGCTTTTTATAGTCCTCCTTTAGGCAACGCTTTTTTAGTTCTATTTTAGGTCCCTTTAGACAGCACTTCATTCCAAATGTGTTCTCTATTGACCCCTTTAGGCAGCGCTATTTGCTTGAAAAGTTCTTTCTGTTGTCCCCCTTTAGGCAACACCTTTTTAGTTCTATTTTATATATATATATATATATATATATATATATATATATATATATATATATATATATATATATATATATATATATATATATATATATTCCAACTGATATAGGTAATAAACAATGAACTTGTCTTCTGCATATATTTACAGTTTTTAGTAACTTGTTATATATATCTTCTGCACCTATCTAAAACAAAACCAAAAAATTAAAAGGCATAACATAAACATTATAACAATTATAACCATAAACATAAACATTATAATCTTATAATTCAACACATAAACATAACAATTATAACCATAACCATAATCAATTATAAACATAAACATATAACCTTATAACTATTATAATCTAACACATAAACATTATAACAATTATAATACAACACATAAACCCTATAACCATTATAATTCAACACAAATCTCATACAACAAGAAAATCCTATTTGTATCAAAATTTGTAAATTCTATATACCATTACAAACTCCATCAACCTTTAATTCACAACAACTTTCAAAACTATTCCAATCCAATATAGAATATCACAACAACAAAAATCTCTAAGGACCTTAAACTTCACATCAGAGTCTAGGGGTGTTCGCGGTTTGAATGGTTTTGACATAAAAACCCATCTAAACTGCAAGAGAAATAAGTGTGTCGTTCAGTTTGGTTCGGTTGGCTATTAGAAATAAAACCAAACCAAACCAAACCAATGCAATTTGGATTGATTCGGTTTTTTTACAAAAATTTATTTAGTCATACATACACATATAGATGACAACATAACTTTATATTTAGTCATTTATCCGATATCACATAACAACAAAATTCATCATATTTGGATAACAACTTTCCATTTAATATACAAAAATAATATTAGATAAAAGTGGAATAAAAAACATAAAATAGTAGCATAAAATAATATCAAAAACATTATAATGAAATAGGAAAAAAAGAGGAGATGAAATATTAGAGAAGATGAAAAAGAAAGAGTAGAAGAGATGAGAGATTAGATAAGAAAAGGAACATTAAAAACATAACTGGAAGAGAGAATAGTGGAATAAAAATAATTAGATGAAAAAGAAATAATTTAAGAGATGAAAGACTAGAAAATAATATGTGATACGTACTTTGAAAAGAATATGAGAAGAATGCGCAATACCGCTAGGAGAGATTTGAGAAGACTTAAACTGAAACCTTAAGTGTAAGGAAGAGAAAATCATTCATAATCGTAAGGTTAAGGCATAATAGGTTTGATTTTAGGTTGGATATAAGTTTATTGAAGTTTGGGGGTTGTAACATAATGCGGTTTGGTTCGGTTTGTAAAATACAAACTGCAAACCGAACAAACCGAACCGCGCGGTTTTTTATAAATAACCCAAACACGTCCGAACCAAATGCGTTTTTTTGCGGTTTCGGTTTGGTTCGGTTTGATTTTAAGGTTTTCTATTAGGCCGGTTTGGTTTTGAACACCCCTTAACACAAAAGAAAGAAAGACAATACCTTATAAAATTCTAGTGAATTTAGTGCAACCTTTGTACAACGGTTTTTCTGCGTCGCTTACCAACCTCTCAAACATTTGGGACAATCCTGAAGATCTTCTTCAAGTGCTTCTACGATGTCTTTTACTCGATCACAATCGTATGTATCTGCGTCATTGTCGTTTGAACCATAGGTCGTACAATACCTCGGTTCAACATTCACGTTACTTATCTCACCATGTAATATCCAATATGTATAACTTCAATCAATTCCATGCCTCAGTAAATGCGATTTCAACCCAACTGCGTCAACCCGACTCCTATAACAACAACCTTAACAAGGACATTTCATTCGACGGGGGTCTTCGGCGTGTTCAACAGCAAACTTAACGAATTCTAATACCCCATTTTGTACTCTTTTGACAATCGATTGGAACACATCCATTTTTTACCCATGATATTACTAAGTAAGCTAAACAAAAATACTATAATTATTCACGCAACTATAGCAAAAGAACAACTAATTACCAATTGAGAAGTCAACAACTTCTAGAACCACACAGTGTAAAGATTCTTGAAAAACGATTAAAATTTCACTGTTCTCAAGAGAAATCGGAGATGGAGCAGCAACAACGAATCTAGGCAGCAACTATACATAAATAATATGGTTCATTAATTCAAGTTTAAATATATATGTTAAAAAAAATGGAAAAGCAACCAATATTACAACCAAAATTATAATTTGAAACCAAATGATATAACATAAAATAAAATACTCTTATAAACCAATCTATACAAAACAATTTCAATTTAAATATTTATAAACTACATTGTTGAAACGAGTAATGTATGAAAAGTATTATTAGTAGAATTCATTTTCAATTTTACATATTTGTAAAATTTTCAAAACATTTACTATTTTAGCTATACAAATTTTGTGCATTTTTTTTATTTTTAAAACATTTCTCTTGCGAAGGTTCCAATTTCGAGGTGAAGTTATTAGACTTCAAGCAAATTTGATTGTCCATTCCATTGCAAAAGCGATCATCTTTTGAGCTAGACGTAGTGTTATCCATATGATTTCTCCTTATATTGAACATCATGTGTTGAATGAATTTCGTTGAGTTTGCTTTTGTCTAAAAAAACATTTCTCCATGAATAGAGCAAACATGAATATTATAGCAAACAGAGCATGTATTTAGTATAAAATATTTATAACAGAATTCTTCTTCAATAGCGAACCATGAAACAGAAATTCAAATAGAAGAGTGTAATGGTCTAATTGATTGTCAAAACTTATTTTCTTAGGTTACCTAAGATTTTGGAATATATGTAGGTAAATCCTTAAGGGCAATTAGATTCTTTTTCATAGGATGAAATTTGAAATCCCTAGAATGCAGTATGAGTCTCACACACCTGAATAAAAGTTAGAATTTAGAAACAAATTTAAATACGCCAATTCCAAGCATCCACAATATTTCAAATCTGCAAATAGAAATTAACAAAAAATTGTTTCATGTGGAAGCTTAATACAAGTTAGGGATATAAGAAATACTCATCATTTGTCAAAATGCCACAGTGCGTGTTTAGTCAAAATGTGTCTGGAATATATATTTAGTCCACTAAAAAAATGTCTACTTGCTTAGTTTGTTAGTATTATTGGTTCTTTTGATCATGCTTTTTTTAATTAAGAGACATGTCGACTAGCACCGACACCTCGGATAAAAGGTGGTTTCTTGTCTGAAACCGACAGAGACGCTCGTGGTTACATTTAATTTATATATATTTTTTAAAATTATTACCAGTGTGGTGTCGTCGTGTTAGGTCTGAAACCGAAAGAGGCGCTCGTGGTTACATTTAATTTATACAATTTTTTAAAAATTATTACCAGTGTGGTGTCGGCGTGTTAGTGTCTGAAACAGACAGAGGCGCTCGTGATTACATTTAATTTATACTTTTTTTTTTAAATTATTACCAGTGTAGTGTGGGTGTGTCAGTTTCGGTGTCATGTTTCCGATATCTATGCTTCGTAACATATCAATCAATGTCATTCTTAGTTTTGTAGCATTTTTATTAGTTAACTAATTAATTAGTTTATGGGTCTTTTGATTTTAGGTACCTGGTATATAGTTCTTTCTTTCAGTATTGTGATATTATAGTTTCAACTATCTGCTAAATAGAAACATTAAGCTCATACAAAATGGGCACCTAAGTAAAATAGACTCAAAATAGGACAGAAAATTTGTTAGAGACGTGATTTCTGTCGTGATGAGCGCATCATCAGCTTTTCTTGTCTATTACGCGGGGAATACACGTGCAGTGTTGGATCCTGGATTGGGACATTTTGGTATAAATATGGAAGTCAGTTTAACATTTTTAGCTTTTACTGTGATAAAACATGTATGTGTGAGAGGAATGTTATTTTTTACTACAATGAGACAAAAACCATATGATTAATTGTACGTTTTTATATGATAGGCTACTTATTTTGATGTGTCTGAACTCTGAACTATCAATTTTGTGTTGCCAAAAACATATCTTTGAATGAATCAAGCAGACAAAGTAGTTTGTTACTCTTCATGTTAGGAATGGATTCTGTGGTTTTGGCATTGAAAAACATGAACCCTTATTTTTATTTTCCAGAATGTACTTGAAGAACTGGTATATATCAATGGACCATTCTAGTTCGATGTCCTACATTAAATAATGACAAATTCTCTAACAAAATGGGCACCTATATGCAGATCATGGAGAACCATATGACTGAATTACCGGAGCTGCCTGCGAATCAAGGGTTTTTTTTCTCTCTTTTCTACATTGACATGTTTCTATAAAATCTTGGCACATCTGTTTGCTATTTTATGCATTACAAAAGTGTATGATGTGATTTTACAAAAATAGTTAATTAGTGAACAAAAGTGATGTATAAGTAGATTTAATCTATCTTGTTAATCTCCGAAAAAGCGCGGCGCGGTCAATCTCAAAATTTGAGCGACGCAGAAGTCGGGAGCGATGCGGGCACTATTTTAACGATGCAGAAACTAAAAAATAAATATTTTAATATATATATATATATATATATATATATATATATATATATATATATATATATATATATATATATATATATATATATATATATATATAGATATATGTTGGAATACTTGGAATGATGATAACTTGGAATGATGATAACTTGGAGGAAGAGTTGGAATGATTTATTGACATTAAATGAGCAATAAATGAGCATAAGTAAGAGCTAATATGGAGATGAATTTGAAAAGATTAATTTTAACTCCCACATTAGAGGGAAAACAAATATTAGTAGTGTATATATATTCCAACTTGAACAATAGTTGTTGGGTCCAAGGACACCTACAATTTTGTAAAGGAGTGAAGACACACCAATGTGCCAAGAAGACACACACGCGCGCGTGAGCCGCCGGCTCGGCTTGGTTCGGTCCAAATGAATTAATTTTTTAGAACCCGAATTAATGGAAATTAATTATCATTGAATAATTAATTAATTCGGTAAAAATTAAATACTATTAAATATGAAATTAATTAATATTTAATATTAAATAATACGAATTGGTGACGTGTCCTAAGACCAAGTCTTAACCTAGATTTTGACTAGGTTTACTTGTCCTCCAAGCTTGCTGACCAAGTAAATAACGGCTACCTTGACTGGGCCGGTTCAACTCTCCCACTATATTTTCGCCCACGATTTGGTCCACTCAGTTGGATCCTCTTTGCCTATAAATATATTTTCTTCATTCATTTGTTGTGCACTCCAGAATTCACAATCGAATTCTTTCTCCTCTCTTTACTATGCTTCATCTAAATTTTCTTTTTTGATTTACGATTGGAATTTATTCCAGATACTACGACTGTTTTTTATACCATCTGAAGGTGTAATTTGAACGACACATCATTAGTGCAAGTGATTGTCGAATTATCTGAACTGGCTGTTTTATCTTGGAGACGACATCGTATCTCGAACTGCTTTGCATAATTACTGGCAGTACGGTGAAACGTCTTAAAGAAAGCGACCTAGTACGCGACTCGTCCCGATAATTTTCTTTGTGGCAATATTTTCAAATCCGAAAAACAACAATTTTAAGACGTTTTGTAACTGCCATGGCTACTGAGGAAATTATCGGTACAAATGCGTCCGCTTCTGTGAATGACAAACCATTCAAGTTTGAGGGATCTAATTTCAAACGTTGGCAATCAAAGATGAAGTTTTTCTTAACTCTGAAAAAGGTTGCCCATGTTCCGACTGAGGATATCCCTATTGTTCCTTCTGGATCAATCGAAATAACTAATGGTAAGTCAATTGCTGAATCAGACGGAACCTCCAAAAAGGACGGAGTTTCCAAAATATCTAATGGAAACTCTGCTGCAAAAGAAAAAGCCGCAGCAGATAACTTACAGCTCCGAAAAGAAATTGCCCTATGGCAAGAAAATGATTACCTATGCAAACATCATATTCTGAACAGTCTTGCTGATGACCTCTATGACTACTACAGTAATCACAATACTGCTAAATAGGTTTGGGAAGCTCTCCAAAAGAAGTATGACACTGAAGAAGTTGGTGCAAAGAAATATGCTGTCAGCCGCTACTTGAACTACAAGATGGTGGATGAAAAATCAGTGGAAGCTCAAAGCCACGAACTTCAGAAAATAGCTCATGAAATAATTAATGAAGGTATGCCCCTCAATGAACAATTTCAAATTGCTGTGATTATTGACAAACTGCCCCCTGGTTGGAAATATTTCAAAAACGTGCTCTGCCATAAATCAAAAGAATTTTCAATCGAAAGCCTGATTACTCGCCTCCGAATTGAAGAGGAAGCTCGGAGACAATATCAGAAAGATGAAGTCTTAGTTGTTACTAACAACAAAAAGAAATTCGGTGGGGTTCTGAAGCCTACTGGCAAACCATTAAAGATTCAAAACCGCAATGTTGTGAACCGAATTAAGAATGGGAATCCCTTTAGGGCCCCATCTGCTCCATTTGCTAGGCAGCAACCACCACCTCAAAGAAATGATGCTCCAGTTTTCACTTGCTACAATTGTGGAAAACTGGGTCATATGGCAAAAAAATGTAAGATCAGGCCTAAACCTGTTGCTGGCTCAAATGCTCAGATTAACATGACTGGTGTGCCATTTGTTGCTATGATCACTGAAGTCAACATGGTTGGTGGAAGTGATGGTTGGTGAATAGACATTGGCGCCTCTCGTCATGTCTGCTATGATCGTGCTATGTTCAAGACATACACTATTGCTGAAGATAAGAAAGTGCTGTTGGGAGATGCTCACACCAATAATGTTGCTGGAATTGGAGATGTTGAGCTGAAATTCACCTCGGGAAAGACTTTGATCTTGAAGGACGTCAAACAAGTTCCTGAAATTAGGAAGAATCTTGTTTCTGGTTTTCTTTTAAATAAGGCAGGGTTTAGTCAAACTATAGAGGCAGATTTGTACACCATCACTAAGAATGGTATTTTTGTTGGGAAAGGGTACGCCGCTGATGGCATGTTTAAGGTGAATGTTGATTTTAATAAAGTTTCTCCTTCCGTTTACTCTTTGTGTGATTTTAATATTTGGCATGCTAGACTTTGTCACGTTAAAAGCGAGTTATTTCTTTGACATGTTGCTTCCAGATGTTGAAACACTTCAAGACAACATGTTCTTTTGTCTAGTAGATCTTCAACCTATTTTCTCTTCCAAGTATAATTCCTACTTAACTAATTACTGCTATATTAGTTTTAACAAACATAATTCTAATTCAAATAGTAGAGAAACAACAATCTCCCCCTTTGACTTATTTTGGCTAAAACTAATTTATACAACCTTTGCATTACAGAAGCTAAAACAAATACGAAGATATTTAAATTAAGTACAACATCGGTAATTTGAAGTCTTCAGATAAGTCACTGTTTTTTTACAATCACTGTATGTGACAGTCTTCAGTCTTCGTCTATGATGTCTCAACCTCATACCAGGACATCTTCTTGGCAGTCCCAACTCCAATGTTCTCTCTTTTAAGTATCCCACGGATAACACATAGTTTCTCCCCCTTAAAAGATGCTCTCCAGAGATAACATAAATAACCACTTCTCCCCCTTTTATCAAAAAAAAAGAAAAAGGCTATTAAGAGAAAGAACACAATATAGCACAGTAATCATTACACCACAGACACCAACTTCACATAGAAGGAGAAAAATCTGAATTCATGGTGCACATGAGGAAGAAAATATCAGATACTCCCTCTTAAACTGAGAACTATGTTATGACTCGGAAAAGACATCCTCTTTTAGAGCATAAGAGGAAACACACCAACAGAAACAAACACTTGAACTATCCATTCACAGACACAAAGAAACTAGACCTCTATATTGGATAACTTAGAATACAAGACACAATTTGTGTTCAAGACTCAAACCCACAAGACACAAAATAAAATAATTTCAGAAAGAAGGAAAACTGCAAACAAGTACAGACTCTAAATATAATAACCTATTCGACATCTTTGCAAAGCAACTACAAAAATATGACCTCAGACTTAGCAATATCTGAATACTACCCTTTTCCCTATGTTTGCCACAAGTTGACAAACATAACCTTCACAAAACCAAACTCAAGACCACACCCATATCCAAACGAAGGACATGAGAACACATAAACAAAGACACGTAATGTGAAGAAAAAAAGAAACACAAAGACTCTAAATACCTGAGCAAAAATAACGCACCTAGACTGTAACCTATTTCTTGGTCAAGAAACGCTACTTCAAAAAAACGCATCAGTTAAGGTTGTGCATCAGATAGAAGAAGTAAGTTTATCAGAACCGATTTTTCCTAGAAATGACAGTTTCCAAAAGATGCACGGAAGTCTGAACGCGTGATACACACCATCAATACACGTTTTAGATGAAACATTTAAGAATAATCCATGTTGGTTGTCAAGGATAAAACATGTCTTGAGATATGTCCTAACTTTAAGTTCGACATTGTCCTACAACTTAAGTAGATTAGACTTTAAAAAACTCTTCCATAAGATTAGAAGCAGTAGTTCACTGTCTTTGCTGGTCTTTAGCCCTCAGGTTCTGCCGAGAAAAATAAATTCTCCCAGACACCACATAATCTCCCAAAGTCCAACTTGAGAGACCTGAGACCAAATGATTAAATTAATCACCTTCATATGATTCAACCATTTATGCCCAGTCAAGCATACTAAAATTTCACGAAATATTTGTCTAACATTATACTTCCCCGACTGTATTACTACAACCTTCATCCATATACAAGTCCATTATCCCTATTATTATAAACTTCAATGCTTCAGTTGAAGATGAACCTTGAAGCACGGGATTAAGAGACTTCATCTTCCCATAGTGTAGGGTAACCACTATTACACACTCCACGTTGTACATCCAGCTGAGTATGACTTCATACTGTAAAATCATCTTGACTTTTACAGACCGAGAATCATCAGCTGCTTGAGAGAGATATCAAGTACCCTGAGTGGTTCACATAAGCAAGGACACACCTGATTTGGAAATTTTCACATATTCCATATCAAATGTTCTTAGCTTCCTTATTGTACAAGTTTCAGACTGCCACTTTGTTCCCTATTCAGGAAGTAACTAATTCCTTGAAAGATATGTTTATTAGATCCCCTATCGGATGTTGCTCTTCTAGCAATTTCTGGATTTAATTGCCATCTTCATAAGTATTGCCTTTCCCATACACCCTTGTGGATAAGGCCAGAAGTTCCGTATACTGCTCCTAGTATATTCAGAAACACCACTTTTGAATATAGTGATGAACATGTTAACAACCAGTAATCATGATGTTCGAACATCATTTAGGACATCAGCTTTGAAAGCTGAATCTGGTTGTCAACCACAACAACTGAGAGAAATAAACCATCAATAGTTAGTAGCTCTCTTAATAGCTACTCAGCCACATAGAGAAAAATATATTCTCTATACCTTTCCTGAGCCTTGAGAGTTCAAAATGCAGAAATGCATAAATCTTCAGATAAATACTCCATCTCCCATTCGTATTCACTTTTAGTATTATGCACGACCTCCTACATACCAATAATTTAGGTTGTTTCTTCTTCATGACAGCCTCCTTCATCACAACAATTCCAGAACATGTCAGTGGTTCGACCTTGTGCTTTATTCTGGACAAAACTGGCCTTCCTTGTAACACCCGAGGCCAAAGAAGGCGAGGGGTGGTTGCACCGCATGTAACACCTGAGGTCGAAGAGGGCTATGGTGGTCGCCACATCGGAATGAGAGGAATCCTAAGGCCGTGCAGGTATGAGACTGCATGGTTGAAGGAAAGCTTCTAAGGATTGATAGGTACTACCTATAACAACAAGATGCATCTTCTTTTCGAGAGCCCGTTCCATAAGAACTCCATAGTTAAGCGTGCTTGAATTGGAGTAGTATTGGGATGGGTGACCTTCTGGGAAGTTTCCCGGAAAGCGTGCGAGTGAGGTCAAAGCATGCTGAAAAGACCCGTGTGGTTTGTGGGGTCAGTCGATCATCCCGAAAGCAGTCTGGGGCGTTACAAATGGTATCAGAGCCAGACCTCTCCCAGTACGATGTGGTTCGAGGACGAACCATGCGGAAGCTGGTGGGCATGTAACACCCGAGGCCAAAGAAGGCGAGGGGTGGTTGCACCGCATGTAACACCTGAGGTCGAAGAGGGCTATGGTGGTCGCCACATCGGAATGAGAGGAATCCTAAGGCCGTGCAGGTATGAGACTGCATGGTTGAAGGAAAGCTTATAAGGATTGATAGGTACTACCTATAACAACAAGATGCATCTTCTTTTCGAGAGCCCGTTCCATAAGAACTCCACAGTTAAGCGTGCTTGACTTGGAGTAGTATTGGGATGGGTGACCTTCTGGGAAGTTTCCCGGAAAGCGTGCGAGTGAGGTCAAAGCATGCTGAAAAGACCTGTGTTGGTTTGTGGGGTCAGTCGATCATCCCGAAAGCAGTCTGGGGCGTTACATTCCTTGTTGAAGAGATAAATTCCTGAGATGATATATTAACATCAGGCCCGACATCTACCTTGATGTGGTATGTTCAACTCCCCTTCCTCAAGTTTAAATAGAAGAATCAATCCAATGAACTGGATGATACTTCCAAAGTGCATATTCCTATCAACCACTGCGCTTAGGTTAATATGCTTATCATCACCCTTCCTTGGATAATAGTTCTTCTTTGTTCAGAACCAGAGTTCCATGCTCTCATATACTTGAAAAATGAATCAAGTTTGAGTAAGCAACCTCCATCCTGTTTGCAGAAAAAGCTATCAACCTCAAACCTTTGGATAATGGCTGTCTTAAATCCTTTTCTCTGAATTTTTGGTTCCTTTGAACAGGAGAACCTAATAGATGTCAGAGATAAGTCTAGACTTTATACAAGAAGAACCTTGTTGAGGTGTCCTTCAAATACAACAGTATGCTAATCTTCTGCCCTTCTACTTCATTGGATCAGAAATAAACCAATCCAAGAAGAATCCCATGTGTTGCTCGTGTCCTGATCAACATATTCATCTAAGACAAGTTTCTAGCATTGAAACTTCTTAGATCCAGATGCTTCCTCTTCCAGATCAGGAGTAGGTTCCAAACATATGTGATTAATACACATTTGTTCAGCCCCCAAAGCATCTATTGTGCAATCTCCTTAACCAGTAAAATTATGCATAATTTGTTGATATGATGTCTCAACATTTTTTAGAATATCATTCAAGGACTACACCAAGAGACCCTTCAACAAAGACCTATGGTTGACCTTCCAGAGAAGAGAGCAAAAATAAATTGCTTTATTTCGATCTCCTATCAATGAACTTATTGAAAATGCCTTTATGATTGGGCTTGAGACAAACCTCGAGTATTTTTGGCTACTTTAATAATTTAATCGACAAAATCCTACTACACGTATGACATCATCATGGGATACATCTTCAAAAGATACAATAAGATTTTTCCATCAGATGCAGCGGAATAAACGAAAAACTCCTCCACCAAGCTTCAGGCACAACATGAGTCACTGCTCTCTTGACAACCTCAAGGCAAGGTCTACACACACCTTGTCACGAATAGTCCATCCCCCACTTCTAGGGACCATTCTTAAACATATGAACAGACCAAGTCCATACAACCTTTCAACAAAACTATCGTTCATGCATATGAACCATAAAGTATCTTCCCAGGATCTCATCCAAAGATAGAACAGGATGCCTGCTCTGCTACCAATTGAAATTCTGGTATAGCAGAACTCAGATGTCCCATAGGATTTCGAGACATCTGGTGTGTTATCAACTACATATGCAAGATAAAGACAGTTAAAGTAGTTGCTGAAAAGTAAAGTGCACACAAGAATTGTTAACCCAGTTCGATGACAAACACACCTACTCTAGGGGCATACCAAGCCAGGAATGAAGTCCACTATCAGCAGTATTAATTCAGAGCTAAACTAGTCACAAGTTTACAACCTCTCACTTAATCCCTACCTAACGACCCTTCTACCTAGTGTCATACCCCAAAATTTGCCTTCCATATTCCATTCACAATAATTCAAAGTTCAAGATTCAATTCCAAAGCCTTGCTCAAACAATCCCAAGATCCATAGTCAACTGATTCAAACCTGAAGGACAACTACAATCAAAGCATGATTCAAACCTAGGATCATTGGTCAAACATCAAGTATAGAGGTGCATAAGCATAATTTGATCAAAGATTGATCATGATTCCATTAATAGAAACTCAGAGATGAACAAATACAAAAAGGTTCAAATTAGGGTTTCTTAGGAGAAAGTCAACTCAACTTTGACTGGGCATAACTTTCACATGGAACATCAAAAATTCCCCACTCAAAGCCTATTTTGAAGGAAATTGGATTCCCTACAACTTTGTCTCTCACAAGCCAGGGCTAGAAATGATTCATTTGAGAGATACAGTGCAAAAGACTACCGGCCATTTTCAGGCATCCTCCAAAAGCAGTTTTTCCCAAAAAGGATATGATCAAGATAAAAGCTCCAAATGAAAAATATATTCCAAAGTGGCTTATAGAGGACCTCTTGAGGTTTCCAAAAAGTCTTAGAACTCCCTCATAGCTTAAAAATTGAGTGAGATATGATTGATCAAAGTTGGGCGATTTTTGAAGGCAAAATGTGAAATAAAAGAGGTTCAAATTGGATTTCTTGCAAATGGGCTTATATTTTTATGACTTAAACTTGGTCCACAAGCTATCCAAACCATATGCCACGAATTATATCATTTTATTTGTTTTTATACATTTTTTATTTCATTTAAAATTAATTTAAATGATTTAATTAGGTAAGAAATCAAATATTTTGTTAACAAAGGTGCATATATATTGATTCCAATCAATATTAATGAGTAAATACAATATATTTTCGTGATTAATTGATTGGAAGGAGATTGATACAATTTTGGCCAAATATAGTAGCTTAGGATTCAAGAATAAAGAGAAATTTCCAAAATTTGGCAAGGGTGGATTTAAGGAGTTTTGGACCTTTCTTTTAACCTAATTCCTTCATCTATAAGTAGACAAGAGAGGGCAATAGACTAGGGGACAAATTCTGGCCAGAGGCATATTTGCAAGAACTCCAAAATTCACCCAAAATATCAAATTTGTTTTCAAAGAGTTCGTGGCTTTCAACAAGATCTAAGGGTTTCAAAAGCTTCCTCAGGGGATTTGGAACGTGTTTGGATTGGTACTCTGCTTCAGCACCCCCAGAAAATTCTCCAATAGGCCAAAGTAAGTCGTTTTGAAACTTGATTCGATTGGCATGATGTGTGCATATTTATGATGTTTTGATTGTGTGTTATGCTTTGTATGAATGCTATGAACGTTTCCTGAAAGTTAATTTGATTTCTGGGCGCGTTTGGGGTGGTTCACCATTGTTGACCGAGTCAAGCTCTAGGGTTTATATTTTGGGGGTTTTCTCTTGGGGTTAAATTAAGACAAATAAGAGGAACAGTTAAGTTCGCGTGAGAGAGACGAGGAAGGTTGATAGGTCGCGATACGTTTATACATGCAGGTGCTCTATTCGCTATTTTTTCAAAATGCATAGGCTACGAAAGATGGTGTAGCAAAATCGTAGCAAAACTGTGCATTTTCTTTTCAGGTTTAACGAAGAAGATGATGAGGTGTTCGCGTGTGGTTCGTCCGTTTGAATTTCGCGCGCATGACTTCCATTCAGTTATATTGCTTTTATTTAATAATTGGAATGCGCATACTAAACAAAACGTGCGTTTGGTTGAACTGGCTGGGGCGAATTTGAGTAAGCAAAGGGACGAGGGTTTGATCCCTCGCTCCCATGTTATTTTTAACAACAAATCCTGTTAGTGATCCCATGTACGTGTGCTCCAGGACCCTACCATGTACCCCTCAGATCTAACCCCTAATCCACCACTCAGCTTAGATCCAACAGCCTAGGATTAATACCCATACCATAGACCTTAAAAGCAACCATACTGAATCCCAACCCTAATAACCTAAATTAGTTTTAATTAATTATATGTTTTAATTAATTCTTTTTAATATATTTATTTATATGATAATAATTATTTTTATAAATAATTTAACATATAATATTTATGTTAAAAATTCTAATTTGTTGTTCGCTCCGATTAAATTAATTAACCGCTATGGTCAATAATGAATTTTAATTAAAATGTTATTTAATTAAAATATAATTAATTTCTATTTGATTAAATGGTTTCGACTATCTTATTAGTCGCGATGATTAATCTTTCTATTGTTCTTATTCCAATTCGCTATTCTTTTTAATCGAAACAATCGATTGCGAGGGGTAACGATACAAACTAATTATTAAAAATTATTAAAAATGTCCTAATTCGTTATTAGTAATAATCAAATCAATTGATTAAAATTGGTAACGGTACAACTCCAAATCTTTTAACTATGGCGATTGAATCTATTGATCGTTGCGGTTAATAGTGCTAAATCAAATCAGGGTTGTACGCCCAAACCTCAAAACACTTTTCAAACCTTTCAAAACCTCAATATCAAAACACGGATTTTCATCCTCATTCAAAACTAAGATAGGCTACTCAAAAGCCTTCAAACCATCTCAAATTAAATTTCAAATCCTAAGGGCGTACAACCCTTCCCCGAACTACGTTGACTCTGATTCTCCATAAGGAGATACGTAGGCACTTGGCAACAAGGCGAGTCCCCTTCCTCCAAATCTTAATCATGTCTTTAACCCTATTAATTGTTTGTTACCTTTCTTTATGTTTTTCCATAACCCTTATCTTTGCAATGTTAATCTTTAGGAAAGGGTTGAGGGTGCCTAACACCTTCCCTCGACCTGAATATAGTATCTTACCCGGATCTCTATACTGCGTAGGGTTTCCTATTCGCCCTTCAGAATAGGTGGCGGCTCTCTAAGTTATAATTTTTAGGGCAGGTTGCTACACCTAGGTCCTCCCTAGATATGGAATATCCCTATCCCACTTCCTATAATCACAATGATGTTGTACATTTCTCCAGTCCCAAGAGTTGTAGCAACGGCCTAATATCCATAATCATGTATCCACGGAATAGAAGACACACTTCCATGATAAGGAGACACACTCGTATGTCAGGAAGGAAGCTGCACTTCCCTCCATACTCAACCTTGACTCTAGACTAAGAACACATACTTGGAGTTACTTAAAAGATTCCTTCAAGAACAATACTTAACTCATTACCTAAAGGCTTCTGAGTGAGAACACGATGACCATCCCACAAACCGGGTGATTCATCGATAACGACAACCCTTATAATTTTACATGTTGGTCAACCCCTAAACCTAGGTTACAATACTTCTATTTATAACCTATTACCCAACTAGATTTGGGCTTCTAATCAAAGCAAATATGATGTTACAAATCTCGAAAAGATTCTCCTACAAAATAGGTCTTCTATCAAATCTTCCTAATTAATCTCCAAAATTAGAAAGTCTTCAATCAACATAATCTGATTTGATTATTCCATATTCTTCTTAGCGCCACATATCCTTGCATAATATTGGTTAGTAATATTTTGCATTGCTATTAATTACTGAGTCTGATTCAATCAACAACAGTTCTGGTTCAGGCGCGATGTCGAATGGAACATGTTTCAACATCTTCTTTGACATGTTGCTTCCAGATGTTGAAACACTTCAACACAACATGTTCTTCTGTCAAGTAGATCTTCAACCTGTTTTCTCTTCCAAGTATAATTCCTACTTAACTAATTACTGCTATATTAGTTTTACCAAACATAATGCCAATTCAAATAATAGAAAAACAACAACTGTGAGAAATGGATCGAACTCTATTATGTCGAAGGATAGCCTCTGGTTCGACAGAGAATATGCATGAGGTCGAAGCATATTTGCATGCTGCCATAAAAGACATACATACTGTAGTCAAAGTGTCTTATAGTATGTGGGTGTCGAAATGTTAGGTTTGTTAGTATTTCGAATTGGGCTTGTTTGTTATGTCCAACTGTTTAAGTTAGCTTGTTCATAAGTTAGCTTGTAATGAGTATTTGTGAAAAAATCCCATTAGTTTAATATGTTAGGTTTATTATGAATAGCATACTAGTCTCTCATCATTGCATATGACGAATTCTAATTTAGTGTGAGAGGGTTATTTGTTATTCTTGTAACACTTGTAATCATGATTCAAAGAGAAAGTAAATAATAACAGTTATAACTAATTCCTTGTTGTTCTTTTTACTTCACATTGTGTTCCTTATTATACTCTATTTTTGGCATCATTTTCACAACAAATTGGTGCAATGAGCATGAAGAAGATGACTTCAACAAAGCAGGAGATTGAAAAGTTCACCGGAGTGAATAATTTTGGTCTGTGGCGCTTGAAGATGAAAGCTCTACTGGTCCAGCAGGGTTTTTTGGAGGCGTTGAAGGGAGAGGCAGCTATGGACGTTGCGTTAACAGAAAAAGAAAAGGCGACCATGATAGAGAAAGCCCACTGCACAGTTCTTTTAAGCCTCGATGATAAGGTTCTTCGGCAGGTATCAAGGGAGACGGCGATATCAGGGCAATGGGTGAAACTTGAAAGTTTGTACATGACTAAATAGTTGGTAAATCGACTCTACCTAAAGCAAACATTCTCTTAAATCAAATTAATTATATTTTGCAAATAATAGGACAAGTAGATGCACTTCCACCACATCCTCGAATATTCGATTGGTTGGCTTAACATCTTGCCTATTAATTATTATAACCTCTAAAATTCACAAGCAAAACAAATCAATTTCCTCGCCCCGCACGATTCAATCTTAATAAAGATGAATTCTTTATCAACCAACCAAATGTATTTCAAACTATGATGACTCTGAATTTCTCATTGCACTGTGAGAATAGGTAGGCACATGGTTGCGAAACCAAGGCGAGTCAACTTAAAACATTTTCTTTTGTTACTCTTCTTTGTAATTAAATCATTTATCTTTGTAAATAAATGATTAAAGCAGAATAAATAATAAATAAACACACCTAGTAACCCAAATATTATAGAAGGTTCCACTTGAGTACAAGGGAGGTGAGGGGCGCCTAACACCTTCCCCCTACCTAACCGACTCCCGAATCCTTAACTTGGTTACAAAGACCGTCTTATCCGTACCTTTAGGGTTTCCCTATTATTTTTCCGTCCTTAGGACAAATAAATAATAGTGGAGACTTCATTGAACTCTTTGTCGACCGTGAGAGCTGGCGACTTCAGTGGGGACTACCCTAAAGAGTGTCTCTCCTACCCTTTAGTCCTAAGGTTTACATGTTTTCTTTATGTGCTTTTTCCTTCTCTTATTCTACTTTTATGTATACTTCATTTTAATCTAACTTTTATTTCATTTTATTTCATCTATATATACTTGTGGTTTATTTTTGGGAATTATTTGTGTTAGATGTTCTACACCCGAACGTCCGAGAAAAATCCTTAGAAATAAGGAGTTGTCTATTGGCCAAAGGGGTTTAACATCCTTATGAGTTTTTGCGATAACTCCGCTCAAAGTGGATTGGTTTCAAAGAATTATCTTTGGGAAGGCTAGCCTTTCTTGAAGATGAAACTTTTGATCGGTAATGACTTTGGGGACCTTACCTTAAAAATAAATCCTCATGGTGAGACTTTGAACGACCCATAAGACAAACGTCTTACTAAGTGTATGTAAAGGCTCCACTTATGGGATGCCCTTGAGATTACCACCTTGGATTAGGATAGCCTTAACATTAGGGTGGAGTCTCATTTGCGGTCAATGACCTTACATGTTATTCATGACACTCTTTAAGAGACACCCTTGTGACAGGTGGGTAGAAAATACTTAGAAATTTTGTAGGAGCCCTCATGTAGGTTGTTCTATTGACATCCTGTCCTTCATGGGGAACCTTTCCGTGAAGAAATTCTTGTCACTATCCATAAACTCGTAAGGGTTTTCTTTTGTCTATCCATCACTAAAAACCATATAAGGTGTTCTCATTTCAATATCTACCTGAAAACCAGTATAGGGTATACAAGATTTCAATAACCAATGTTTTCACCGGTGAAAATAGCCGCTCTATTGTACGCTATTTTAGGTTCGGTAACCAATATCTAATAAGCATTTTTGAAGCAAAAAATTAACTAGAGCTCTTTATTCCATATGTTAGATGTCGTTAACTTATCTAGAGGGGGTGAATAGATCCCCAAGTTATAAATTATCTTTTAAAATAGTTTTTAAAAATCATAAAAACTATGGCAAGCAGATTATTTGACCTAGAACAAATAAGTCATCTAAACCAAATTGATTATTCAAAACTCAGATATGCGCACACTCGTAAGAAATAAATAACAATGATAAGTAAATTGATACACCCAAATCTCAATCATTTGTTTCAATAAGCTTACTAAGGTAACCTATTTCCAATGAAAATATTAAGAAAAATATAAAGTGGCAAATAATCGAACACTTGGCGTGCGATCGATTTTTCAGGTTTTCCTTTCAAGTTTGTTTAAATCAAGTTTGTTTATATCAAAATCAAAAAACCAATTTAGTTTTGAACAATCAAGGAAAAATCTCTATGAATCAATTACTCAACCAATGTGATTAACAATTTGATTATGAAAAGTAATTGTGAGAGAGAGAGAGGACACAAGGAGTTATTTAGGCAGTTCACCGATTATCCTCGCTACGGCTACGTCTGCCCCTAATTCCAATATGGAATTGAGATATCAATCTTACTATTCAAAAAATCATTTACAATAGAAATGTAGAAATCCAACCCTACAAACCATATATTTGATGTTGATCCTCACACTTCTCTTCTCTTGATCTGAGTTTGATCAAGTCACCCAACAATACCAATTGATTCACCGTCTCGCGCTACTCCTTTGCAAGAAATCATGATTCTTCAAATCTTTCACTCGGTTGAATCCAAATTACGAATTGCTGTCACCCAAGATTACCAATTGATTCACCGTCTCACGTTACTCCTTTGTAAGAACCTTCTATATTCTTAAAAGCTTTCACTCGATCGAATTCAAATTGCGTAACTCTTGCTGAAACCCCCAAATCAACACCTTGATCTTGAAGGAAAAACCCTCACCGTTTTTCCGATGAAACCCCAAAGGTTTTTAATCCAATACACTGGTTACACCAACCTAAATTGGACGTTACCAACCTAGCCTAGATGGCATCCAAGAAGAAAATGATTATGTGTAGTTTGCTCGTGTGTATTCATAGATAGAAGGTTGAAGATGAAGAGCAATCTTTGTATGTGTTTATAGTTTCATTAGCTTAAAAATGATGCATGTATGAAGTATTTATAAGTGTGCACGTTGGAGGCAAAATGGAAGCTTAGAAATTGAAAAAGAATGATTTTTTTAGAAACAATACAGCATATGCCGACACATATAAGTCATTTGTCAGCACATATTAATGCACGTATCAACCTATGTAAGGTCATTTGTCGCATAGAAATAGAAGCTACATGTGTCGACCGGAAACACGTATGTGTTGACAGATATGAGCAATTTTAGCATCATGTGTCAACCTGAAACACGTATGTGTCGACACATGCATTACAGAAGCTACATGCTTTATTTTTAAGCACATGTGTCGACCAATACAATGTATGTGTCGACTCATAGACCTGTGTTTTGAGCAAACTCTGATTTTTTAAAGCTTGCAATTGATTTTTAATGTCTTATAATTGACGTTTGATGCATGATACCTTTTTCAAATATGACCTAAATGCATTATAAGATCCTCAATGCAAAGGTACACATAATAACTAGAAGATATACCACCCATTGTATAAAAATGCTATAATTTTCCTAATTTTAACATCATGCAAAACATTTAACGGGCAAATGCCCACACAATTGACACTTTTATGATTAATAGTAGATACTACAACAAAAAAAAAAAACTCCTTTTACCTGATAAAAAAATAAGTTTTACCTTGGTTTCAAATTCAAGTTAATAAAGGACGTTGTAAAAGGTTTTTACTTTTTCCTTAAATTATGACACAATTGAGGGAAAAATGTATTACCCATTAGTTCGGATCCCAGCAAAAACAATTTTGTATTTTATTTTGGTCGAGAGGGTTATTATCAGCACTAACTATAGCATATATGAAAAAGAACAAGAATAATTTATGTATCTGGTTTGCCATTGAATAATGCAATAATCATTTAAAGTTTTATTTTGGTTAGTTAATTACTCAAATGTATATTTGTGTATTTATAGGCAGTTTAAATTAGGATAAGGGCATCTCATATAATTTTAAAAAAGTGATGGATTTTTTGTATTTTAAAATTTATTTTTAAGAAAATATTAAAAAATAGTAGAATATTTATTTTATAAATTAAGAGACAACATTTATTATTAATAACATAAATACACTTTATTGAAAATAATAACATAGTCTAATTAAAATAAATATGCATATTATTGAATATTAAAGTTAGTATTCAGTTAATAAATTAATATAAATATAACACTTCTTCGAGATCAAGTTTTATATTAACATAATAGATTGTAATAGAAAATACATTTTCATCTAAATTCAACCACAAAATTTTGTCTATTTTTTTCCAAAATAATTTTAAAAAAATTAACCCTAACAATATTGAGATATTTAAAACAATATTTTCTCTCAAAAACATTAAGGTAAATTTTCTCCATTCATACATTGGTGTAGTGGACTAACACAAATAATAATTATCAACAAGTTATTATAAAGTGTTACTATCGACATAGGTGATCCTTTAGAAATTATAAAATTAATAAATAGAAATATACAAATTGAATTACATAATTAACAACCACACTTTTCAGACTTGGTATTGTTTGGCTCGGTTTTTTACCTATTTTTCTTCTCCTTATAAGAAGATGGAAGGTCAAACACATTTTTTATAATGCTCTTATAAAAAAAAATATTTTTAAGACAAAAAATTGAATAAAAAGAACTTGTAAAAAAGGAGTTGAAATCAATTTTTTCGGAGCTTAAAACATGTGGTCGCGGTTCGAATCTCAATGAAAGCACTTTTCTTTAAAAAATAACATTTATGGAGTAGACGAAAGTTTTTTTTGCCATTTGTGGAGTAGACGTAAGTTTTTCAATTATTTTCTAAGATTCATAACATCAATAGTTATGTTTTACTTATTCTTTTCTTCTTCTTCTGTTTACTTCATCATTTTTTTTTGTAAGTATTAGTATTGTCTAATTTTTTATTTGTTTTGTATATAATATGTTATTTTATTGTACAATAATTTTCAATAATAAAATTATTATTTTCTTATACTATACACTATATTATATATGTTAATACAACAATTAATCAAATATGTATTATATATATATATATATATATATATATATATATATATATATATATATATATATATATATATATATATATATATATATATATATATATATATATATAACTTTCACGAATAATTTTAAATTAAAAATAATTTTAAAATTTAAAAAGTAATCATAACCAAACAACTTTAATTTTATTTTAAAAGCTCTTATTTTTAACTTTAACATTAAAGTAACATTTAATATTGTTGTAACTTATGAACAATAAATGATAAGAAAATTAGAAGTAAGTAAATATTAATGAATGCATGGGAAATAGTCTCATATAAAAAGTGACATTCATATTTAGAAAGAGTTATGTTCATTAATTTTACAAAAGGACAAAATAGGATAAAGAACCACATGAACAAGTGTGATGGTCTCACGCATCTTGTCACTTGTCTCCTCCATACACCCCTCTCTGGTGTTGCTACCGACAATACCGACTCTAGGACCGGGTCCGAGAGTTTGGGTGTAGAGGCGCTATTGGTGACTTGCAGGCGACACTTGATCACTTAGGCACGACGCATCAGAGAAATCAGACTACTCGCAGAGTTATACGTTGTAACGCCCCGAATTTAATTAATTATTTAATTAAATTGATCAAGTATTTATTCCCTAGAATTAGTTGAAGTCAGGATTTATCGGTATTATTCTAAAGGAATAAATGGATTAATGTGTCGGTTTGAGCAATTAAGTTGTGGTCGGATTAGTCGGAGAAATACAATTGTGAGTTGGTATTATTTGCGTTATGGATCGATTGTAGTTATGTTATGTGATTATTTATTTATGTGTGTTATTTGGCTTAATTGAGTAATTAGAGGAATATTATGAATTGGGCCTAAGTGGAAGGAATATAGCCCAATGGATGGGTTATGGGTCAAGCCCATTAGTGAGATAGTAATAGTTAGAGTTTTAAAGATTGAATCTCATAACTTGTTTTGGTGGAAAGAAGAGGAAAAAAGCATGCTAGGGCACGAAGGAGAAGAACTCCATTGAAGAAGGGGAAGCTTTTGCTAAGGTAAGGGTGAGGTTCTTACTCTCTAAGGGTTGGCATGATGATGGGTATGGTAGAGATTAGGTTTCATAATTGAATATCCATAAAAATGTGAAGAATTGCAATGTTGAAGATGTTAATGAATTTCGAAATTAATGAATGGTTTGATGCATATTTGATGTATTATTAGAGGTTTAGATGAGTGGATGATGTTATGATTTGTGTTCAACCTTTAACCTTTCAATTTCATAGTTTTGTATTGTTAGGGTTTATATTAAATTCATGGGATTTTTGCTATTAATCATGTTTGATAATGATTGTATGTGAACCCATAATTAGGAACATGTTTAGGAGCCTTTTACGTTTGTCAAATTGTGGTTTGAATGAGTTTTGCTGTCTGGTGTCTTCCGTGGGGCAAAGGATTTCTTCCTCCAGGTGAGCGTGCACCGGGAGAGCACCGGGCAAGTGAATTTTTTTGTGGTCATGCTACTGCCTTGGAGCGTCGGGCGAAGGATTTCTTCCGCCGGGCGAAAATGCCCTGTTTTGTGAAAATTAAAATGATCATAACTTTTGATCCGTAACTCCGTTTTATGCGCCATTCGAAACGTTGGGAAGCTAATGAAATTATCTATATGATAGAAATATAATGGTTAGAGCATGATGAATAAATTATGATGTTGTTAACATGTAATTATGTATATGTGCGTTATAACTTGATGATTTGTGAATAACATTGTGATGGCATGTTATGTGGTGTAATATTCATGATGAGTGTGAATGAATATGTGTTATTTGAATGTTCTTGTGGAGAATGATTACTTTATAACTTAATTGTGTTGTGGTTGTTTTAATAACATGTATGTATGTGAATATGTGTTGTAGCTTGATGAAATGTGAATAACATGTGTTGATATGATACATTGTAATTTATTTATATTGTATACCGTAATGAATTGATGAGGATGTGCACAAATGTATTGGCAATTGTTTACTACATGTACAATGAGATGTTGAATTGGTGAATACTATGAGTATGATTTATATGTGAGTGATAACATGTTACTTGAATCGTATTTATGTAATATGTGAATCGGTGTTGATTGATAATAATATTGTTGGCATGATATGTGATATGATATTCATGATGAGTGTGAATGATTATATGCTGATTGTTGTTGTGGTTGTAACATGTTGATGTTTGTTATTGTTGTTGCTAGTATGTGGAAATTGTTGTTGTTGTCGTAAGTCCTATATTCAATGTTGATAAGTTATATTGTGATGTGTTGTGAATCGAATAATTGTTGTATGATGATATGACTTAAAGACGTGATTGAGACATGATGAATTACAATGATAGTAATGATAAGGTTATTACCATAGAACCTTGGCATTGAGTTGGTTTGTTTGAAACGATGCATGACGTGTTGCTTAAGTTGTTTTTGTTGCTTATGTTGTTTAAGTTTATTATGTTGTTCAAGTTGATTATGTCGTTTAATTTGATTAAGTGGTTTAAGTTGTGTTTGTGGATGCGCATCATTGAGTCGCATCCATTGCATTGTTTGAGACGGCCCTTGTGGAAAATGTTTGAGACGGCCCTTGTGGCAAATGTTTGAGACGGCCCTAGTGGCAAATGTTTGAGATGGCCCAATGGCAATTGTTTGAGACGGGAGTTTTACTCTAATGGTACCACATGCATATGCATAAGTTTGGGTCACATTCAAGTCGCATTTGAATTGCATTTGAATTGTGTTTGGATTGTTGAGATGATGAGATATTGGTTGTGACGTGATGATGGGATGTTCGTTGTGACGTATTTGATATCATACTTGTAAATTTGAATATGTTGTCTAAATTTATTAATGACATTATTTCCATTTTGAAAGTTGTATTATATTGGTAAGTTATTTGTGATGAAAATTGTTGTAAGATGTTATGTGATGCGAAGTGGTGAAATTACGTATGATCGATATCTCCTATATTATTTATCATGCATTCCTTTATATTGTAAGATATCTCACCCCTTTGCTGATATTTCCCCTACCATGGGAAATGGGCAGGTATTCAAGATTAGCCGTGGATGTTCAAGGTTATTTATGTGAAGTCTTTATGTTGCTTAATGGCAAGTCGAGTTGGTGTCCATTTCTCTGTTACGTAGCACTCGGGATGATTAGTCGTTATTGTTTAGTTGTTGTATTCTATACTGAAATTTATTTTAAGTTGAATTGAAAGATGTTTATAAGTTGAAGTTGGAAGTTGTGGATGAAGTTATGTTTCCAAATGCTATGTATCATTATTAAATGCAATATAAGTATGTTTGTTTAGTTAAGTCGATATGTGACATCCCATCTTTGATGAATATTTTTAAATGAACTCTGATTTTTGCTTATAATTGCGGGGTAGATTTGGGGTGTTACATACGTCGCCATCCAAACAACTTTAACTTTATTTTAAAAGCTCTTATTTTTAACTTTAACTTTAAAGTAACTTATGTAACTTATGAACGATAAATGACAAGAAAATTAGAAGTAAGTAAATATTAATGAGTGCATGGGAAATAGTCTAATATAAATATGCAATTCTTAAAAAGTGTTGTTGTAGTCGAAACCATGTATCTTTAGACAAAAAGGTTGTTGAAAGGATGTTGTTTCATCACGGGTCGCAACCTTGTGAAACAACATTAACATAGCCTATATATAACTCATTTCGCATTCATAAATCACATCATAAAACATTTATCCTCTTCAGAAAAATTTCAGACTTTCTTGCCTATATATTTTCATCAGTCTTGTGCAAACTCGAGTATATGTTGAATTATTTTGGATATTCATGCGTTCCAACTCTAACACATACTGAGTGTGCTTGAAATATTTATAAAAAAACGTGATTTTGTTTACAATTCAAACCTGGATCCATTCAATCGAACCAATTTATCTAACATCCTCTCCTTTTAATTTAAACATCCAGTAATACATTAAATTATAGTCGGTTCTTCGTTGCATTCTCTAAGTGCTGAGAGTGTTTATACGTATGTTTGAAGGATTGTTTTATATTGAAAACGAAAAGTAGATAAATTTGAATAAAATCATATAAATAATTTAAAATAAAATTTTATTTAATTTGATCTTATTTATTCCAATACAGAATACACTCAACGTTGGTAGACACACTGACAAAAATAGAGATCATAGTTATGCACACATACCCCAGTACCTGTGGATGGATATCTAGCCTTACAATTTACATTACAACAAGATTCACCGCATTGATCTGAGCAGAGTCCATTACCAACTGTGCATGATGTTCCTACTGGTGGCCTATCGAATTCACATGTGCATAAGTTGTAGAAGTTACAATTGGATCTTAAAAGTGTAGCTGCAGAGCCTGCTCGATAGTTGGTACACTTCTCATGACAATTCACTTGAGCACAACTTGCCAGAATTACTGTGCATGGTGTGTTACCTTCTACCTGCATCAATTGTACTATTCTCGTACAAAGTAAAATATTGTGAGATGAGATTTATTGGTTATAATTTAACAACCATAATGATAATAGTTAAGAGGGTTATTATTACCTGCAATAACGAAGGCATAGATGACAAAGAACAAGAAGGATTTATGCATCTTGTTTGCCATTGAGTAAAGCAATAATTCTTTGAAGACTTATTTTGGTTGGTTGCTCAAATGAGAATTTGTGTATTTATAGACAGTTTAAATGAGGTTAAGGGCATTGTCACTCTTATAGCTTTTAAAAAATCTGACGTGTTCTTTGTATTTTTAAAAATTACTTTTGAAAAAAATACAAAATTTGTGTCAAAGTTACTTTTAGAAATAATGATTAATAATAAAAAAATTTATACTTTTTTTAAAATAATTTATCTCCTCATAATAAAAATAATATAAAAAAAATAAAGTTAAACAAAAAAAATCTTTTAATTAAATTTTTATTTTAAATTTTTTTTTAAAAACTTCATTTTTTTAAAATTTAGAAAAAATTTATAAATTTTCATGTAGATTTAAAAATTAAAAGAAAATACATGTTAACTTGATTGTTGTAATGTGGCAATTAGGGGATACTTGAAAGAATCTGAATTATCTTTGTTGTAGTATGACAGTTAGAGGGTACTTGAAAGAATCTGAATTATCTTTGTTGTAGTGTGACAGTTAGGGGGTAATCTGAAAATTTTAAGAGGAATCTATTATCAAGCTATTAAAAAAAGAAGTCCACCATTCTACCTAGGGGTGTTTGTGGTGCGGTTTAAGCGGTTTTGACGAAAAAAATTATCTGAATCGCAAAAGAAAAAATCGTGCGGTTTAATTTGGTTTGGTTGGCAACATAACTTTGTATTTAAACAATCATATTCTATCAAATAACAATAAAACTCGTCATATTTTGACAACAACTTTCTATTTAATATGTAAAAATTAAATTAAACAAAAGTGGAATAATAAACATAAAGTAATAGTATAAAATAATATAAATATTATTAGAATGAAACGAAAAAATAGAAGAGACGAGAGATTAGTGAAGGTGAAAAAGAAAAAACAAAAGAGTTGAGCGATTAGATAAGAAGATGTGCGATAAAAACGAAACTAAAATAGGAAACATTTGCATAAAAATGAGAAGGTGAAAAAAAAAAAGAATATAAGAGAGTAGAGATTATAGAAAAAGAGAGAAGATGTATGTGGCAAAGAAGACGTGATAATGCTATTAGAGACTTAAGAAGACCGGGACTAAAATCATGTGTAAGGATGAGAAAATTGTCTGTAATCATAAGGTTAAGGTATTATAGATTAAGTTTGGGTTGGATGTGAGTTAAGTAAAAGTTTGGTTGTAACATAATACGGTTTGATTCGGTTTGGTTCGGTTTACAAAATACAAACCGCAAACCAAATCGAACCGTGCGGTTTTGTTAAAAGATGACACAAACTAATCCGAACTAAATGCGGTTTTTTGCGGTTTTGGTTTGGTTTGGTTTGGTTTGCGGTTTTCTATTGGGTTGGTTTGGTTTTGAACACCTCTAATTCTACCCAAATTACTCTTTTTGTTTTAACAATTTACAAAGCAAAAGGACTAAATTGTCTTTTCTTAATCCAACCATTTTATTCAACTTCCAAACAAATCAAAATGCAACATATGTCTCCCAATCTTTCACTTTTCAAATTATCATTTTCCTTTTCTCTCTCCAATATTTTCACTTTCATTTTAATTTTCTCTCTCTCAATTTTCACTGAAAACTATCAGCAAAATACATATTTTATTTTAATTAGCAATTGTTTTTATTTGAGCCACAAAATACTTATTTTCAAATGTAAAAATTTTTATTTTTGTCACGGGGCACTATCAATAAAATATCTACATGTTTATTTAAATAAAATCTATATCATAATAAATAAATTTGTAAAGGGACACGATTAGTTAAATTTACGCAATTCTTTTTTATAAATATTGCTTTCAATATGCGTTTGAGTATAAAACAACCATACAAAATTATTTTAACCTATGCAAATGAATAAATATTATTATTTTTTATACAATTATATTTATCATTTAATATTATAAATATTTAAACAAATTATATATATAATATGGGTGACTTACTAGTTTAAAAAAAAAACTTTACCAAAAGCTAAAATCAAATATCGCTAATATTACAATTAGTGTTGTATATTTAACCCGGTAATTAATAAAATAATACAAATGTAGCATAAATCCTGAAAACCAAATTTTAATTAATGAAATGAATTTTAATTCAAAACACTTTTGTTAAAGCAAGTTGTATTATAGAACAAAATTTCTCGAAAGAAATTACAAAAAGGCCAAAATGAGAAAAATTACCTTACAATTGAAACCTAAGTTTATTAAAACAATTTTTTTTATTAATCTCATAAAAATTTATAATTAACATCGGATTTTATCTAACATTTTTTCAAAAATTAATAGAATATTCCTTTAAAATTCTAACAAATCTAGAACTCTCAAGATAATGTTTTATCTAAAAAATATCAAAGTAAATTTCACCTTTTTTGAGGCTTAAATAATTAATCACTATACTCTGACGGGAATATTAATTATTATTAAGGCTTAAATAATTAATCACTTTCTCCAACTATACTTAATCTTAAATTCTTTTAAAATAATAGTAAGTTTAAAATAAAAAGAGTAAGGCTTAATTGCAACTTTAGTCCCTCTATTTTGTCTTTTTCTTGATTTTGATTCCTCTATTTTAAAAATCAGTATTTTAGTCCCTTTTTAAGTTTTCTGTGCAATTTTCGTCCCCCTATTTTGCCTTTTTCTGCAAAATTAGTCCCTATTCCTGTATCTTTTTCAATAGAAAATTCAAAAGGGGGACCAAAATCGTAGTTTTAAAATTGAAGGGACTAAAATCGAGAAAAAGATAAAATAAGGGGACCAAAGTTGCAATTAACCCAAAGAATAAAATGACCTTCATAAATAATGTGTGGGTTTGTTTGGCCCAACTTTTTATCTACTTTTCGTCTCCTTATAAGCAGATGGAGGGCCAAACAATTTTTTTTAAAAAGTAGCTTTTTTTTTTAAAGACAAAAAATTGAATAAAAGGAGCTTGTAAAAAAGGAGTTGAAACCAACTTTTTTGGAGCATAAAACATGTGGTTGCGGTTCGAATCCCATTGAAAACATTTTTTTATAAATGGCAATAGTAAAATACACAGTAAGTTTTTCAATTTTTTCTATGGTTCATAACATCCAGAGTTTTATTTTTTTTTATTTTTTTTTCTTCTTCTATTTACATCATCATTTTTGTAGATACTAGTATTGTCCAACTTTTTATTCAATTTGTATATTATATCTTGTTTTATTGTATATTGATTTTCAATAATAATATAATTAATTTCGTATACTATACACTAAATTATATATGATAATACAACAATTAATCAATATATATATATATATATATATATATATATATATATATATATATATATATATATATATATATATATATATATATATATATATATATATATATATATATATATATATATATATATATATATATATATATTAGAAAACAACTTTTAAATTAAAAATAATTTTAAAATTTAAAAAATAATTATAACCAAACAACTTTAAATTTATTTTAAAAGCTCTTATTTTTAACTTTAACTTTAAAATAATTTTTAAGACTTAAAAAAGTTGGGTCAAACGAATTCGAAATCGTCATTTAATTTAAAATAGGTCATTTGCTACTCATTATTGATTGAAGAATTAATTATTTTTCCTTAAACTAAGATATTATTTGCATGACTTTAATTAAGTTTCATAAATAATTGTGAAATGAGCACAATAGTTTTTAAGGTAAAATATCCATTTACCCTTAATATTCTCATTCCATAAACCAAACTACATCATTATCATTGGTTCTCAGTCAAGATCAACACCATCATTCTATAATAATTACGCCCTGATTAGTGAATGATTATGTATAATAATTTCATTTTTAATTAAAGTTCTAGTTCTATTTTATTTTTATTAAAAAATTTGTGATTGAATATTTCCCATCCTACACTCAATGAAACTATCAATCAAAATAAATGAAAAAGTCGCATGGTTTTTTTCTTCTTTTAAACGAGTGAGGTAAGGAGATCATATGTCTCCCTTTTTCTCCTTCTTTGCCGAAGAGGATTCTTAGACACATTGTTTTGTTCCATATGACCTTATGACATTTTGCAAAATTACCCGGAATAATCTCAAGTCGTTAACCATCTCCTTCAAGAATATGGTTAGAATTCTGATGAACACATCACTCGATCTAACTAAATGTAAACTTTATGGTAAAGGTATTTACGGATCTAGCCTAAAGCAAATCGCGGTTATGCTTGGATTCATTGTGAGACTTACACCATTTAAATATCTTGGAGTTCTTATATTAAAAAGGAAAACCTAGAACGCATCATCTTTAGATTATAGCAAGTAGAGTATTTATAATCAAGCTAGCTAATTGAAAGTGACATTTTGTTTCTATGATGGCTAAGGTTCAATTGGTCCAATCAGTCATATAAGAAATGCTTCTATATAGTAGAATTTATGAATGAATAATCAATATTCTTAACAAACTAGATTTTTGTATTAGAAACTTTATGTGAACAGGTAGAATAGATGGCTAAAATTGATTAGGCTAAATTACCTCCAAGGTCCTTTATGTTATTTAATTGTAACGATTTGGTCCTTTATCTTATTTTTGCTACAAATATGTCCTTTAAGTTATCAAACGTCTTTAGCGTTGCCCTTCCTCACAAATTCGGTTCCAAAAAAGATGATGTGTCACTAACGTTGCTGAGGTGTCCGTTAACATTGTTGAGGTGGCACTAACGTTGCCGACATAGATTTTTTTATTTAAATTTAATTTTTTTGTCAATATATTTTGAAATTATTTAATATAAATCTTAAAAGAATTTTTATGAACTTTAAGTCCATATCTTTTTAACTTTGTCACAGCCCACAAATCATGTACAAAGTTGTGTTGTTTAAACCTATATAAATACATAAGTTTCATCTAATAAAATCGATGTGGGACTTCCAGTGCATTAGCTCAAGGTGATTGTCTTAAAGGCTCTCCATTTTTATTGAGCTTGGCTGATGGAGAAACATATGGGATGTCTTCCAGCCATCTACAAAGACAAGCTATTTTGCTCTTTCTAGATGGTTCTATCAGTTTGATCAGTCAAAGAGGATGAACGGAAAACAACAGTGATTGTTCGGCTTTAAGCTCATATTTTACCAATAACCCAGATCTAGAGTTTGATCACTTTCACATTAAAAAGGGATTACTAGAGCTTTACAAGTGGATTCAACAACATCTTCCAAGTGAGGTCTCTATCAACTGTGAAAACTACTCGAGATATGTATGAACTTCATGAACTTTATGTTGTCGTTTAATTGATTCTACAAGATTGCTATTGTTTTATATGTATGTATAGAAAGATCATTGACAAACTAGTTTTTGTAGATTGGGAAGGGATCACGAGGTGATGTTACCATATTGCCTACTCTAGTTGTCAACAACCGCCAGTATCGAGGTTTGTACAATGTGCTTCGCTCATTGATATTGCTTGGATTTCCAACTCTTAAAATATTATTCATTTTTGTTTTTGCAGGAAAATTGGAGAAAGGTGTTGTTATGAAAGCTATTTGTTCAGGTTTTGAAGAAACTACTGAACCAGCTGTTTGTTTGAGCAGTGGTAAATGTTTGCTATCCTTTATTCATGAGGTGGATATACTTTTGTTTAACTTTTAGTTTAAAACCCAACTCTGTTTGATTGGGAAACCTTTTACTTGATAGAGGTGGAGACAAACGAGTGCTTGGATAACAATGGTGGTTGTTGGCGGGATAAAGGAGCTAACATAACTGCATGCAAGGTATTGTACTTCATTGAAAATAAGTATCTAATGACAGGCCAAATTGAATTCCAGTTTCTGTATTCAATATTCATGTATATATATGTGAATATTTATGCAGGATACTTTCCGCGGGCGAGTATGTGAATGCCCTTTGGTAGATGGTGTGCAGTTCAAAGGAGATGGTTATACGACTTGCGAAGGTTAAATACACAACCTTTAGTTGGCGGCTGTTATTCTCTGTCAGACTATACATGAAGATGAATGGATGAATTTTATGGAGAGAATGCAGCGAGAAAGACTGATGAAAGACAAAGATATATGGACAGATAAACTAAGAGAATTGTGTTGTGTTGTTCAACTCTATCTTCCATATACACATCTACTTACATTGTTCTTTAGTAGTCCCACATCGTTTTATGTATAAAAAAGTTTGGTGTATATATTGATTAAACAAACTAGATGATTAAAAAGGTTCTTGACTGGAATGAAGTAGTTTTGCAATGGACGGGTTAAAGGCCCAATAGTGTCATTTTAACTGTTTGAAATAAATCTTTAAAATAATTAAATAAAAAATTCCATGTCAACAAATCTTTAAAATAATTAAATTAAAAAATATTTTAAATAATTAAATAAAAAATTCCATGTCAACAAATCTTTAAAATAATTAAATAAAAAAATTCCATGTCTGCAAATCTTTAAAATAATTAAATAAAAAAATTCCTTGTCAGCAACATTAGTGACACCTCATCTTTTTTGGAACCAAATTTATGAGAAAGGGCAACGCTGAAGACGTTTGGTAATTTAAAGGACCTATTTGTAGCAAAAGTAAGATAAAGGACCAAATCGTTACAATTAAATAAATTAAAGGATTCTGAAGGTAATTTAGCCAATTGATTACTATATTTTAGAATGTTACTTTCTCACATATGTCTAAAGAATGTCTTGGTTTGAGAGATATTAAGACAATAAACAAAATTAGTTGATTGTTTTTTTGTTAGAGATTGTTGACTGTACTTAATCAATGGTTATCTATGGTTATTAGTATATACTACATTACAACAAAAATTCTTTTTATCGGGATAAAAAAAAGTATTTTTACCTCAATTTCAAATGCGAGGTAATAAAATACATCATAACAATTTTTTTTCTCTCGGCTATAGCACAATCGAGGAAAAAAGTGTATTATCCATAAGTTTTAATCCTAGCAAGACTAATTTCTAATTTATGTTGGTTTGCCATTGAATAAAACAATAATTATTTTAAGCTTTATTTTAGTTGTTTATTCAAATATGTATTTTGTGTATTTATAGACAGTTTAAATTAGGTTAAGGGCATCTTTTATAGATTTTGAAAAATCCATGTAATTTTTATAGGGAAAAAGCTAACATAGCAACATGTGCCTCAAGGGCACGAGATAATAAAGTATTTAAAAAAATATATTTTTGGAACACGTGCATTTAATATATCGAAATTTTAAATATAACTTTATTGTATTTAATTACATTTAATATTTTCTAATTATAGTATCCTTAACATGTGTCTTTAGGGCACATGTTAGCACGATCCATTTTTATATAATAAAAACTGTTTTTATGAAAAAACAAAAATAGTAGAAATTATTTTTTATAAATTAAGAGACAAGTTTAGATGTTAATAACAAAAATACACTTTATTGAAAATAATGACATAGTCTAATTAAAATAATATTTATGTTATTGGATTTTAAAGTTAGTATTCAATTAATAAAGTAATATAATTATAGATAATTCTGGGAAATCAAGTTTTATATTAAGATAATAGATTTTAATTCAAAACAGCTATTCTTTTAAATTCAACCACATGATCTTTTTAATTTTTTTCTAATAGAATATTTTCTTATCCTAATAATTAGGGCTGACAATGAACCAAACTAACTCGAAAATAGTTCGAAATTCGATTCGAAAATTAAATCGTTGAACTAGGTTCATGAACTAAATGAGCTGAGTATGAGCTAAAAACTAAGTTCGTTAACTAAATGAGCTGAACTTGAACTATACATAGTTTGACTCGTTAGGTTCATGAGTCAATTCAATTATATATGAGGTAGATTATTTTGTCTTTTAAGAGTAGATTTAAAGATTTGCTTTAAATCTTAGTATCATATTTTATTTGAATCTAAGGATTTTAATTGATAATTTATATTCTTGAGTGAGCAAAATATTTCTACAAATAATTATATAAATAAAATTAACATCGTATAAATTCCAATCTTATAACTTTTATTTTATTTATATATTTTTATTTAAAAAAATATTAATTTAAAGTCCATGAAATAAGCGAGGTGAACCTAACAAGATAAACCTAACGAGTTGAACCGAGATGTTAGTGAACTTTTAACAAGTCGAGTTTGAGATGAAAAAAGTTCGTGATAAACTCAAACTCGAACTCAAACTCGGCCAATTGTTAACGAGTCGAGTTTGAGCTAAAAAAATAATTCGTCATGAATTCGAACTCGAACTCGGCCAATTCTTAACGAGTCGAACTGAGCTGATGTGAGTTCGACTCGACTCGACTCATTTCCAGCCCTACTAACAATTATAAGATATTCAAAATAATATTTCTCTCAAAAACATTAAGGTAAAATTTCTCCCTTCACACATTGATGGAGTAACACTATAATAATTATAAAAAAGTTATTAAGGACCCTGAAGGGTAATCTTACAACCAATGGACTTCTTAGAAAACTAACAATATTATTGTGATTTATAAATATTAAATATTCATAGGTATGCTTTAAAGTGAAAGAAAAGTGGAAGTGAGTAAATGTCAATAAATACATGGGAAATAGTCTACAATATAGAAAGTGACATTTACATTTAAAGTTTTTATAAAAAGTTATGTTCATTAACTTAACAATAGGACAAAAGAGGATAAAGTGACACATTCACAAGTGTGTTAGAACAAAATTTGATTCTGCAATACATCTATGAGTTTTGATGATAACAATGTGTATGAACAAGTTTGTTATACTAACGTTTGTTATTGTTGAGTATTTAACAAACAGGTTTGATTATGATGAGAAGGCGTGACCAAAACATCAGAAGCCATCAGGTTATATTTCCGCGCTACAAGGTTCTGATGAACAGTAGCAACAACTTCAAAAGCAGAAGCATATGAAATCATCACTCTGATAGAAGTTATAAAGAAACCCGTTCTAAGGACCAAGTGTTGAAATACTCTGAAGACGTTGTTCTAAAGACTTTGAAGACTTGAAGTTATGAAGACACAAGTTTCTGAAGACAAAAGGATTCAAAAGCTCAAGTGTTGAAGACTCTGAAGACGCCGTTCCGAAGACTATGAAGACTTGAAGTTCTGAAGAATTCAATGTTCATTCTTTTTCTTCCAACTCATGTTGTGAGCCTTTGAAGTTCAAGAAGAAAAAGTTAACATTATACTGTAGTACAGAAGTACAAGGTACAAGTAAATGTTTCGCTCCATGCCAAGAAAAGGACGGACGTTGTGTACTATCTTGTCTCTCACTACAACCAAGCCGCCAACGTTCTGCAAGATTCCGAATTTGCCTCCAACGATATTATTATTTTAGTGGCTATAAAAGGGCTAGAAGACTCAAAGAAGAAGCTGAACCTCAACGAACACACTCACTCTGTATAGATTGTTAATAGCTTCATTTTTCTTTTAGTCTTAGATTTGAAAATGAAAATTTACATACTGCTTGTGTAGAAGCATTTTTACTATAAACAAACTATGATCAAAGGTTGTTTGATCGTTCCTTGAGAGACCGAGTGAAGGTCAGCTGTCTCGAGAAGTCTAGGACTAGGGAGTCTTAGAGGTTGTTAGTCACAAGTGGTTGCTTGTGTAAGTTGTTAGTCACAGGGGTTGCTTGTGCAAGTTGTTAGTCACACGGGGTGTCTGTGCAAACGTTAGTCACCGGCTATTGCCTGTGCGATTGTAATCGGTTCAGTTATAGTGGATTAAGCCCATAATTGAGAGAGACGAAATCACCTCGGAAGGGTGGACTGGACTAGCTTGAGAGCTCTCAAGTGAACCAGTATAAAAATACCGTGTTCTTTCCTTCAAGCATCTTTTTGTTATTATCAATAGTTAAGAACCTGTAGTTTCAAGAAAGGATTTTTTTTATAAAAAGCTTTGTGTTTTAAAAACCCTATTCAAACCCCCCTTTCTAGTGTTTTTCACACCTTTAATGTGGTGGTCCCAAGCATTATGTCACTTTTTCCTCCATACATCTCAGCACCAGTGTCACCGCCTCTGAGAAACACTCAGAAGACATGGGAGGCGTCTTGTAGGTGCCACTTGAGCACTTAGGTACGACACATCAGAGCACAGTCAGTGGCGATCCGGTGGCTGAAAGCCTTCGAGCACCACATATGGCAAATGGTCGTTGAAACTGTTTTTTATTGTTGCTTGAGTTTGAATTATAAATTTAGATATTGGCAATACTTTATGAACTGTTGTAGAATAAAAATATGCAACTCATGAAAATTGTTAATGTAGGAGAAACAATATAACTTTTGGTAAAAGTGTTGCTGAAAGAATTTTTTTCATCAAAGGTCGTAATCTTGTGAATCAACACTAACATGGCCGGTAAATACCTCATTTCGGATTCAAAAATCACATAACAAAAATATGTATACTTTTTTGTAAAATTCTAGACTCTTATCCTTACATTCAAATTTTCATCAGTCTTGTACAAACTCGAGTGTAAGCTTAATTATCCTGGGTATTTTTGTATTCCAACTCTTAAAATATATTGAGAGTGCTTGAAATACTTATTAAAAAAAATTATGTTCATGATTCAAGCCTGAATCCATTCAATCTTAACGGTTTATCTAACAAATACAAGATTATCCAATCTTATATATTTAATTCTTTGGTTGTTCTATCATGTGAAACCCAAATTTCTGCTTCAGAATAAAAATAATAAATCATGTGTTGTGAAAACTAATTTCTTATCGGATTTTCTATTATGAACCTCAAATTATATTTATTTCATTCTTACTGAAATCTTTGATCATTGTCTATCTATACTTACAAGAATTATACGAAGAACTTAATTGAGATCTTAAGAATAGCTTAACTAAAATTCTAAGAATACTCATGATTCTATTCTAATTTGAACGTAATCAGTGCATAAGTGTTTAGATCCTTAAACATGAGAATAATCTAAGAATCTAAATTTATCTTTAAATTGAATATAATAAAACTTATAAATATGCATATTGCAACAGTTTGCATAAATCGTTGTAGTAACTCTTACTCTCTCTCTCTCTCCCCCTCTCTCTAATATCGTGAAAACGATATTTTAAAATTACTTTTTTAAAAATTTATTGAGTAACTTATGTATCTTGTCTATTATATTAAACAAATACATCAATTATTCAAAGAATTGTTACTAGAGAAAATTATCTTTTTGTTTTGAATTTGAGAATTTTTTATTAATTAAAAAAACCGTCAATACAAGTGATCCTATTAGGATCCAACAACAAACAATTCAACAAGACTTAGAGAAAACAAGACTATTAAAGTGACAAAATTATCATCATTCTATCATTAGAATATTAATATACTTCCTAATCTTTTTATTATTTCAGCGTCTATAAATAAATGTGTCTATAATTTTCCTTCCTATACTTGTGTTATCCACATGTTTATCAGAATTTTTGTTATTTCTCATATTCCATATTTCATATACATTTTTTGTGACTTCCATTTTGAGGACAACAACCCTTGCACTTTTCCTTTCGTATGTTGGGTTATCCACTTCATTTCGGTATGCCAATCTCTAAGAATGAGATGGATTTGAATCCATTCTAAGATTCCCTTCCAAATTTTTCTTGTAGTGACACATTCAAAGAACAAATGTTTTATTGATTCCATTCAAGAACAGAAACAACAATCCATGTTGTCGATCATTCCAAATCTGAGCAGTCGGTCTTTGGTGGCTAATATTTTATGGTAGGCAAGCCACAAGATAAATCAGACTCTGGTCGAGCATTGTTACCATACATAAGATTTGTCATCCGACCTTTAGTTCCCCGTCTCGCAGTAAAATTATTATTTTTATTTTCAACAAAAATTAAAATTATTTTCATAATAAAAAATATTTATTTAATTATTTAATTAATATTTTAAAAAATATTAATGAACATACATTGTTATCATTAATTTAAAATATGAAACTTGAAATTACTATTTTAATATCAATTATTTTCTTGACTAATTTTAATTAAAAAGGAACCATTTGAAAAAAATGGTCTCGTCAAATAACTACACGTTACTAAAAGGAAACATTTTCGTTAAACCGAAGAACACCATGGAGAATGAAAAACCATAACCTCTCTCGTTCTCGCTCATATTCCATATGTCTACATCATAAATTATGGATCAATCCCTCTCGTACTCTAAATTGATTGCTATCTCAAGGTTGTTCTAATGATCTTTCCACCATCTCTCACAAAGCCGCTCTGAAAAGAACTCGCTCTCTTAATCTTACTTATTATAAATATTAAAGTTCTCTCTCCCATTGTCTGAATTTCAACATCTAATTCACATCGTTTCACCCTGTTCTACATTGGCTGACATAAGTTGATTAACATGACATTAGAGGTGATGATAATGAATCAATTAGCTAGTGTTGGTTTGTTATTGTTTGATTTTTTTTAACATTATTGTTAGTATAAAAAAAGTAGCTGAATAAAGTAAAAAGTGAACATCATTTAGCCATATTTTTATATGTGTCAATGTAATACGGCTGGAGAACTAATTTTTTGTTTTGTTTTTCGTAAAACATTTGCAGTTAGCAAGAGTCATTATCGACTTTTCTTTTATCCAATAAAAAAAGGCGGAAAAGAACAGGAAAGACCTTGACAAATTTTGTGTTCGGGAGTAGGTTATACAAAGGGAATGTGTTAGCACCCTTTATATCCATGGTTATCCATGAGCTCTTAATTGCTTAGCTCACTTTTGTAGCGGGGAAAATTTGAGATCAAAACCATTGACTGACTTGACTCGTTATTTCAGTGAAAGTCGCCACCACGCTTTATTGTTTCCATAGGAAAGGGGAAAAGAGAGAAATAAACCCAAAGTTTGTTTTTAAAACAAAAAGAGATCTTAGGTACGGGTGTTGATTATACAAGGGGAAGGTTTTAAGCACCCCTCATATATGTGGTACTCCACAGGAACCTTTTTGAAAATATGTGTTTATAAAAAGATATCGTGTGCGAAAAAAAGGTTTGTTTGATTTTAAAATAAGCTCGAAAAGACATTACATCTTGTGCCTACATACCTCCTTAGTGTAATGGAGAAGTAAGAGTTAACGTAGTTCTGCATAAAAGGGAAGTTTTTAAAAAGGAATAAACACTTTATCATTGTTGGAGAGAATACTCAGTAATTAATTTTGAACATGAGAATAGATGGATTCTTTGCATCACAAATGAAAGAAGGGCTCCAACTTGGATAAAATCGATAAGTATGCCATTAGCTCTCTCAATTGAAAAAGATTTCATCATATCAATCAATATCAAAATTGTGGGGTATCACAACTCACTACAACAATTAATCGTGTCTAAACTTTGAAAGAAATGCCAACAAGGGAAAAATATATTTTAGAGAAAGATTTTTAAAAGAGTTTTACAAACATAAGATGATTTTGGGAAAAGGAAGATTTTGAAAATCTAAGAAGGGGGGAGATGAAGGGACTATCCTAGAGCATAAAATAAAAGTTAAGGAAAGAACGATCTAACCAAAATAAGAAGCCAACACTTGACATTAAGAGTCAAGGTAGATTTCCCATCCTTTGGACTATCAACACTAAACCAACGCATTAACACTTGGAGATCCAGATGAACTTATTATCCTCAGCACAACTTGTATCAAACCTTTAGAACACATTATAAAATTCTGACAATAATTGGGCAGAGTAACGACTGTGTATAAGCAAAATCCTTATCTCAATTCCTCGGAATTAACCATCAAGGACTTTTGAGGAAACACCTGCACAAACAAACATACAACAACCTAATTTTCATACAGAATAACAGGGTCTAGAGGTACTAAGTCCAAAAGTCCAGATCTCAAAAACGCTCGGGATAATAACTAATAGTCCATAGGGCCTTATGTTTTTTTATCGTTTTAAGTTGTTTATTAATGTTTTAGCACGAAAATAAAATATGGTCTAAATGGACAAAAAGAAAATGGCGGAAACATAAACATACGTCCAAATGGATAAAGAGAAAATAGAGGAATCATAAAGAAAACGTCTAAATGGACAAAGAAAAAATAACGGAAACATAAACATGGTGCATGATAAAATGAAGCATAAAGAGAGAAATATAAAAAGCGATATAATAAAATACAGAAATTAAAGTCAATTGTCAATTGTTAGCAAGATGACCATCTTGAAACGTGTCAAGTATATCATCGAAATGTTAGTAATGAAGATCGATGGCGAGTGAATGATGATCTGAAATTTAAATTCAATGAAAGTTTATCAGAAGCTTGATAAAATCATAGCGACTACACGATAAACTTCCATAAGTCTTAAATCAACCGCATACAATCTCTTCCATATGGGATCTTTTTATTCGGGACACAAAATGCTGCGCTATGTTAAGCAGATCAGCAAGTGACTTATGTAGAAGTCACCCTACAACGAGGCCGGTCAACAATTTATGTGCTAATGCATACGAGAGAAACGATATATAGATCGTTCTCCAAAAGCAATACTGCACAAAAAGAAAATAGGTAGAGATCTCGTCTTTATCACGAATCCATAAGAATTCTAAAGATATCGAAGACTTTCATCGATCAAAATAAAAAGGAATAAAACATGGAACTACATTCAAAAGTTCCTTCCATCTTCAAGTTCAATCACTTAATATTGCAGATTCGGATTTTCATCCTATAAACGCTCTAAGTCCATTGACATTGGAGAGGAATTAGACCTCTAAATTTGTGATTTAAATAAAATACCAAAAGAATGGAGTAGAAGAAGAGTTAGAACCAAAACAAGTTCAAAAAAGGCAAATAAAACACCATTCCGTCAGCATGCAATCGATTGCTCTAACGGTGGAATCGATTGCACCTCCTTCAATTTTCAAAATCTGCGCATAACACAATTGTGCAATCGATTGCATGAAGAGAGCAATCGATTGCACTATGCAATTTTTTGAAGAAAACATAAATCAAAGGGAGAAAACTTGTTTAAACATAGAACCAAGCAGCTTATGATCTTGGATCAACTTGTTCACGAAAATACCATCAAAATATCATCAAATAACATCAATGTAGCACCAAAGGTGCATCACACACAAACAATAATGGGTCACATCTTGGAAAATGGAATGGATATAGAGATTTACTAGTTCTTTCACAAACTTTTAATCTTCTTCAAAAACACAACACCAAAGCTTGAATCTACTCACCAATGATGAAGAGGTAGTGTTTAGGTGAAGGTTTCGCTCAAAGTTAGTAGGATTCAATATGGAGCTCACTAACTTTTTATGGAATCAAAGAGCTTTGTGTGATTTGGGGAGAGACGGGGAGTGAAAATGCAAATGTTTCTTTGGTTTTTCAAGCTTGTTGAATGAAGATGTGAAGGCCTCTATTTATATGATTAGGCTTGGGATTAGTGGTGGTTTGGAGTTAGGCTTGGTAAATGAAATTAGGTTTGGTAAATGAATTTGGAGCTAAAATTATGATCCAATGGTGTATATGTCATCAAATGAGTGCACATGATAAAATTGATCAAAATGATGTAGAATGGCAGTGAACCTCTCCATCTCCTACAATCGCCAACTTGCTAAAGTCATCACACAACTTGGAGAACCTGGAATTAAAAAGAAACAAAATCTTGAAACAATGGTATGCGTTATTAAATTCATCACAGAACCTTTCGTAATGATTAAGATACCTTTATTCAAGAAATTAAAAAAAGTTATAGGTTTTAAAGAATTAACAAAAACATTAAGAGAAACGTTTGAATTCAAGAAATTAAGAAACAAAAATAAAAACACGTCAAGAAATTAAGAAAAAAACAGAAAAAAAAATAAAAAACAAAAACTTTTGATTCACGAAATTAAGAAAAACAACAAAAATCACAAAAAATTTCAACACTTACCTTATTGTTTCCTCATTCTTGTTCAAGTCTATCTCCATAGCTTTTACAGCTGAGTTCGATGGTGAGTTTGAAGCGGAACGCATTAAGAAAAAAAAACAGAAAAAAAAAAAAAAGAAAACTTCTGATTTCACGAATTAAGAAAAACAACAAAAATCATAAAAAATTTCAACACTTACCTTATTGTTTCCTCATTCTTGATCAAGTCTATCTCCATAGCTTGTACAACCGACGGTGAGTTTAAACCGGAACGTCTTAAGAAAAAAAAACAGAAAAAAAATCAAAAACGAAAACTTTTGATTTCACGAAATTAAGAAAAACAACGAAAATCACAAAAAATTTCAACACTTACCTTATTGTTTCTTCATTATTAATCGAAGGCGAGAAGTCGAACTCCATAGCTTGTACAGCCGAGTTGGCGAGCGAGGGTGAGTTATTCATCTCTGACGCTTTGAATCCAAAGCTTGAATCTACTCACCAATGATGAAGAGATAGTGTTTAGATGAAGGTTTCGCTCAAAGTTAGTGGGGTTCAATATGGAGCTCACTAACTTTTTGTGGTTAAGAGAGCTTTGTGTGATTTGGGGAGTGAAAATTCAAGAGTTTCTTTGGATTTTCAAGCTTGTTGAATGAAGAGGTGAAGGGCTCTATTTATATAATTTAGGCTTGGGATTAGTCGTGGTTTGGAGTTAGGCTTGGTAAATGAAATTAGGTTTGGTAAATGAATTTGGAGCCAAAATTATCCAATGGTGTATATGTCATCAAATGAGTGTACATGATAAAATTGATCAAAATGATGTAGAATGGCAGCGAACCTCTCCATCTCCTACAATCGCCAACTTGATAAAGTCATCACACAACTTGGAGAACCTAGAATTAAAAAGAAAAAAAATCTTGAAAGATTGGTATGGGTTGCAAAAATTTATAGTGAAACATACAAAAAAACAACTTTACTCACTCTTCCTCATCATCTCCCACAATCATCAATTTATTAAAGTCATCATAGAACCTTTCGTAATGATTAAGAGACCTTTATTCAAGAAATAAAAAAATTATAGGTTTTCAAGAATTAACAAAAGCAATAACAGAAACGTTTGATTTCAAGAAATTAAGAAACAAAAATAAAAACACGTCAAGAAATTAAGAAAAAAAACAGAAATAAAAATAAAAAACGAAAACTTTTAACTCACGAAATTAAGAAAAACAACAAAAATCACAAAAACTTTAAACACTTACCTTATTGTGTCCTCATTCTTGATCAAGTCTATCTCCATAGCTTGTACAACTGAGCTCGAGGGTGAGTTTGAAGCAGAACGCCTTAAGAAAAAAAAACAGAAAAAAAACAAAAAAGAAAACTTTTGATTTCACGAAATTAAGAAAAACAACAAAAATACAAAAAATTCAACACTTACCTTATTGTTTCCTCATTCTTGATCAAGTATATCTCCATAGCTTGTACAGCCGAGGGTGAGTTTGAAGCGGAACGCCTTAAGAAAAAAAAATCAAAAACGAAAAAACTTTTGATTTCACGAAATTAAGAAAAACAACGAAAATCACAAAAAATTTCAACACTTACCTTATTGTTTCCTCATTATTGATCGAAGGCAAGAAGTCGAACTCAATAGCTTGTACAGCCGAGTTGGCGAGCGAGGGTGAGTTATTCATCTCTGACGCTTTGAATCCAAAGCTTGAATCTACTCACCAATGATGAAGAGATAGTGTTTAGATGAAGGTTTCGCTCAAAGTTAATGGGGTTCAATATGGAGCTCACTAACTTTTTGTGGAATAAGAGAGCTATGGTGATTTGGGGAGTGAAAATTCAAGAGTTTCTTTGGATTTTCAAGCTTGTTGAATGAAGAGGTGAAGGCCTCTATTTATATAATCTAGGCTTGGGATTAGTCGTGGTTTGGAGTTATGCTTGGTAAATGAAATTAGGTTTGGTAAATGAGTTTGGAGCCAAAATTATGATCCAATGGTGTATATGTCATCAAATGAGTGTACATGATAAAATTGATCAAAATGATGTAGAATGGCAGTGAACCTCTCCATCCCCTACAATCGCCAACTTGATAGAGTCATCACACAACTTGGATAACCTGTAATTAAAAAGAAATAATATCTTGAAAGATTGGTATGGGTTGCAAAAATTTATAGTGAAACATACAAAAAAATAACTTTACTCACTCTTCCTCATCATCTCCCATAATCATCAATTTATTAAAGTCATCATAGAACCTTTCGTAATGAATAAGAGACCTTTATTCAAGAAATAAAAAAATTATAGGTTTTCAAGAATTAACAAAAGCAATAACAGAAACGTTTGATTTCAAGAAATTAAGAAACAAAAATAAAAACACGTCAAGAAATTAAGAAAAAAAAAACAGAAAAAAATAAAAAACGAAAACTTTTGATTCACGAAATTAAGAAAAACAACAAAACTCACAAAAACTTTAAACACTTACCTTATTGTTTCCTCATTCTTGATCAAGTCTATCTCCATGGCTTGTACAACTGAGCTCGAGGGTGAGTTTGAAGCGGAACGCCTTAAGAAAAAAAACAGAAAAAAACAAAAAAGAAAACTTTTGATTTCACGAAATTAAGAAAAACAACAAAAATACAAAAAATTCAACACTTACCTTATTGTTTCCTCATTCTTGATCAAGTATATCTCCATAGCTTGTACAACCGAGGGTGAGTTTGAAGCGGAATGCCTTAAGAAAAAAAAAACAGAAAAAAAAATCAAAAACGAAAAACTTTAATTTCACGAAATTAAGAAAAACAACGAAAATCACAAAAAATTTCAACACTTACCTTATTGTTTCCCATTATTGATCGAAGGCGAGAAGTCGAACTCAATAGCTTGTATAGCCGAGTTGGCGAGCGAGGGTGAGTTATTCATCTTTGACGCTTTGAATCCAAAGCTTGAATCTACTCACCACTGATGAAGAGATAGTGTTTAGATGAATGTTTCGCTCAAAGTTAGTGGAGTTCAATATGGAGCTCACTAACTTTTTGTGGAATAAGAGAGCTTTGTGTGATTTGGGGAGTGAAAATTCAAGAGTTTCTTTGGATTTTCAAGCTTGTTGAATGAAGAGGTGAAGGGCTCTATTTATATAATTTAGGCTTGGGATTAGTCGTGGTTTGAAGTTATGCTTGGTAAATGAAATTAGGTTTGGTAAATGAATTTGGAGCCAAAATTATGATCCAATGGTGTATATGTCATCAAATGAGTGTACATGATAAAATTTATCAAAATGATGTAGAATGGCAGTGAACCTCTCAATCTCCTACAATCGCCAACTTGATAAAATCATCACACAACTTGGAGAACCTAGAATTAAAAAGAAAAAAAATCTTGAAAGATTGGTATGGGTTGCAAAAATTTATAGTGAAACATAAAAAAAATAACTTTACTCACTCTTCCTCATCATCTCCCACAATCATCAATTTATTAAAGTCATCACAGAACCTTTCGTAATGATTAAAAGACCTTTATTCAAAAAATAAAAAAAAAAGTTATTGGTTTTCAAGAGTTTACAAAAAGATTAACAGAAACGTTTGATTTCAAGAAATTAAGAAAAAAAACAGGAAAAAAAATCAAAAACGAAAACTTTTGATTCACGAAATTAAGAAAAACAACAAAAATTACAAAAAATTTCAACACTTACCTTATTGTTTCCTCATTCTTGATCAAGTATATCTCCATAGCTTGTACAGCTGAGTTCGAGGGTGAGTTTGAAGCGAAACGCCTTAAGAAAAAAAAACAAAAACGAAAACTTTTGATTTCAGGAAATTAAGAATAACAACAAAAATCACAAAAAATTTTAACACTTACCTTATTGTTACCTCATTCTTGATCAAGTCTATCTCCATAGCTTGTACAGCCGAGCGTGAGTTTGAAGCGGAACGCCTTAAGAAAAAAAAACAGAAGAAAAATAAAAAACGATAACTTTTGATTTCACAAAATTAAGAAAAACATTGAAAATCACAAAAAATTTCAACACTTACCTTATTGTTTCCTCATTCTAGATCAAAGGCGAGAAGTCGAACTCCATAGCTTGTACAGCCGAGTTGGCGAGCAAGGGTGAGTTATTCATCTCTGATGCTTTGAATCCAAAGCTTGAATCGACTCACCAATAATGAAGAGATAGTATTTAGATGAAGGTTTCGCTCAAAGTTAGTGGGGTTCAATATGGAGCTCACTAACTTTTTGTGGAATAAGAGAGCTTTGTGTGATTTGGGGAGAGATGGGGAGTGAAAATGCAAGAGTTTCTTTGGCTTTTCAAGCTTGTTGAATGAAGAGGTGAAGGCCTCTATTTATATGATTTAGGCTTGGGATTAGTAGTGAAGGATAGAAAAACACTTAGAAAGGGGGGGTTTGAATAAGTGTAGTCTTAAAAACTTGAACGATAAAAACAAATTACACAGTTATTTTTATCCTGGTTCGTTGTTAACTAAACTACTCCAGTCCACCCCCACGGAGTGATTTACCTCACCTGAGGATTTAATCCACTAATCGCAACAGATTACAATGGTTTTCCACTTAGCCCACGACTAAGTCTTCTAGAGTATCCTGATCACAACCTGATCACTCTAGGAACAAATGCTTAGACACAAGCTAAGACTTTCTTAGAGTATCCTGACCACCACGTGATCACTCTAATTACAACTGCTTAGACACAAGCTAAGACTTCCTAGAGTATCCTGATCAACACTTGATCACTCTAGTTACTTACAAATTAATGTAATCAAATAAGAGTATTACAAATGCTTCTAAAAAGCTATAATCACAACAGTGATATTTCTCTTAACGTTTAAGCTTAATCTCACTAATATATTACAACAACAATGTAGTGAGCTTTGATAAAGATGAAGTTTCTGAGCTTTGATTTGAACAGCGTTTCAGCAAGTTAATATTCACAGAATTCGTCTTTAGTTGGTTAACCTTGCTTCTCATCAGAACTTCATATTTATAGGCGTTTGAGAAGATGACCGTTGGGAGCATTTAATGCTTTGCGTATTCCGTACAGCATTGCATTTAATGTTTCACGCTTTTGTCAACTACCTCGAGCCTTGTTCACGATGTGTCTACTGACGTTGCCTTTAATAGCTTCCAACGTTCCTTTTGTCAGTCAGCGTAGCCTGCCACCTGTACTTTCTTCTGATCTGACGTTTGTGTATACAACGTTTGAATATCATCAGAGTCAAACAGCTTGGTGCATAGCATCTTCTTGTCTTCTGACCTTGAAGTGCTTCTGAGCGTGATACCATGAGAACTTCAGTGCTTCTGCTTCGGATCTCAAGTTCTTCTGATGCTTCCATAGACCCATGTTCTGATTCTACCTTGACCATCTTCTGATGTCTTGCCAGACCATGTTCTGATGTTGCATGCTGAACCTTCTGAGACAAAGCTTCTGAGCGCTGATTTGTGCATACTCCTTATATATTTCCTGAAAAGGAAATTGCAATGTATTAGAGTACCACATTATCTCACACAAAATTCATATCCTTGTTATCATCAAAACTAAGAATATTGATCAGAACAAATCTTGTTCTAACAATCTCCCCCTTTTTGATGATGACAAAAACATATATAAATGATATGAATTTGCGATCAGAAAGAACGGACGGCTAAAGACAATTTACACAGCTATATCATAAGCATGCGAATATGTCTCCCCCTGAGATTAACAATCTCCCCCTGAGATGAATAATCTCCCCCTGAAATTAATACTAGAAGAATTTTATAAATAAAAGACTTCCCTGAGTATTTCAGTAGAGACGTTCACAGTGCTTGATCTTCAGAACATTCATGACTTCTGATTTCTGCTTCCATAGGACAGCTTCAGAACATTGAATTTCTTTAGATCCTCAGAACATTCACAGCTTCTGACTTCTGCTTCCATAGGACAGCTTCAGAACTTGAATTTCTTTGATCTTCAGAACATTCCCAGCTTCTGACTTCTGCTTCCATTTGGACAGCTCCAGAGCTTGAATTTCTTCTTTCATCACTTCATGCTAGATTGTATCAGAACATTGTTGAATGTACCAGAGCATCATCAGAGCATCTCTACATCCTGAAATGTTACAGAACAAAACTAAACGACAAAAGTCAGCATGAATGAATCTGAATATAAAATATGTTTCAGAACACATAATATGTATCAGAGCCATATAAGCCAAATAGAATGTATCAGAACATATAGACATAAAGTTTCAGATCATATTCTATCATCAGAATATCTGAACATTCTTCCTTTTTGCTTCTGATTCTGAAGCTTCGTAGCACTCAGCTTGCTTCAAGAATCCAAGAACTTGATTCATCTTGTTGCTTCTAATGTTGATCTTGAATCTTCAATTCCTGCATCAACACAACTTAAAGCATAGAACTTTGCAAGTTCTGTTATTAATGTGGGGTCTTTTTACCCGGTAACTGATAATATTAATCAGATCATTTATCATATATTTTCTCCCCCTTTTTGTCATAACATCAAAAAGAATATAAAAGATTCAGATGTATAAAACGACAAAGGAAAGAAACAGAATCAAACTTTTCATTGATTTAAACAAGCAGGATTACAAAAGATGTATGCAGAAAAAGCAGATGCAACAAGGAAAGAAAACTACAAAGACCAAAGACTAAGACCCTAGCTTAGACAAAATCTGCGCCAGAATGTCATGAACCCCGTCAGTGCTTGCAGTTTGCCTTGCCATGAAGGAGCGAAACTCAGCATTGGCTGCTTCTTGCGCGTCCAAACGAGAAGCCATCATAGCTTGATTCTGATGCAGAGCTTCCAAGGTCTTCATCAGAGCTGAGGGTTCACCAGAAGAAGAAACACCAGAACTTCTGCCAACAGGGACAGCAATCTCAGCAGGACGATCTTCTGGAAGGTCTTCAGCTTCTGTACCTTCCATCTCAACATCTGAGTCTAACTCAGGAGCAGCCTCAGCATATTCTGGTTCAGGCAACTCAGAAGCTCCAACTTCCAACGCCTGAAGAATAGCTGCTAGGTTTGTTGGAGGAGTAGGACCAGCAACTTCAGCAGGATAAACCACTTCTGGAAAGACCATGTGAGGAGCACTTTCAGAAGGGTTCATTCTGAACCAATCAAACAACCATTGAAAATCTCCAGTCAGCACAAGATACCTTGGTCTCCATACCACGATGTCTCTGCAGGGATTTTCTTCTACCATCTCATCTGCAGGTATCCTCTCTTAAAGAACTCTTCTGTTCCTGATGAGATGGTGATAGCTGCTTTCACCAACTTCCAAGAGACGACCACGAGCCCCAGGTGCTTCAGTCATGATCATTTTCTGGACATCCGTAGCCCTAACCAGAAAATCCTGGCGAAAGGCTTCCCAGAGGTTGCAGGTAGCATACTCATCCAGATGATTAAGGTGAGCAGCACCCAGAATCTCCAACCAGCTATTTACATCTGAGTGTAAAAGCTCTAGAAAAGAATGAGTGGTAGGTGTTGGAGGGTTGACAGTGAATCTGGAGTCAGGAAACACAAAATTGTAGGGGTTAGGTGTTCTGGTGGGAAAAGGGTGTGAGAGCGGTGAGGAGATATTTGTGAGATGGGTAGAGGGAGAAAGGATATCAGATGGTGAAGATGGTGGTTCTAGAGAGGTGAAAGAAAAAGAAGAGGTGGTGGAGGTCTGTGAAGAGGGAGGAGATTCAGGGATACCTTCAAGGGGTTGATACACACGTCTAGAGTAGTTTCCAGACATCATAGCTTCAAAGGGATTCACCTTGAGAGGGTCATAGGTGATCCTTACTCTTTTTGGTTTGTTTTCTGGTTCATCAGTTGCCTTTCTCTTTTGTTTACGATCAGTTTCTTGATTTGCAGAACTTGACGAGGTATTCATGATGAAGTTGCAGATAGTGAAAACCGCTAGGGTTTATGATATGAATGCAAAGAGAGAGAGAGAGAGCGAAAAGGAAACTGAATGCAAGAGAGAGAAATATAAGAGGGAAAAGAAACGTTTGAAGAGTATAAAAAGAAACTGAAATGATGAATGGCATTTAATGTTACATGACGTGAGGAGAGATAATAATGACAAAAGAAGTGATTAGCACAGTTACCTAAGTAGGCGTCCCCTCAACTGCACGCACGCTTGTCCAGAAATAGTGAACACGTGTTTACCATCTGGATAGCCAGTTACAGTTGTTTTACTTTTAAAGAGATTCTGAGTCAACTTAGACAATGAAACGTTAGTAATAACAGAATCACTACTTCTAATTGATCATAATCAGAACTTCTTATAAAAGACTAATCCAATCTCATTTCAGAAGATACTCATACATAAGATCTTCTCATCTTCTCATTCTGGGCATAAATCTATACTGATATTCTTCAGAATGAACTTAAACCTATCTTCAGCAAGGGGTTTAGTAAAGATATCAGCCCATTGTTGGTCTGTATCCACAAAGTTTAAAGATATAACGCCCTTCTGAACATAGTCCCTTATGAAATGATGTTTAATCTCAATATGTTTAGCTTTTGAATGTAAGATAGGATTCTTAGATAAACATATAGCAGAAGTATTATCACAGAAAATAGGAATTTTACTCTCATATATCTGATAATCTTCTAGCTGACTTCTCATCCAGAGCATTTGTGTGCTACAACCAGCAGCAACAACATATTCTACTTCTGTTGTTGAGAGTGCAATAGTAGCTTGCTTCTTGCTGTACCATGAGATCAGATGACTTCCAAGAAATTGACAACTTCCAGAAGTGCTCTTCCTTTCAATTCTATCTCCAGCATAGTCAGCATCACAGAATCCTACTAAGTTGTAATCTTTGGATCTTCTATAAACTAAACCAACATTAGTAGTACCTTTCAGATACCTCAGAATTCTCTTAACCGCAGTTAAATGAGATTCTCTCAGATCTGATTGGAATCGAGCACACAAACAAACACTGAAGAGAATGTCAGGTCTAGAAGCAGTTAGGTATAGAAGAGATCCAATCATACCTCTGTACAACTTCTGATCTACCTTCTTACTTACCTCATCCTTACCTAGGACACATGTTGGATGCATAGGAGTTTTGGCTTCTTTACTTTCAGAAAGATTAAACTTCTTCAGAAGTTCTTTCACATACTTCGTTTGATGAACATATGTTCCATCAGAAGTTTGGTTGATTTGAATCCCAAGGAAATACTTGAGTTCTCCCATCATGCTCATCTCAAACTCAGCCTGCATAGACTCAGCAAACTCCTTTCCAAGTGTAGCATTAGATGTTCCAAAGATAATATCATCAACATATATTTGACAAATTAAAATATCCTTTTTAAATGTTTTACAGAATAGAGTAGTGTCCACTTTTCCTCTAGTGAAACCATTTTCCAGAAGGAAAGAACTCAAACGTTCATACCAAGCTCTAGGAGCTTGCTTCAATCCGTATAATGATTTCTTTAATTTAAAAACATGATTTGGAGACTTGGAGTCTTCAAAAACAGGAGGTTGATGGACATAAACTTCTTCATCTATATAACCATTTAAGAAGGCACTCTTGACATCCATCTGATAAAGAGTGATGTTGTGTTGAGTGGCAAAAGAAATTAATAGACGAATAGATTCTAACCTGGCCACTGGTGCAAAGGTTTCTATATAGTCAATCCCTTCTTGCTGACTATAACCCTGAGCCACCAGTCTGGCTTTGTTTCTTACCACTTCACCTTTCTCACTTAGCTTGTTTCTGAAAACCCATTTTGTTCCTATAATATTGAATCCTTTAGGTCTTGGAACAAGATCCCAAACATCATTCCTTGTAAACTGATTTAACTCTTCTTGCATGGCAATTATCCAGTCTGTATCTTCTAGAGCTTGATCAACAGAAGTTGGCTCGATCAGAGAAACCAGACCTAATTGACATTCATTATTGTTCTTGAGGAATGCTCTTGTTCTGATAGGATCATCTTTCTTCCCAAGGATCACATCTTCTGAATGAGCTGATGCAAGTCTAGGTGATCTTCTGACTGTTGGTTCTTCAGAAATCCTGAGATTCTCTAAAGATGCAGCAACTTGATCTTCTGATCCATTGCTTCTGAGACTATCAGCTTCTGCAGCTTTGCTTCTTGGTTCTACTGCTTCTGATATATCAATATCAAAATCTGCAAAATTCTCAAACTGCTTTGGCTTTTCAAGACCAAGCTTATCATCAAGCCTGATATTGATTGATTCTTCTACAATCAATGTTTCAGTATTGTATACTCTGTAGCCTTTAGAGCGTTCAGAATATCCAAGAAGGAAACACTTTTGTGCCTTAGAATCAAACTTACCAAGATGATCTTTAGTATTCAGAATAAAACAAACACATCCAAAAGGATGGAAATATGAAATGTTGGGCTTTCTGTTCTTCCACAATTCATAAGGAGTCTTATTTAGAATAGGTCTTATAGAGATTCTATTCTGAATATAACACGCAGTGTTTATTGCTTTTGCCCAGAAATGCTTAGCCATATTGGTTTCATTGATCATGGTTCTGGCCATTTCCTGTAGAGTCCTATTCTTTCGTTCTACAACTCCATTTTGCTGTGGAGTTCTAGGACAAGAGAAATCATGGGCAATACCATTTTCTTTGAAGAACTCCTCAAAGAATTTGTTCTCAAATTCACCACCATGATCACTTCTGACCTTTATGATCTTGCACTCCTTCTCAGATTGAATCTGAGTGCAGAATTCAAAGAACACTGAATGAGACTCATCCTTGTGTTTTAAGAACTTTACCCATGTCCAGCGGCTATAATCATTAACGATGACTAATCCATATTTCTTCCCTCTGACAGATGCTGTTTTGACTGGGCCAAACAGATCAATGTGCAAGAGTTCTAACGGCCTTGAGGAAGAAACAACATTCTTAGACTTGAATGCAGGTCTGGAGAACTTGCCCTTCTGACATGCTTCACAAAGAGCATCTGATTTGTATTTCAGATTTGGGAGTCCTCTGACCAGATTTAGTTTGTTAATCTGAGAAATCTTTCTCAAACTAGCATGTCCTAATCTTCTGTGCCAGACCCATTGCTCTTAAGAAACAGACATAAGACAAGTCACCTTCTGCTTCTCAAGATCAGAAAGATCAATCTTATAGATGTTGTTCTTTCTCTTGCCTGTAAATAGGATTGAGCCATCCTTCCGACTTACAGCCTTGCAAGACTTTTGATTGAAGATTATATCATAACCATTGTCACTTAATTGACTTATGGACAATAAGTTATGCGTCAATCCTTCTACAAGAAGTACATTAGTTATGGAAGGAGAGTTACCAAGACTTATGGTTCCAGAGCCAATGATTTTGCCCTTCTGATCTCCTCCAAACTTGACTTCTCCACCTGGCTTAAGCACCAGGTCTTGGAATGTAGACCTTATTCCCGTCATGTGCCGCGAGCACCCAGAGTCCAGGTACCATGACATTTTGCTTTTTGTCTTCTTTGCCGCCAAGGATATCTGCAACAGAAATTATCTTCTCCTTAGGTACCCACAATTTCTTGGGTCCTTTCTTGTTAGTTCTCCTCAAGTTCTGATTGAACTTGGGTTTAGCAAAATATTTAACAGGAGGAACAACATGATATTCTCTAGGTTTGTCAGCATGATATTTCCTAGGATGTGTCACATGCTTCTTGGTGTGAACAGTGTTAAACTTCTGTGCATGTGAAGTGAGCCTAATATCATGAGCATGGCCATATTTGAATTGATCATACAATGGCTTGTATGTGATCTTCAGATCATCAACAGGTTCAAATTTATGTGAGGAATCACCCTCATAGCCAAAACCAAACCTTCTGTTTCCAGAAACACCATATATCATAGAAGCAAGTTGACTTCTGCCAATACTTCTAAATAAAAACTTTCTGAAGCTCGAGTCATATTCTTTCAGAATATGATTCATGCTAGGAATGGATTTTTCTGTTTCAGAAGGAGATCCACTATCTTTTGATAAATTTAAAACTTTTTACTTCAGTTCAGAATTTTCCAATTCCAGCTTCTTAGTTTCAAATTCAAACTGCTTTTTCAGCTTTTTGTATTTGATACTAAGATGAGCCTTGAGTTCCAGAAGTTCTGTTAAACTGGAAACTAACTCTTCTCTAGATAGTTCAGAAAATACCTCTTCAGAATCTGATTCTGATGTAGATTCTGATCCATCATCTTCTGTAGCCATCAGCGCAAAGTTGGCTTGCTCTCCTTCAGAGTCTGATTCTGATTCTGATTCAGAATCATCCCATGTTGCCATAAGACCTTTCTTCTTATGAAACTTCTTCTTGGGATTCTCCTTCTGAAGTTTTGGACACTCGTTCTTGTAATGTCCAGGCTCATTGCACTCATAGCAGACAACCTTCTTCTTGTAAGATCTTCTGTCACCAGAAGATTCTCCTCGTTCAAATCTCTTTGAACTTCTGAAGCCTCTGAACTTCCTTTGCTTCCTCTTCCAGAGTTGGTTTACCCTTCTGGAGATCATGGACAGTTCATCTTCTTCTTCAGATTCTGATTCTTCAGGATCTTCTTCTCTAGCCTGAAAAGCGTTAGTACATTTTTTAACATTTGATTTTAACGCAATAGACTTACCTTTCTTCTGAGGCTCGTTTGCATCCAGCTCTATTTCATGGCTTCTTAAGGCACTGATAAGCTCTTCCAAAGAAACTTCATTCAGATTCTTGGCAATCTTGAATGCAGTCACCATTGGACCCCGTCTTCTGGGTAAGCTTATGATGATCTTCTTTACATGATCAGCCTTGGTGTAGCCTTTATCCAGAACTCTCAATCCAGCAGTTAGAGTTTGAAATCTTGAGAACATCTTCTCAATATCTTCATCATCCTCCATCTTGAAGGCTTCATATTTCTGGATTAGAGCAAGAGCTTTAGTCTCCTTGACTTGAGCATTTCCCTCATGGGTCATTTTCAATGACTCATATATATCATGGGCAGTTTCCCTGTTAGATATCTTCTCATACTCAGCATGAGAGATAGCATTCAGCAAAACAGTCCTGCATTTGTGATGATTTTTGAATTCTTTCTTTTGATCATCAGTCATTTCTTGCCTTGTAAGCCTTACGCCACTAGCTTTCACTGGATGTTTGTAACCATCCAACAGAAGATCCCATGGATCAGCATCCAGACCAAGAAAGTAACTTTCCAGTTTATCTTTCCAGTATTCAAAGTTTTCACCATCAAATACTGGTGGTCTAGTATAACCATTGTTACCATTGTATTGCTCAGCAGAGCCAGATGTAGATGCAGTTGGATTTGTTTGAACTTCACTAGCCATCTTTTACTAAAACGTTTTTCTCTTCCTGAATCTTTTCTAAACACGGTTAAGTGCTTGCACCTTAAAACCAGGCTCTGATACCAATTGAAGGATAGAAAAACACTTAGAAAGGGGGGGTTTGAATAAGTGTAGTCTTAAAAACTTGAACGATAAAAACAAATTACACAGTTATTTTTATCCTGGTTCGTTGTTAACTAAACTACTCCAGTCCACCCCCACGGAGTGATTTACCTCACCTGAGGATTTAATCCACTAATCGCAACAGATTACAATGGTTTTCCACTTAGCCCACGACTAAGTCTTCTAGAGTATCCTGATCACAACCTGATCACTCTAGGAACAAATGCTTAGATACAAGCTAAGACATTCTTAGAGTATCCTGACCACCACGTGATCACTCTAATTACAACTGCTTAGACACAAGCTAAGACTTCCTAGAGTATCCTGATCAACACTTGATCACTCTAGTTACCTACAAATTAATGTAATCAAATAAGAGTATTACAAATGCTTCTAAAAAGCTATAATCACAACAGTGATATTTCTCTTAACGTTTAAGCTTAGTCTCACTAATATATTACAACAGCAATGTAGTGAGCTTTGATGAAGATGAAGTTTCTGAGATTTGATTTGAACAGCGTTTCAGCATGTTAATATTCACAGAATTCGTCTTTAGTTGGTTAACCTTGCTTCTCATCAGAACTTCATATTTATAGGTGTAATACGGTGAACTAACTTTTAATTGAAATGTCGCGGTAAGCAAGAGTCGCCACCGACTTTTATTTTATCCAAATTAAATCAGAAAGGCTAAAAGAAACAGGAAAACACCTTTTAAAAAGATTTGAGTTCGGGGGGTAATTATGCAAAGGGAAGGTGTAAGGCACCCTTTGCATCCATGGTTTTCCATGGGCTCTTAATTGCTTTTCTCTTTTTGTTTCAGAAATGTAGAAGAAAAAGAATAGGGACTTTAGCTCATAAATGAGCGTAGCCCTTTTGAAGGTTTATGAGAAAGAATATGAAAAAAATACTTTTAGCCAGAGCAAGGCGATTAAGAGCAATTACCTTAAACTTAAATGATAGGTCTCTTTTAGCCTTTCAGGGGAAAGGGTCTATCCTTGCCATAGGAGGGCAGGAAGCCTTTCATTTAGAGGTTGAAGGGTCGTCGAAGCATCCTTTGCCATAAGACTGTCCCATGCCATAGAAGGGCAGGTAGTCTAAGGTAAGGATCAAAATAAGCCTTATTCGTAGGCAGCCAGAAGATACCTCAGCCTTTTCCGTAGGCAACTTCCGAGGGTCGAGGTCATGTAGTGTATCGAAGGCAGCATCATTAGGGTCGCATGACCTTTATTTATCGAGGCAGCATGGCTAAGGTATCCTCGTATTCGAGGGACGTGGCTTATTCTGCAAAGAACACAAAGGCAACAGGCAACAGGCAACAGACAACAAGGCAACAGAGAGGTTACCCCAAAAGAGTGCGTGTGTGCAACAATCACGTGGTTAATTCAGTTATATTATCTTATAAATTAGTGACTCTAATCCAGTTTAAATTTGCACTCCCTAAATTACTAACCACGCAGTATATAAACAATTATGGGAAGGGGGAAAATGAAACCAGCGGAGGAGAGGGGAATTGTAACCAGCGGATCCCTTAATAGGGTTTGGCATAAGTAATAATAAAAGATAGAAAAGATTTAGGGTTACTAATGACGTAGCTTTGGCACTCAACAAACCCTGAAAAAGTGGGAAAAATGGCAAACAAAAATAGGGTGAGTGCATTATCAGTTCAGAGGCAAATGCTATTAACTCTAAAAAAAAAAATAAAGATATAAATAAAATAAGCAGAGTAAGTAGGCACTTAGCTTCGAATTTGATCTGATATGGTTGGCGGGAAGCCTCGGGGGTAACCATGAAAAATGGCAAAAGCGGAGGAAAGATGAAGGCAAAACAAACCCTAATTTTAAAAGGAAACAAAATAGATTTTTAAAAAAGTAGGGTACTTAGCTTTGAATCTTAATCGGGCGCGTTGTCGGAAGATGCTTGAAGAGTAACCCTGAAAAAAGCATAAAATAAAACATTCAGTGTAGGGCGTGATCTTCGTAAACCCTGATTAGGGTACGAATTTACATAAGAAAACACAAACGATTTAACTAATTATTGATCTCGCGACCTAATTAATTAAATCGGGATAAGAAAATTAAATAGAGAATAAAAATAATTTTTATGAAATTTTTGGAATTTAAATAAGATAATTATGATTTTTCTTAAAGATTTTAAAGGTAAATTAAAATAGAATAGATTAAATAATCTATAAAAAAAAATATATAAATATTAATATGAATAAATAAAGTAATTATTATTATTATATGAAAAATTTGAAGAAAAATAATATATTAGGTTTTATTAATACAAAAGAAAAAATAAATAACTAAAACATATATATTATTAAAATAAAAAATAGACTTATGTAATTAAATATATAAAAAAATTGCAAAACTTAGCTTGCGATCAGGTGTGGCTAGCGTGTATGGACCATGGTGCACCTGCGTGCTTTGGGTGCGTGAGATCTGGATGGAGGATGATCACAGGGCTGGAATGAAGAGAGCATACGGTAACGCGTACGTCTTAAAGCACAGGATCTTCCAGTTTTCAATTCAAAAACGCGCGCCAGGGTCAACCAATGGGAGACTGACACGCGGTCATCCCCTACCTCTGGCCGTCGTTTTAGGCCTGGACAAAGCTTTTACCTACGGCGTCCTCCATAGCTAGAACCTGCCTTACACGAATACAAGCAAACGAAAGAAAAAATACTTCGCGAGGCCACCATTCAATTCGTCTGGACCTTGCGAGTTCATCTATGGCCTTAATTTGGTCAAAGATTACCTGTATTGAAAACCCCTAAAGCAAACCCTAGTAATCTAACAATTGCAAATTACTGTATGTTCACGCAAACAACATAAAGATGATCCAGAAACGTTCCAAATACCATGGGGATTAATAATATGCAATCAATTTTCAAGAATGATGCATGAACAAGCACAATCGAATTCAAGAAAAGTGGCGACTTACCTTGCTTAAACGGAGGCAATTCTGGAGGTGTTGATTGCGTGCGACGATCCCAATTGCTTCAGAGACCTTCAGGGAACGTGTTGGAAGCACTGAAACACCTTGAATTGGTTTATAACTCGAATTTGAATTTGAGATTTTTCTTGACTTTTGGAACTCAGTTTGGCTTCTTGGATCCAGAATTTTCTCCCCCTCGTGCTATGGACTTGTTGTATACTTATAGGTGTGTGATTAGGGTTGATAAAATTGGTCTAAATCTTTGTGAATCAATCTTTGAAAATTTGATTTGAAGCTTGAATGGAATATTTCTAAATATGGCCAATTTCAATTATTTTCCAATCAATTAGCTTATGGACGAATTTGGAATGGATGTTGAGATATTTTGGTGATTAATGATGATTGAATTTGGAGAGAAAACAAATCTTTTATTATTTTCATATTTTATATAATTAAATCATGATTTAAATGATTTAAAATCATAAATAATTAATAAAACTTATAAAAATAAAAGTCTTTGTTTTTATCACGTGGATGGGCCTATAATGAGGGTAGAGCAAAAAGAATGTAAGCCCATTTAAAAATCTTTTGAGTTTTAGGCCTTTTTTCTCTTGTATACTCTTGAAAAATAGATGGACTTGTACACCATGCCATTTCTTCATATCTCAATATTTTTTCAAGCTTGTGGACTTTTTGGAAACCTTAGAGAGTCCTCTAACCAGTGTCTTTGGTCTCACACCAAAATCATTTTCCGGGCTCATTTTATGTCCTTTTGAAAAAAGTGTCTTTTTGTTGTCTTTTGAAAAGGACCTATGATGTTTTGGTCCATATCTCTCAAATGAAGCATTTTTGGACTTGGCATGTGAAAGACAATTTTGTAGAGAATCAAATTTCCTTCAAAATGAGCTTTGGATGGAAAATTTCTGATACTCCATGTGGGAGTTATGGCTGGTCAAAGTTCAGTTGGCTTTTAGGTTAGCTTAGTCGACTGTTGACTTTCTGAACAATTAAGTGACCATTCCATTGAATTGAGACTTGAAACCTGTCATAGAGATAATGTGAGATATATTGAGACACATGAGATGCCTTGGGGCCATTGATCCACTGATTTTCCTTTGGGTAAACCAAACCCTAGTTTCTGTGCTTTGCATAGGAGAGTGTGTATTGGAGCTTTGTGTATAGATTTGAATTTGCATAAGAGAAATTGTATGGGCAAATTTTGGGGTATGACAATAGGCATTTGAGAAGATGACTGTTGGGAGCATTTAATGCTTTGCGTATTCCGTACAGCATTGCATTTAATGTTTCACGCTTTTGTCAACTACCTCGAGCCTTGTTCACGCTGTGTCTACTGACGTTGCCTTTAATAGCTTCCAACGTTCCTTTTGTCAGTCAGCGTAGCCTGCCACCTGTACTTTCTTCTGATCTGACGTTTGTGTATACAACGTTTGAATATCATCAGAGTCAAACAGCTTGGTGCATAGCATCTTCTTGTCTTCTGACCTTGAAGTGCTTCTGAGCGTGATACCATGAGAACTTCAGTGCTTATGCTTCTGATCTCAAGTTCTTCTGATGCTTCCATAAACCCATGTTCTGATTCTGCCTTGACCATCTTCTGATGTCTTGCCAGACCATGTTCTGATGTTGCATGCTGAACCTTCTGAGACAAAGCTTCTGAGCGCTGATTTGTGCATACTCCTTATATATTTCCTGAAAAGGAAATTGCAATGTATTAGAGTACCACATTATCTCACACAAAATTCATATCCTTGTTATCATCAAAACTAAGAATATTGATCAGAACAAATCTTGTTCTAACAAGTAGTGGTTTGGAGTTAGGCTTGGTAAATGAAATTAGGTTTGGTAAATGAATTTGGAGCCAAAATTATGATCCAATGGTGTATGTGTCATCAAATGTGTGTACATGATAAAATTGATCAAAATAATGTAGGGAATTAATTATGAAATCTAGAACATTCACCCCACACATGAAAATGGTGACACATTCCTCAAAAGCTTAAAATTGCCTTCATTTTTCCAATTTCGCACTGGTGCAATCGATTGCTTCCTTGGTGCAATCGATTGTACTGCTCAAATCTAGTGCAAAAATAGTTGGTGCAATTGATTGCACAAAAGACATAAGGCAAATCTAGTACAAAACAAATTGGTGCAATCGATTTCTCTCTTTGTGCAATCGATTGCTTGCTGAAGACTGCTGAAAAATGCCTTTTTGATGGATATTTTGACTTGGTACCTACAAAACACAAACATACAAAAGCACAAAGAAATATTTTTGGTATTTTGGCTAGTATAACATATACAAACTAAATAAACATTGGTGCTCGATGATTCCCCTTATAGATGAGGTGAGCACATAACCAATAGCAGAGCTTTAAGATGGAACTCTTGATTAATGGTTGAGATGTGAATGATGTATGATCTTAGGGTCAAAATTTTGGGTATGAAAAATTTGTTTGATTTGTGTGTGTGTGCTTTTACAAATTATATGGAGTCCCAATAGTAAGGCATACTTTGTAATAATTCATGTATCAGTCCTCAAGAAGGTATTCAAAATGTTTTTTTGAAAATATTTGTTTGAAGTGTCAACAGTAAGGTAGCTTTCTTTTATGATAACTCTTGTATCAGTCTTCAAAAGTGTTGATAAAGCGTTTTGAAATTTTTTGTTTTGAAAGCGTGAGGTGTGAAAATGATTTTTTAGTGTGAGCAAGCAATTAGGAGCATCTACCCACTAAGTATTGGTCCTTTCTATTCTATTCTGTTTCCTTTGGAGATAATATTCTCCATGCCATTAGTTGGTAGGAAATCCTATCTATTCGATGTGAAGGGACAAGCTTAAGGTCATCGAATAGTCATCAAAGGCAACATTTGTAAGGATATCTTAGCATTCTCGAAGGGACTATCATCATTTTGTAGGGTCATCGAGGGACAAGATCATTTTTCCAAAGGCAACTAGAAGGGTCATTGAGGGACTATGATCTTTTTGTGTCGAAGGGACGATGATGATTTATTTGTGAGCGTCATTTGCTAAGATATCCCTACGTTCGAGGGACATGACTATTGTAATCGTAAGTCAACAAGAGAGATTACCCTAGAGGTGTATGTGTGAGAAGTGTGTTGTTTTCGGTTTATTTATCTTTTGAAATTAGGTTAGCTATGTCCAATTTGTTAGTCTTTACATGCACACCCTAATTACTAACAATTATATACAGTAATAGGCAAAACAAAATAAAGGTCCTAGACTATTACAAGGCTTCGGGAGCGGGGGTACAAATAATAAAATGGGAAAAAGTAAAATCCTAATTAACTATTACAACCATGAAGCAGATACAATAATTGGTAAAAAATGCGGGAAAGTAAAATCTAAACTATTACAAGACTTTGATTAACATATACAATTTCCCAAAAATAAATAATAGGAAAAAATAAATAAATAAAAAAGGAATTAGGGTTTAGAAAAAAAGTTTTAGGGCTAGTTAAGTTAGTTATTAGGTTAAATTAATGAAAATATGACTTATTGTTAACCCCCAATTGTTTAACCTAAACCTAAATATTTAAATGAGTTGGAAAATTAGATTATGGCCAAAAATTAAGAATAACCCTAATTTGGCTTAAAAAAGGTTTTGGCCAAAAATGTTAGAGATTTGGTGATTAAAAGAAGATTAGTGTTAGTAATTAAGTAGAGAGAAAAACAAGTGTAAAAAGGATTAATGAAGTAAAAAAGATGGCCAAAAAAATTGCATGGGGCAGGACCTGAACCCACCTACTTGAGGTCAAGGGATAAAGCTCCATCCACTTGACCAATCCATAGGAAACCTGTTCATAAACCACGGTTGCCCAAAATCACAAAGAACAAACTATAGCCATGGTAATTCACCATTCCTGCACTAATTCTCAAAACAAATGATCCGGAAACATTTTATGCATTCATACAAACAATAAGATATGATCAAAATATTTTGATCCTCACGTGCAATGTTCCGGTTGAGAAAAAGATTGGAAAAATAGAAAAGTGATTAAAATAAAATCAAAAAATATGAAAACCTGAGCAAATAAAAAATATAAAATATTAAAAAATATAAAAAATAAAATAAAATAAGATCACGAACTTACAATTTTTTTTGGATTTTTTTGAAAATATGAAAATAGAAATTACATTAAATAAAATAGAAAAAAGAGGAATTTGCGATTTTGAGGGTCGAAATAATTTAGAATTCTATTCTAATTGAATATTGTCCCACAATTTTTTTCTGAACTTCTGAAAAAAATTGGCGCAAATCGAAACAGTAGTTTCAAAACTCAGTTAGAGGTTTAGATGAGTATGTTGTAAATTATGTTCAACCTTTAACCTTTCAATTTCATTTAACCTTTGAATTTGTGACTGAAAACATGTTTTGAATGATGATTGATGATGAATGATGTTTGATGTTGTGATTATATGTGTTTAATTGATGTTTGGAATGAGTTTTGGATGGTGGATGTGGGATTATGCAGGTCTGTTCGCTCTGTTATTTTTCTGCATAATCGTGCATCCGCTAAGCGGGCTCAGGCTCCTTAAGCGGATGCTGCTAAATTTGGAAAAATTTGCGAGCTCGTTAAGCAAAGCTCTAGCCCTTTTTAGGCGTGCTGGTGGTCCGCTAAGTTGAGCTCAGCAAAGGTTCGCTACTATCCCTAGCGGCTCGAAAGCCGCTAAGCGGACCTATTTGTGCAAAACTTGTTCAAACTTTGAAATGATGTAACTTTTGATCCGTAACTCCGTTTTATGCGCTGTTTGAAGCGTTGGGAAGCTAATGAAATTATGAATATAATAGAAGTAGAATGGTTAGAACATGATGAATAAATTATGATTTTGTTAACATGTAATTATGTATATGTGCATTGTAATTTGATAATTTGTGAATAACATTGTGATGGCATGTTATGTGGTGTAATATTCATGATGTGTATGAATGAATATGTGTTATTTGAATGTTCTTGTGGATAATGATTACTTGATGACTTAATTATGATGTGGTTGTATGTATGTGAATATGTGTTGATGAAATGTGAATAACATGTGTTGATATGATACGTTATAATATATTCATATTGTATACCGTAATGAATTGATGAGAATGTGCACAAATATATTGGTAATTGTTTACTACATGTATATTGAGATGTTGAATTAGTGAATACTATGAGTATGATTGCTATGCGAGTGATAACATGTTACTTGAATTGTATTTATGTAATATGTGAATTGGTGTTGATTGATAATAATATTGTTGGGAGGATATGTGATATTATATTCATGATGAATGTGTTGATGTTGTTGTTAAGAAGATGAATCGTTGATGTTTTTTGTTAACATGATGGACTCTTCGTTGTTGTTGTTGTTGTCGTAACATGATGAATTTGTTGTCGTTGTTGCTAGTATGTGGAATTTGATGTTGTTGTAGACCCTATGGTCACATATTGATGAATTTATTGTGATGTATTTGTGAAGTGAAGTATTTATGTATGATGCTGCAACATAGCGACGTGATTGTGAAGTGATGCATTTTTATGAATGATGATTTTGTTGTTGTTGAAGTTAGAAATTATATTAATAATGTTCGATGGTGATTTAGATGATATTGTGATGTGTCGTATATGTTGTGTTTGTATAGATGTTGCATTCATTGAGTCACATCCTTTTGCATAAAGCGACGGTGGCTTTAATGGCAAATAGCGACGGTATGTCCAATGTCAAAATTGAGGCGGTGGGAGTTTTACTCCAATTGGTAACACATGCATTTGCATTAGTAGAGTCACATGGGAATTGAATTTGAGTCTTATTTGGTCATATTATTGTGACTTGATGAAGATATGTTTGTTGTGATGTGATGACTTGATGACGAGATGTTTGTCGTGTTGTGTTAGAATCTTATTTGTGAATTGCATATATTGTCATGGTTGATTGTTGACATTGTTGTTGTTTCATAAGTTAATTATGTGATTTGGATTGTTGAGATGATGATATGTTTATTGTGACGTGATGATAGTGTAATTGTGAATTTGAATACATTGTCCTAATTGATTAATGATATTGTTGTCGTTTTGAAAGTCGTATTACATTGATGAGTTGTTTCGTGATGAAAATCGTTGTATGATGTTATGTGATGTGAAATGGTGAAATTATGTATGATCTATATCTTCTATATTATTTATCATGCATTCCTTTATATTGTAAGTTATCTCACCCCTTTGCTGATATTTCCCCTATCATGGGAAATGGGAAGGTACTCAAGATTAGCCGTGGATGTTCGAGGATATTTATGTGAAGTATTTAAGTTGCTTTATGGTAAGTCGAGTTGGTGTCCATTTCTCTAATACGTAGCACTCAGGGGGATTAGTCGTTATTGTTTGATTGTTGTATTTTAAGTTGAATTGAAAGATGTCCATAAGTTGGAAGTTGTGAATGAAGTTATGTTTCCAAATTCTATGTATCATTATTAAATGCAATATAAGTATGTTTGTTTGGTTAAGTCAATTTGTGACATCCCACTGTTTGATTGAAGATTTAAATGCACTCTGATTTTCACTTATAATTGCGGGGTAGATTTGGGGTGTTTCAGTGGCGACGGTGAAAAATTAAGACAAAAACCATTGAACTGACTTGACTCATTATTCTAGTGAAATTCGCCACTACGCTTTATTATTTCCAAAGGAAATGGGAAAAGAGAGAAATAAAACTCAAAGAAGTTTTTAAAATCAAAGCTAATAAAATAAATCAGAGATCTTAGGTACGGGGGTTGGTTATGCAAGGGGAATCTTGAGCATAGTCAAAAGAATCTTGAGGTATTTGAGTGACACATCTACTTGTGGTCTACTGATGTATCCTACAAATCTAATTAAAATGTACTCCTTGATGGCCTATATTGATTCAGATTGGCTAAATGATCGGGGTCACATACCTGTCTCCCAATTTTAAACCATTCAAAGTTGAAAAATAAACAAATTATACGACGGTAACACACCTATCAACCCCTCTAAACCTTTCACTACTATATAGTGAAAATTATCAAACGTCACAACAATGACCAGAGTTGTCCTCCCCGTAAACCATTATCCCGCGAATAAACGGTGAAAACCACAAAAAGTTTACGTTATTTCACTTTTTATTTTTTCTTCTTCTCTCTCTCTCTCTCTCTCTCTCTCTCTCTCTCTCTCTTCTTTTTTCATCTTCACGTATCTCTCACCTTCTTTCTTCGCACAGACTTGGATCATGTTCATTCCCAAATCGTATCAAGTTCTACTTCTATCAATGAATCTGTAAGTTTCAATTTCCTTGTCTCTTATTGCTTCTATCAATTTGGGTTTACTATAAACTCTGTTATTTCGTTTTAATAATGGTAGCCTATAGTTCTTGGATGAAAAGTCACATATGAACCTAGAATGATTTTGAATGTCTTTGATCTCTTTTTTTAAATGTCATTATTTTGAATGTTATATGATTCAGTTAAAAGTTTAAAACCAAAATTACGATGGTTTGAACTGCCAGGATGTCACACTCACGACTATTTGAAATCATCGCAATCAATAATGAAAACAAAAATCAATTAGAATTTCACGACGGTAGGTAACCGTCACAATATTCAATTTACCTCGGTTCCATAACCGTCTTGAGAGAGAATGAAAATTGTTGTGACAATTTTGACAATCGTTGCAATACAGCCTCGCGACGTACGTTTCTGCGACAGAATCGCAACTGTTGTGACTTACGAATTGTGGCGGTTCTAACTGTCGTAACTTGGCAACATGAAATGTCGCAATGTGCTAATTTTCTTGTGGTTCTTCTTACACAATTAATGGAATTTGTTCCTAAATGTCAACTTTAGGAATCCTATTAAAAGCGTCTCAATCGGAAATATCCATGATTGTGGATGAATCAAAAGTTGTTGGTGAAGATGTGTTGTACCCCAATTTCTGACCCTAAGATCTCACCTCATTTTGCATTGAGCAACAAGAGTGTGATCATCATTATCATCTTTTCATTATACATAATCATTCATGCATCCTTTGCTAACCAACAATATATAAAAATAGATAGGTGACTGGTCAAGAGGCTCATGCAAATTAGGGTTTTAAGGCTCACAAAGGAGCTCAAGCATTCTCGTGTTCTCAAGTGATTTCCCTCATCAATACCCAAGCCCAAATATGGTTCAATTCAAGATCAACTACTTTCAAATTTATCCGGTACCCAATTAGGGTTATTGACCTATTCAAGGATCTCAAATGAATCATTATAATCCACTCATAACATCCATTTATCTAGAAGAGCTTGATTCCATTGATGCTTAGAAGAAATCAATTCATTTGATAAAAGTCAACTTTTCAAGATCACCTTTGACTTTTGAGAAATGTGGTCAACCAAGGACTTTTGAACATCAAAATCATGAATATATGATTATTGAAGTGATTTGATCACGAAAAATCAAGAAAATCAACCAAAGATCCAAAAGTCAATAATTAGGGTTTTGATTTTTTCATGAAGAAAACACATGCTCTTGCTCAATTTTGAAATGCCATAACTTCCTCAATACTTGGTCAAATTTTGTGCTCCAAAGCCTCATTTGAAGAGAATATTAAGATCTACAACTTTGACAATGTGAGCATTTTGGAAAAGTGACTTTAATCACCAACAACTATTGCATTGAGCCTCTACATTGTTTGATCTACACCAAACACAACACAAGTCTAACAAGAAACACCTTAATTTGTATGGGAGTCACCCTAAGTTAAAGCTTTCCAAAGTACCATTGAGACCATAACTTTCTCGTTTCTACACAGACAAGAAAAGTGACACAACTTGAGCATGGGGACTCCAAATGATCTGATTCCCCCCTAACAAACCACAAATTGAGCCTATAAATAAAGGCCTTTGGTTCTGAAACCAAACACACAGAAATTATCAAAATCACTACTCCACTTGCAACTTCAAAAATGTCACTTTGCATAAACTTAGATTTTTTTAGTTCCAAGTGTTTTTTGTGTCAAACAAACATCCAAACACCTTCCATATACCTCATAGAAGCTATCCAAACCTTAACATCAAGTCTGTAACACCTTGAATACCATTCCCCATTTTCAACTTTTGCCATTTGCAAAAGGATTCGGGTAGAGCATTTTGAGCAACATCAAAGGGTTCTAAGCATTCAAATAACTCACCAAGGTCCAAGGAAGCTATCCAGATGATCATTTCACTTATGGAATTCCATTAATCCAAGTTTCAATTTCCAACTTCAGAGATAAGTTCTTCAAACTTGAACTCCCTCGTTTATGCATCCTTTTTTATAAAACTTGATTCTATTATGTTCAACATGATGTAAGGATCAAAACCCCTCTGTTTGTGTTCATTTATCATTTGTATATACCATTTAGTTTGAAATTGAAGTTTTAGGGTTCATACGAGTTTTAGATAAATTCTTGAGTAATAGTTTGAATAAATTGTTGTTTGATACATGTCTGGATTTGTGTTGAAAAACGGAACAAGTTTCATGATTATAATTTTGGAAAAGATTGAGTTTTGAGGGAGATGAAATTTCCCGAATTTATTGTCTCAAGGAAGAAGATGAAGTTCATCTTCTGATTTTATGAACTTTGTTTATATTATATTTAATGGTATGTGTTTTAATAAGTGGATGTATGACCACCCAAGTGGTAATGCGCGCTCTGTTAAGACTTTCTCCCTTGCCTAGGTCGCAGGTTCGATCCCATTTTGTGATTTTATTTGATTTTTACACATTTCTGATTGTGCTACATATTTATTAAACCAAGTTCATCATTCAAACACACCAAGCGCTTGGCCCAGTGGTAAATGTTTTAAACTGTGAGCATTAGGACACGAGTTCAAGACCTGCCAAGTACAAAGCTTATTTTTTATCACTAGTTTTATTATATTATTTTTACAACTTAGATATTTTATTTAAAATAGCAAATCAACTTATTTTATTTGATTTTTGTACATTCCCTCTTTATGGGACATATTTTGTGAATATATTTTTAAAAGTCCAAAAATACTTTTATTTGATCAACTTTTAATTAATTCAAAAATGGTATTTTAATACCCTTTCAAAAAACCCTTTTTTTTTTCAAAATATTTTCAAGTGATCTTTCACAAATTAATTTGTATATTTGTGTGAACCAATTAAGGTTAGATTAGAATAAGTCAACCTTGAAGATGTTAGCATGATCCCTTAGTTGATTGACCTAGGATTTTGTTTAAACTTTGTAAATAAAAATGATTAGGTTAATTAACATATGATCAAAACCCTAATCCAATCCCTTTGATATCTTGATCTCATTGCAATACCATGTTGATATTAACTTGTTTCTATGATCTCTCCTTGTTATCCACTTGTACATATGTTTGTTGATTTACATCTTTGTACATTTATACTTTGGTTATGTTTCTATATTGTAAATATATACATTGTTAAACTAACCTCATATTCATGAAATATTTACTCACCCATCATATATCATACTCATACATACATGATATGATCTTACGGTATGTCATTCCTTTTATTCATAATACCTTCTGTACTTGACTTTATACATTGATATCTTTGTTTATACTCACCCTTTGATGATATTCGTGATACACACACCATGCCTCACACACCACTTGAGATACTCACCCTTAATTCTTTCTTGAGATGTATGATTCCTCATTGTTGCTAAAATCCAAAGGAATGAGAATGGTATTAACTAAAATTGTCAAGATACTCACTCTCTTTTCCAACTCTTTTACTTTGTGCTTAGTATTCTTAAAGCTTAGCACTTCCTCTCTATTTTAAAATGGTTTTGTATTGTTAAAACGCAACCTCTTTTAAATCAATCTTGGTTTTATGTTGTTAAAACTCAATCACTACTCTTTTAAATTCACATTTTCCTTGTATTGTTAAAGCTTGACACCTTTTAAAACTTATTAAGTATTGTTAAAGCTTAACATTTTAAAAAACCCGCTGAGTATTGGTAAAACTCAACACCCAAAAATATTTTGGCCACTTGGCTCTTTTATTTTTCTTTTAAAAGGAACTACAAATGCTCTTACTTCCATATTGTACTTAAGGGGTATGTAGGCATAAGATGCGATGTCTTGCCGAACACACTTTTAAAATTGATTTTCTCACCCTCCCACTCTATTTAAACAAAACACATAAACAACAACAACAATAACAACATAATATATATTTCAAAGAGGTTCCTATGGAGTACCGTAGATGTGAGGGGTGCTAATACCTCCCCTTGCATAACCAGCCACCGAACCTAAGATCTTTGTTTATTATATTAGTTTTGATTTTAAAAAATCTTTAGATTTTATTTTGCTCTTTTTTCCATTTTCTTTGGAAATAATAAAGCGCGGTGGCGACTTTCACTAAAATAACGAGTTAAGTCAATCAATGACTTTAGTCTCAATTTTTCACCGCTACAAGGTGTAAGTGTGAAACCTACTATTATTATGTTTCTTATTTTTTTGGCATAATACTCTTTTTGGTCCTGTAAGTTAACCCCGAGGTTCATTTTGGTCCATTAACTTCAAAAAGTTCCATATTGGTCCCTTAACTCTTCAAAAGGCGTCTGTTTAGTCCTTTTTGGCATATTAGCGACTGATTCAGCGATCAATTTTTGAGTTTTCCCGTCGCTAATATGACAAAAAGGACTAAAATGACACCTTTTGAAGAGTCAAGGGACCAATATGGAACTTTTTGTAATTAAAGGACCAAAATGAACCGCGAAATTAATTTTTAGGAAAAAAAAAGTATTCTGCCTTTTTTTATATTCTCATTGATCTAACATTAGATTTTTTTAATTATTTTTATGTTCGAAAATCAGCTCGCTGCATTATAAGTGTTTTTTTAGGATTTGGCCTTTAATTGTAATCTATTTTATCCATGAACATTAGGAATAAATAATATATTTTATGTTGGATATTGTATGACCCCTTCAACTATTTTCTTCAGCTTTTTTTTTTATTTTATTTTGTTTACTTTTATATTTTTTATAAAAGCACAAGTTTAGCTTCTCTTAATTGTTTTGATTTTTTGAATTTTAAATTTTATCTTATACCTATTGTCCTGAACTATGGCTTGTGCATTACATTGTAGAATAACTCAGATTTATATATCTTTACATATATTGTAATTAATGGTTCAATTAAAAGCTTTTGTTAGAGGTACATGTTTAGGAGGAGGAGACTTCTGAAAAGTTTTACATTTCCTTTGAATAATTCTTTGTTAGTTACTTTTGATTACTAGGGTGCTGGACTTTTTTTTTTATATGCTAGGGTGTTGGACTTTCAATATTTAACTTTACTAGAATTTCAAGAACAGCTTAATTGAGATTTAAGAATAACTTAACTTAGATTCTAAGAATAACTATGATTATAATCTGAATATACTTCTAATATAATATGAGCATAAGTATTTAAATCCCTGAACATGAGAATAATCTGAGATTCTAAATCTTATTTTATAATTGAATATGAAGGAACCTAATGATTAGAGATAATTTAACAAGTCAGATATGAGTTTGTGACCTTGTGGTCACCATAAAAATATGATACATAATTTACTTGATAAGGTGAGAGATAGATTAATTACCTCATGGAACGCTGTCTACATTCGATTGTGTTATTGGAACTACTATAAATATTAAAGCTTTCACCTCGGCCAAAAATAAACTGAAGCTCTCATCACGAAGACCATTCTCAAACTTGACACATTTTGAGAATTCATTAGCTTCATCATTGTTGTAGTGCACATAGTACTTTGCCAGTTCTACAAACTTTGCAGCATACTCTGGTACCGTCATATTACCTTGGACCAGCTCCAGAAATTCAACCTCTTTTCTGCCCCTAACATCCTCAGGGAAATACCTCCTCAGAAATTCCCTTTTGAATATAGCCCAAGTAATTTCTATACCATCAGTATCCAGTTCAGCTATGGTTGCCAACCACCAGTCATCAGCTTCTTCCGACAGCATATGTGTGTCATACCTCACCTTGAGATTCTCAGCACAATCGATGACTCTGAAAATCCTCTCGATCTCCTTCAGCCATTTCTGAGCACCTTCAGGATTATGCGTGCCTTTGAACAATGGAGGATTGTTCCTCTAAAAATTCCCCAACTGCCTATCAGCACCAATCCCTGCTCCTACAGCATTTCCTCCTAGCACACCAGCAATCATTCCCAGAGCCTCGGCGATAGCATCATCATTTCTTCCTCCTCTTCCAGCCATTGTTCTGCTTAATCACAAACAATCCAGTCAGAACAAAAGTATTGACGAATAACTCGTATTAGTCGCATACACAGGAAAGATCTAATAATAAAAGCGTCATGAATATCAAAAAAATAATAATGAGATATCATGAACCGGTTAAAAATATCTACATCCAACACTTTAAGATCTTCAAGAGCATTTGCCATGAAAGGATGTCTATGATGGATTGCAAGAGCATAAAATTATTTAGGTTTAAGGTTTGCGATCTTAAATTTTTATTTGAGCAAAAAATCATTTACTTGTCGAGCTCTTCTTTTATTCTATATCATAAACAAATGCAAGCAAAAGCCATAGAGAATATTCTGCACCCAGAATTTGATATACCCTAAAATTCAATGATTCGAAGATCCAACATTTTACTTTAATATTCTATGTAAACTATGTAATATTCTGGGTAAACAATTTAGCTTGTGAACAAATTAATTTATTAATGTTATGTATAAACAATGTAACAGTAAAAAAAATCTATCTTACCCCTAGGTTTTACTATAAACTGAGAGGTATGATGCACTAGTTTTGAAAAAAATTCAAATGTAGATGTGTTAGAGGCCAAATTGTGCATATAGTTGTTCATATTTTTTGTGGTATTTTACAACTCTTATCCTAATTTTCACTTAATTGTTTATTATATTCATGTAAATAAAGAAACTCAAGTTATGTGTGTAAATTCTAGGTTTCTTTAATTTTCTTTTGCATTTTGTAGGTACTTTTGGTTATGGAGAGTTTGGAACTCAATTTTTGGAAGCAAGGAGCTTGGAAGAAGCATGAAGTCCAATTCAAAAATCCAAGTTTCAGCAATCTCGCTTAGCCACCTTCAAGCGCGCTTCCATGGGCTAATCCAATGGCGAACCAAAATTTGTAGCTCGCTTAGCCAATCTTCTGGCTAAGCGAAGTCAACTTGAAATCAGATATTTCCGCTAGCTTTCTTAGCGTACCATTCTGGCTAAGCAAGATCAACTTTTACGCACTTGTGAAAAGTGTAACACCCCTCTAATACCCCGTGGCAATTAAACAAATATTAATCAGAGTAACATGTAAAGAGGTGCCACAATGCATAAGTAAAGAAAACACACGTTCAACATATGTCATGCAGTCACTGAAAACATCTGAATTATAACTCTTTAGATAAAAATCATGTTTACACAGCGGAATCGAATCATCAAGTCAACATTACATCATTAATGTATCAGACTTCAAACAAAATAAACAAATAGAGTTATAATCAAACTCAAAACATCGCGTTCCCAGTGTTACATCTATCAGAGCATGACACCGACACAACAACTAGACCGACTTATGAGCTAACCCTCACCAAGTCGCGCCGCTATCCTCAATCTGAAAATGACAACAAGTAAGGGTGAGTCTCATCACAGTTAACCAATTTTATTGCATCATAAATAACAATATATCATAGTTATATCATTAACCTAATCGTTTCATATTCAGACACATCATCGTCACACGTCCACAACATCAACTCATCATATAACATATATAAATCATGTTATAAAAAAAATCATGCATATGTATGAAACTGACATTATGCATGTGGTACCAACATCATCAACGGGAAAACCCACCGACCGATCTATCATCATCTAGATACGGCCCTGCCAGCACAGATTCCACACGATGGAATCTTGCCCTTCACTGAATTCTCTCATCATTAGGATACAACCTTCATCAAATGATTATGAATGCATGCAAACATATATACAACATACTATCATCTTCGTCATACTATGAGTAGCATCATCTTATACTCATTCATCATCATAATCATCATTAACAAGTATGTTCAATATATATATATATATATATAATTGCATCGTTCAATAAATCAGACAACAATATTTCATACAGATTTCATCAGTTTAAAGTCACACGTCGTCAGACTTTCAAAATCACAAAACAGCAAAATATGTAATTCATGCTGACCATACGCATACCAACAGACCAGAATTTCCCAAAAACACACACCATACGCGTATGAGCAGATCCATTTTTCCACACAAAACGCACACATACGCGTACCAGCCAGGCATACGCGTACCATACGCGTACGAGCAGAAGGTGCAACCTGATGCACACTTGAAGAGCGTACCATACGCGTATCAATTCCCCCATACGCGTATCATACGCAAATGGGTAGCATTTTACCAAAACCTGCAACTTACCCATTCGTCTTCCTCGCGAATTCATCTGTACAGCCAGCGGTTTGGGTCTCAAAACCAGAAATTTCACATTCAAATAGTATAGAAATCACCCAACATCAACAGTTTATAATTCTACAATTGATTTTACTCATCACAACCTAAATCTATTCAGTTTTAGGGATTAACAGTCATATTACCTATCCAAATGATGAACACAAACACAAAATCCAGAATATAGAATCAATTAATCCAAACAATACTCCTAATCCACACTATTATTCATAATACGACAATAGAGATTAAATGGAGAGCCCCCCTTACCTTAGCCAAATTCTTGATCTTTGGTCTCTCCCTCTTCAGTTCTCCTTCACGTTCTTCGTGTTTCCAAAAACCTTCAGTCTTTCACGTTCTTTCTTTGTTTCCCAAATTCCAATTGTTTTATGAAAATAATAATAAAATTAGTAAAAGGATTACTATATCACACCCCCTTCTTTTACCATTTTCTCACATGGCCTAAACTCCATAAACCATTATTTCCATTATTTTCCACAAAATTCTTAATAATTCTAATTATTAATTCAATATTCCAATTAAATTAATATTAAAATTATACGTGTGTTACAACTCTCCCCCACTAAAAGAGTTTTCGTCTTCGAAAACATACCTCAGATAAAGAGTTATGGATAAGAATCCTTCATTTGACTCTCTAGCTCCCAGGTAACGTTTCCTTCAGCAGGTCCTTCCCAAGCTACTCTGACCAAAGCTATTTCCTTGCCACGCAATTGCTTCAGTCTTCGGTCTTCAATCCTCACAGGTAAAGTCTCAACCGTCAAGTTGTCTTTCACCTGTACATCATCTACTTGGATCACATGGGACGGATCCGAAATGTATTTCCTCAACTGAGACACATGAAATACATCATGCAAGTTTGTGTTAGGAGTCAATTAGTAGTATTTTCATGTGTTAAATTAACTACCTTTTGAGCTTAAAGTGAACATATCTTATGCTTTTTGAGGATTTTATGGTTAGAATTGAACTGTAGAGGTTCGATGCTAATTGTAGAGCGACTTGCATTACTTTGGGTGTTATTTGTGCAGATTTTAAGGTTGAAAAGTAAAAGACGAAGAAACACGAAGGCGTAGAGGTTCTGGAGAAGAGAAATCACAAAGAAGGAGGATGAAGTAGGGACCGAGGCGTGGTGATTAGGGGCGAGATGCGCGAAACCTTCTGACTTTGGCTCGCGCCTCGCCAATCCGTGCTGAGCCGCGGTGGCTTCGTAAAAGAGGAAAATTGTTATAAATAGAAGCCCTAATCCTCATAAGTGAAAGATCTTTGGTGAGCGAAATTGAGAGAGCAATCCTGTTCCAAAGCAAACAACAACTTCCGACGGAGAATTCAACAACAATTGAAGACATTCCCTTGATGAAGATGAATCCTTCCATGAAACTTTGTGTGTTCTTCATGACTATGGAGAGCTAAACCCCATTGTGTTGAGTTTAAGGTAGTAGTTAACCTATGAAGATGCAATTACTTTAATTAATTCCTGTGAACAATTGTTTAAGTTTTATTATCAATAAAGAACCTTGCTTTTATTTTATATCATTGTTAAACTATCAATCGAGAGATAGGGTTTATACTTTTGCCCTAGGTTCTTATATTGACTTGTTGATTAATATTCAGAGATGAGATTTTGAAGAAGTTTTCATAAATCATCGTGGTTAATTCCCTTTATCTTTATAGTTATTCTGAGAGATCAAATATCATACCGGTAGAGGTGGTTCTAGATTGATCATTAGACATAATATCAGTTTTGAGGATGAATGAAGATAATAACTTAGATAATGTTCACTTGTGGATTAATTGATTATTGCATATGAATAGGTTGATGAACCCTAGAACTCAACATATTCATTCACCATTGTTATTCGTCTTTAAGCTTTTAGTTATTCAATTATTATTCCGTTATTCACAATTGGAGATCAAGACAATCAAACTCAATACTTTTCACTAACTCACTATAAATTAACTATAGAACGGCAGTAATATTTGTAGGATCAAGCGCTTACCAATGCGCTAAAAGCAATTGTTGTTAGTGAGGGTGCAACTTTATTTCCTTATAGTATGAGCCCTCAGGGGCTGCACCTAAAGCGAGGTTTGTAAGCTCTCTCTAGGCGCCATGGGTTGGGATGTTAAGCCCATTCGAATCCCTAAGGGTGACGCTGGATTTATTTATCCAACAATCTCCCCCCCAGTGTCAGCCAGGGGGATTCGAACCCATGACCATGCTCTGATACCACTTGTAGGATAGAAAAACACTTAGAAAGGGGGGGGGGGTTTGAATAAGTGTAGTTTCAAAACTTGTCAGATAAAAACTACTTGCACAATTATTTTTATCCTGGTTCGTTGTTAACTAAACTACTCCAGTCCACCCTTGACAAGGTGATTTACCTCAACTGAGGATTTAATCCACTAATAACACAAGATTACAATGGTTTTCCACTTAGACAACTGCTAAGTCTTCTAGAGTCTTCTGATCACAACCTGATCACTCTAGGAACAAACTGCTTAGATACCCTCTAAGACTTTTCTAGAGTATTCTGATCTACCTGATCACTCTAGTCCTTTACAAGTTAATGTAAACAAATTCTAAGAGTATTACAATGCTTTTGAAAAGCTATAATCACAAATGTGATATTTCTCTTAAAGTTTAAGCTTAATCTCACTATACTATTACAACAGCAATAAGTGAGGTTGAAGATGAAGTTATGAGAGCTTTTGAATTTGACAGCGTTTCTGTAAGTTTGTGCAAGAGTTGTCTTCAGCTTCTCATCAGAACTTCTATTTATAGGCGTATGAGAAGATGACTGTTGGGAGCATTTAATGCTTTGCGTATTCCATACAGCATTGCATTTAATGTTTCACTCTTTTGTCAACTACCTTGAGCCTTGCTTTCGCTGTGTCTACTAACGTTGTCCTTAATAGCTTCTAACGTTCCTTTTGTCAGTCAGCGTAGCCTGCCATCTTGTACTTGATTCTGATTGATCTTTTGTAGATACAATGTTTGAATATCATCAGAGTCAATACAGCTTGGTGCAGAGCATCTTCTTGTCTTCTGACCTTGAAGTGCTTCTGAGCGTGATACCATGAGAACTTCAGTGCTTCTACTTCTGATCTCAAGTTCTTCTGATGCTTCCACAGACCATGTTTTGCTTCTGCTTGACCATCTTCTGATGTCTTGCCAGACCATGTTCTGATGTTGCATACTGAACCTTCTAAGTCAGTGCTTCTTGCGCTTATTTTGTGCATACTCTTTATATTATTCCTGAAATGGAAATTGTATAGTATTAGAGTACCACATTATCTCATACAAAATTCATATACATTGTTATCATCAAAACTAAGATATTGATCAGAACAAATCTTGTTCTAACAATCTCCCCCTTTTTGATGATGACAAAAACATATATAAATGATATGAATTTGCAATCAGAATATCAGACGGCTAAAGACAATTACACAGTTATTGCATAAGCATATAAACATAGTGTGTGAATATGTCTCCCCCTGAGATTAACAATCTCCCCCTGAAATAAATACTGGAAGAAATTTATAATAAAGGACTTCCCTGAGTATTTTCCATTTCAGTTGAGACGATCACATATGCTTAGATTTTCAGAACATTTATAGCTTCTGCTTCTTGCTTCCATAGGACAGCTTCAGAGCTTGAATTTCTTCTTGGATCATCTCATGCCAGATTGTATCAAAACATTGTTGAATGTACCAAAGCATCACCTGAGCATCTCTACATTCTGAAATGTTACAGAACAAACTATACGACAAAAGTCAGAGCATGAATGAACAGAACATAAAATATGTATCAGAATCATATAATATGAATCAGAGCATAAAACCTAATGTTTCAGAGCATATAAAAACATGCATCAGAACATTTAAGGAATAAGAAGGAGTTAGAGTATATTCAATCATCAGAATATCACAACATTCTTCCTTCTTGCTTCTGATCTTGAAGCTTCACAGCACTCAGCTTGCTTCAGAGTATATTCTTTACAGAATTGCTTTTCCCCATCGTTTTGCTTCTTATGTTGATCTTTTAAGATTTTCTTCAATCCTGCAAAACACTTAAACAACACAGAACTTACAAGTTCTTGTTAGAAATGTGGAGACTTTCTCCCAGCAACTGATAAAATAAATCAGATCATTTATCACATTTTCTCCCCCATTTTGTCATAACATCAAAAAACACGAGGATTTAGATGAAAAACAAAAAATAAAATGAGAGATAAGAAGATAGATTTCATTGATTTGCAAAAGAAGTACAGGGAGGATGCATGGAAAGCAGATGCAAGAAACAACGAGATTACTAAGACACTAAGACTACCCTAGCTTGGACATAATCTTGGCCAACATGTCTTGAATCCCAGCATTACTCTTAGTCTGCCTCTGGATGAAGGAGCGAAACTCAGCATTGGTGTCCTCTTGCATGTTCATCCGAGAAGCTAGCTCAGCTTGGTTCTTCTGAATGACCTCTAGAGTTCTTGCCAGAATAGAGGGTTTACCAGAAGAAGCCTCACAGCTTCTGTTCAGAGGGACAACATTTACCACCATGGCTTCCATGGCATTCTTCTGAGAGAGATCATCAGAAGGATTTTCCTCAGCAGGAATATCTTCAGCAGAATGATCTTCAGCTTCAGCATCAGCATCTTCCATTTGAACATCTTCTCCATACACAGGAGCAGGAAGATCAGAATCTCCATTCTCAAGAGCTTGCAGAATGGCAGCTAGATTCCTTGGAGCAGAAGGACCATCAACTTCTGGAGGATCAGCAACTTCTGGGATTACCATATCAGGATCCTGCTCAGAAGGGTTTTCCCTCAAGAAGTCAAACAATCATCTGAAGTCTCCAGTCAGCACTAGATACTGAGGTCTCCACACCACAATATCTCTGCAAGGATTATCCAGCAGCTCATCAACAAAAGGCTTCTCTGCAAGACAGAATCTGTTTCTGATTGGATGAAATTATCTTCCATCATCCATTTCCAGAAGATATCCAGCATAGGCAGGTGCAGCAGCTACCAGTCTCTTCTGAACAACCATGGCTCCCACTTGAAAATCTTGGCGAAAGCTTCTCCAAAGATTTCTAGTAGAGACATCGTCCAGCTCATTGAGGAAAGCATCCTTCAAGAGATCCAGCCTACTGATAACATCACTTCTGAACACCTCTAGGCAAATGATAGGTTCAGGTTCAGGAGGGTTGAAGGTGGATTTGTAGTCTGGGTAGAGAAGGCAGTAAGGGTTGGATTTTCTAGTGGGAAAGGGATGAGATGGAACAAGTGGAGCTGTTGTGGTTGAAGAAGATGGAATATCAGTGAAGGGGGTTGATGAGGAAGGTATATCTGTGGGTGTGGGGAGGATGGTAGTTATGGGGGTAGGGTTTAGAATTTGAGAAGATGATGGTGTTTCCAAGCTGTTTGGTGAAGGTGATATGGGGGTAGGAGTTTGTGTAGAAGGAGGTGATTGAGGGATATTTGCAGAGGTGAGGGTGTTTTGAGGTTCTGAAGGAGAGGGTTGGATAGAAGATTGAGATTCAGAAGGTGGAGGTTGGTACACTTGCCTGGAGAAGTTACCAGTTCTGATTGCCTCGAAGGAATCAACCTTAAGAGGGTCATAAGTGACCTTCTGCCTTGTTTCTCTCTTGGCAGCTTCTTTTGCAGCCTTTCTCTTCAGCCTTTTCTCTCGCTTCTTCTTATCCTCCTTCTTGAGGTCAGCTTGAGAAGGAAGCACTCTTCCACGAATCCATGCAGGATCAATAGATGATTGATTTCTCACAGAGGCTTCCAAATAGAGCTTAACCGCCTGGCAAAGTTCTGCTTGGAACAAAGTAGAGAAACCTGCAACGGGAATTCTTCTGGGTTGAATGTCAAAGGGAACAACAGTTATTTCCTTGACAAGTTCCATTCTCAGCAAATCAAGACGATTGAAGATAGAACCCCGAGTGACTCTAAAGAAGTTAGAGGTTCCAATAGTCCTTAGGGAGTCCATCAGGTCACTTTCAATCATAATGTCTGAGATCATTCTGGCGAAAGGAACAATATTTCTTTGGAGATGAGGATACTTAGCACGTTCGCCATCTCTTGATTCTTCAATAGCCAACTTCAGATTCTCAAAAATGATGTTGGAGATGTTGATTTCAATTCTTCTTCCAACGTAGAAGAGAGTGTACTTGTGGTCAGGACTGATGTAAGATGAAGAGAAGGATCTCTTTCTATGATGAAGAGAGCCCAGAATAATCTCAGCCCAAACTTGATAAAACGGCTTCAAGGTACCAGTTTGACTTGAATCAACACCGGTAACACACGAAATCTTCTTCTCAACCTGGAACCAATCAACTCTGCCAGGAAGAGGACCAGTGACTCCTTCTTCATCGTCCAAGTTGTACAGCTTCCTAATTAACTTCTCAGTTATCACAACTTCATGCCCTAGCACGAAGGAGATAATGGCAGTTGGAGTGACGGTTGCATGAACCCAGAAATCTTTCACAAGGGCTGGATAACTTGGTCCAACCAATCTAGCCAGATAGTTTGACCATCCCTGTGCCATGATCTTAGCATCAGGTTTGAAACCATATGCTTTCAAATTTTCAAAGTCCACTGAGGACTCACAGAGAACTTCCAGTTCTGACGGAGGAATGGAGCAAGTCTTCAAAGGAGCATACTTGTGCTTGTTAAAAACCAGTTGAGAGGAAGACATTTCTTCTGCTGGGTTTGATGTGCTTGATGAAGGATTCATGATGATATTCAGAAACACAAGCTAGGGTTTGAATGCAGAAAAGAGGGAATACAATGAACAACGAAGGAAAGTGTAAGGAGAGAGAATGCAAAGAGTTAAAATGTTGTGGGAATGAGTTTATATAGGAATGGATTTGAAAAAGAAAATGCAATGGGTGTTTGAAGTAATATATAAAAAGAAATAAAGTAACATCAATGCATTTAATGAGGAATGACGTTAGGAGAGATAAAGTAGCAAAATGAAATGATTTGCACAGTTACCTAGGGCGGCGTCTCCTCAACTGCACGCATGCTTGCCCAAAAATAGTGAACATGTGTTCATTTTCTGGAAAGACTGGTGAGAGCTGTTTAGACAAAGAAGTAGCTTCTGATGAGAGGTAAACTTTTCATCTTCTGATTCTGATTACTGATTCAGACTACCATTCTTTATAAATGATCTAGTTCTGATAGGATCATCTTTCTTTCCAAGAATGACATCTTCTGAATGAGCTGAAGTGAGTCTGGAAGATCTTCTGACAGTTGGTTCTTCAGAAATTCTGAGATTCTCTAAAGATGCAGCAACTTGATCTTCAGATTCTTTACTTCTGAGATTCTCAGCTTCTGATGTTTTGCTTCTTGGTTCTACTGCTTCTGATATATCAATATCAAAATCTGCAAAATTCTCAAACTGCTTTGGCTTTTCAAGACCAAGCTTATCATCAAACCTGATATTGATTGATTCTTCTACAACCAATGTTTCAGTATTGTATACCCTGTAGCCTTTTGAGCGTTCAGAATATCCAAGAAGGAAACACTTTTGTGCCTTAGAATCAAACTTACCAAGATGATCTTTAGTGTTCAGAATAAAACATACACATCCAAAAGGATGGAAATATGAAATGTAGGGCTTTCTGTTGTTCCACAATTCATAAGGAGTCTTATTTAGAATAGGTCTTATAGAGATTATATTCTGAATATAACATGCAATGTTTATTGCTTCTGCTCAGAAATGCTTGGCCATATTAGTTTCATTGATCATGGTTCTGGCCATTTCTTGTAGAGTCTTATTCTTTCGCTCTACAACTCCATTTTGCTGTGGAGTTCTAGGGCAAGAGAAATCATGGGCAATACCATTTTCTTTGAAGAACTCCTCAAAGAATCTGTTCTCAAATTCGCCACCATGATCACTTCTGACCTTTATGACTTTGCATTCCTTCTCAGATTGAATCTGAGTGCAGAATTCAAAGAACACTGAATGAGACTCATCCTTGTGTTTTAAGAACTTTACCCATGTCTAGCGACTATAATCATCTACGATGACTAATCCATATTTCTTCCCTCTGACAGATGCTGTTTTGACTGGGCCAAACAGATCAATGTGCAGAAGTTCTAATGGCCTTGAGGTAGACACAACATTCTTAGATTTGAATGCAGGTTTGGAAAACTTGCCCTTCTGACATGCTTCATAAAGAGCATCTGATTGATATTTCAGATTAGGGAGTCCTCTAACAAGATTTAGTTTGTTAATCTGAGAAATCTTTCTCAAACTAGCATGTCCTAATCTTCTGTGCCAGACCCACTACTCTTCAGAAACAGACATAAGACAGGTTACCTTCTGATTCTTAAGATCTTGAAGATCTGTCTTATAAATGTTGTTCTTCCTCTTGCCTGTAAATAGGGTTGAGCCATCCTTCTGACTTACAGCCTTGCAAGACTTTTCATTGAAGATTATATCATAACCATTGTCACTTAATTGACTTATGGACAATAAGTTATGCGTTAATCCTTCTACAAGCAGTACATTAGTTATGGAAGGAGAGTTACCAGATTTTATGGTTCCAGAGCCAATTATCTTGCCCTTCTGATCTCCTCCAAACTTGACTTCTCCACCAGATTTAAGCACCTGGTCTTGGAACATAGACCTTCTTCCTGTCATGTGTCGCGAGCACCCAGAGTCCAGGTACCATGACATGTTGTGCTTTGTCTTCTTTGCAGCCAAGGATATCTCTTCAGAATCTGATTCTGATGTAGATTCTGATCCATCATCCACTGTGACCATTAGTGCAAGATTTTCCTGCTCGCCTTCAGAGTCTGATTCTGATTTTGAATCATCCCATGTTGCCATAAGACCTTTCTTCTTATGAAACTTCTTCTTGGGATTCTCCTTCTGAAGTTTTGGACATTCATTCTTGAAGTGTCCAGGCTCATTGCACTCATAGTAGATAACCTTGTTCTTGTCAGATCTTCTGCCTCCAGAAGATTCTCCTCTTTCAGGCTTCTTTGAACTTCAGAAGCTTTTGAACTTCATTTGTTTGCTTTTCCAGAGTTGGTTTACCCTTCTAGAAATCATGGACAGTTCATCTTCTTCTTCTGATTCTGATTCTTCAGAATCTTCTTCTTCAGCCTGAAAAGCGTTAGTGCATTTTTTATGACTAGATTTTAATGCAATAGGCTTACCTTTCTTCTGAGGTTCATTTGCGTCAAGCTCAATTTCATGACTTCTCAGGGCGCTGATCAGCTCTTCCAAAGAGACTTCATTCAGATTCTTTGCTATCTTGAATGCAGTCACCATTGGGCCCCATCTTCTGGGCAGGCTTCTGATGATCTTCTTCACATGATCAGCCTTGGTGTAGCCTTTGTCCAAAACTCTTAATCCAGCAGTTAGAGTTTGAAATCTTGAAAACATCTTCTCAATGTTTTCATCATCCTCCATCTTGAAGGCTTCATACTTCTGGATTAGTGCAAGAGCTTTGGTCTCCTTGACTTGAGCATTTCCTTCATGAGTCATTTTCAAAGACTCATATATGTCATGGGCCGTTTCCCTGTTAGATATCTTCTCATACTCAGCATGAGAGATAGCATTCAGCAAAACAGTCCTACACTTGTGATGATTTTTGATTTCCTTCTTTTGCTCATCAGTCATCTCTTGTCTTGTGAGCTTTACACCACTGGCTTTAACTGGATGTTTGTAACCATCCAACAGAAGATCCCATAGATCAGCATCTAGACCAAGGAAGTAACTTTCAAGTTTATCTTTCCAGTATTCAAAGTTTTCACCATCAAACACTGGTGGTCTAGTATAGCCATTGTTACCATTTCCATTGTATTGCTCAACAGAGCCATATGTAGATGGATTTGTTGGATCTTCACCAGCCATCTTGACTTAAGCGTTCTTCTCTTCCTGAATCTTTTCTAAACACGGTTAAGTGCTTGCACCTTAGAACCGGCGCTCTGATGCCAACTTGTAGGATCAAGCGCTTACCACTGCGCTAAAAGCAATTGCTGTTAGTGAGGGCGCAACTTTATTTCCTTATAGTATGAGCCCTTAGGGGCTGCACCTAAAGCGAGGTTTGTAAGCTCTCTCTAGGCGCCATGGGTTGGGATGTTAAGCCCATTTGAATCCCTAAGGGTGACACTGGATTTATTTATCCAACAATATTAACTCAGTCTCTGTGGATACGATATTAGAAAATATTTACCCAAAATACTTTCAACAAATTGGCGCCATTGCCGGGGACTGTGTCAATATTGCACGCATTGCAATAGTTTTTATTTTGAGTTTACTTTCATTAATTTGGTTGTTTCACGTGTTTGTTAGTTTTTGTAGAATTAGTGTATGCGCAGCAAAGTTTCCAGCGATCAACTTCTTTTTGATCTCGAGAGTGAAAGAACCGCTAGGAGATTGAATAGCAAAACACGAAGGAGAGCAAACATAGCAAAGGCAAGAGACAACGCAACTGCGAATTCGTTACAATCGTTAGAAACAATTGACGAGTCATCTGACGGACTTTACTTTCATGAACTATTTGAAGAAGAGCAAGAAGCCATCATACAACACACTATTGTAAACATGGCCGCCACAACCCCATGAGCAAATAGTCCTCGTCTCAATCCACGGTTCGCAAGGACTGCCGCTAACGGGCGGACATCTGAATTAAAGACCGGTATTCTACAGCTCATCAGTGCAAGTCCTTTTTCCGGATTGGACCATGAAGACCCATACACTCATCTGACTAGATTCTATGAGTTAGCAGGAACTACAGGTGTAGCCTAAGCAGATATAGAAACTTTATTCAAAAGGTTGTTCCCACATTCTTTGCTATTAAAGGCTACATATTGGTATCTAGATCAACCTGAAACAGTTATGAGTGATTGGAATACTCTAGAAGAAAAATTCTTGGAACGATTTTACTCTCAAAACCGGTTCTTTGACGCTAAAACATCAATTGCTGTATTTTCTCAAGGTAGTAATGAATCATTCAATGAAGCTTGGGAAAGATATAAAGCTATACTGAGGAAATGCAAGGGACACAGATTTGCAGAAGTTGATCAAATTCATATGTTCCACAACGGTCTTACTCCTACAAATAAGACAGTCTTGGACGCCACAACCGGTGGCTCACTAATGTCCAAAACAACTGTAGAAGCAACTCAGATAATTGAGAGGATGGCTCTAAATGACCGACATGGCAATCATGATCGAATTGTCAGAGATAAGAAACCAAGATTGTTAGAACTGACTAATAGTGATGCTCTGCTGGCTCAGAATAAATTGCTAACTTCACAAGTGGAGCTTTTGACACAACAAATGTCCAAACTTCCACAACAAATCAAAGAGCTGAATGGAGTCTCAAATTCCTACCAAGTTGCTAAGTGTGAATTATGCAAAGGAGATCATCAAACCGGATTTTGCCCACCAGTCTTGGCCGAAGAAGTGAACTACATGAACAACAACCAAGGACAAAGGCAAAATTAGTACCCAAATCTTCCGCCGTATCAACAGAATTATCCTCCAAGGAATAACAATCAAGGTTATCAACAGAGACCTAACAATCAAGGGTACCAACAACAAACATTTTAGTCGTACACTCAACCGCCACCACAACAACAAGGAGGACCGTCTAAGTTGGAAGAAACTATGACGCAATTCATGCAAATGTCAATGACAAACCAGAAAAACCAAGATGCGGCAATCAAATATCTGGAAACTCAAGTGGGGCAACTTGCAAAACAAATTACAACTAATCAGTCGAATGTGACATTCTTTGTCAACACTCAAGAGAATCCGAAAGAACATTGCAAATCAGTGGTCACTAGAACTGGTCAGAAAGGGGGTGAGGAGGAAATTGAAGCCAATGGTACTGAGAAAGAAGAGGATAATCATGCTGCGGAAGATGAGGAAAATGAAATTGTTATTAGCGATATGAGCAAAGAAGAGGAAAAGAACAAGGTTGCGATAAATAGGCAAGGCGCGCCAGTGAGAAAACGACCAAGAATGTGATCCCCAGCCAACACCTCCCATATCCACATGCACCATCAAAGAAATATAATGCTAGGCAGTATGCAAGGGTTATGGAAATTTTCAAGCAATTACAAATCAACATTCCATTCTCCGAAGCCATAGCCCAAATACCAAAGTATGCAAATTTCATGAAGAATATCTTGACAAAGAAGAAGAGACCGGAAGACGAAGAGGTTGTTGTTCTTGACGCCCAGTGTAGCGCTATAGTATCCCATCTCCCTCAAAAAGCACGAGATCCTGGACGAGTTACACTACCTGTTACAATTGGTAATCAGCACATTGGGAATGGGTTGATAGATCTAGGGTCAAGCATCAATTTGATTCCTCTATCAATAGTGAAGCGATTGGTAAATATTGAGATGAAGTCAACCAAAATGACCTTACAACTCGCAGATAAGTCCACCACTCTTCCCTACGGCATTGCACAAGATATGCTTGTAAAGGTAGATAAATTCTTGTTTCCAGTAGACTTTGTTGTGATTGATATGGAAGAAGATAAAGAGTCACCAATTTTTCTAGGAAGGCCATTCATGAAAACAGCCCGAATGATGATCGATATTGATGATGGTATCATGAAACTAAGAGTCCAAGACGAGGAGGTATGTTTTAATCTCTTCGATGCCATGAAACAACCAAAGGATAAAAGCGATTGTTTCCGCCTAGATGTCACTGAAGAGGTAGCAATGGAAGTGGCAAGTGAGATCCATCTCTCTAATTCGTTAGAGAGATCCCTTGTTGATTCATTTAATGTGCTGACTCAAGAGGAGGAAAAAGAAATCGAAGGATTTTTGAAAGAACTAGAGAAGGGAGGAAACATGAATGATAATGATGGGAAAGTGGAAACATTAGAACCACCAAAAGAAGTGAAGGAAACAAAGATGGAACTAAAGCTACTCCCGCCCCATTTAAAATATATCTTTTTAGATAAGGAAGAAAAGAAACCAGTAGTAATTAGTTCAAAGCTTACAACATAAGAACAAGAAATACTACTTCTCATCCTACAAAAGAATAAAGCTGCAATCGGATGGGTCTTGGCCGATTTAAAAGGTATAAGTCCAGCATATTATATGCACAAAATCATGTTGGAAGAAGAATTCAAACCGGTAGCTCAACCACAAAGAAGATTAAATCCAACTATGAAGGAAGTAGTAAAAAAAGAAGTAGTTAAACTTTTGGAAGCAGGAATGATTTCCCCAATTTCAGATAGCGCATGGGTAAGTCCAGTACAAGTAGTGCCGAAGAAATGAGGAATGACAGTTATCAGCAATGAGAAGAATGAACTAATACCAACAAGAACTGTCACGGGGTGGAGAATGTGCATCGACTACCGAAGACTCAATAAAGCCACGAGAAAAGATCACTTCCCTTTGCCCTTCATGGATCAGATGCTTGAAAGATTATCCGGACAAAACTATTAATATTTCCTCGAGGGATACTCCGGATACAACCAGATTATGGTCAACCCTGAAGACCATGAGAAGACATCTTTTACATGTCCTTTTGGAATTTTCACATATAGAAGAATGCCATTTGGATTATGTAATGCCCCAGCCACCTTTCAACGGTGTATGCAAGCAATCTTCTCTAACCTCATTGAGAAAAGCATTGAAGTATTCATGCACGACTTTTCGGTGTTTGGAAAATCATTTGACATCTGTCTAGCTAATTTGGACGAGGCACTAGGAAGATGTATTGAGACCAACCTAATTCTAAATTGGGAGAAATGCCATTTCATGGTCACTCAAGGCATTGTACTAGGGCACAAGGTCTTTTCAAGAGGGCTTGAAGTGGACAAAGCCAACGTGGAGGTAATCTCAAAACTCCCATCTCCAGTAAACATAAAAGGGGTAAGAAGCTTTTTGGGTCATGCGGGATTCTATCGAAGGTTCGTAAAATATTTCTCGAAGATTGCCAACCCATTGAGTAACCTACTCAATAAATGTACGTGTTTTATTTTAGATGAATCATGTGTCCAAGCTTTTAATGAATTAAAAGAAGGGCTCGTTACCGCACCTGTGATCGTAGCACCTGATTGGAAAAAACATTTTGAACTTATGTGTGATGCTAGCGATTATGCCATAGGCGCGGTACTAGGCCAAAGAAAGGAAAAAGTATTTCATGTCATACACGATGCGAGAAAAGTTTTAAATGACGCTCAAGTCAATTATGCCACTACAGAAAAAGAGTTGCTAGCTATAGTGTATGCCCTTGAAAAATTCAGATCCTATCTCATTGGAACAAAAATGGTGATTTACACAGACCATGCGGCCATTAAATATCTGCTTACTAAACCAGATTCGAAACAAAGACTCATTCGATGGGTCCTTCTTTTGCAAGAATTTGACTTAGAAATCCGGGATAAAAGGTTCAGAAAATGTGGTAGGACATCATTTATCCCGTCTGGTCAATGTAAATGTCACCAACCAAGAAGCTGAAATAAATGATGAATTTCCGGATGAACAAATTTTTCAAATCCAAGTAAGACCGTGGTTCGTCGATCTTGCAAATCATAAAGCAACCGGTATGGTACCAGAGGACTTTGATTGGCATCAAAAGAAAAAGTTGTTATCCGATGCTAAATACTATGTGTGGGACGACCCATATTTGTTCAAGATAGGTAAGGATGGCATACTAAGAAGGTGCGTTACTGAAGAAGAAGCCCAACAGATCCTTTGGCATTGTCACAATTCCCCGAGTGGTGGGCATTTTAATGGGTGGAGAACACCAACCAAAGTTCTCCAATCAGGTTTTTTCTGGCCAACAATTTTCAAAGACGCCCACCACCATGCGATAAACTGCGACAAATGCCAAAGAGTTGGAGGAGCAAGTGAAAGAGATGAGATGCCACTTCAAACCATGATCGAAGTTGAAGTTTTTGATTGTTGGGGAATCGACTTCATGGGACCTTTTCTCCCCTCATTTACTAATGAATACATTTCAGTTGCTGTGGATTATGTTTCCAAGTGGGTCGAAGCCATCGCTACTCCAAAAGCGGATGCCAAAATGGTATTAAAATTTTAAAATCGTAACATCTTCATTCGGTTTGGCATGCCTCGAGTAATTATTAGCGATGGTGGATCCCATTTTGTTAATGAATAGGTTGCTAAAGTGTTGGAAAAGTACGGCGTCAAGAATAAGATTGCCTCACCTTATCACCCTCAGACCAACGGGCAGGCGGAAATCTCGAACAGAGCAATAAAGAATATCCTAGAGAAGACAGTCTCGGTATCCAGGAAAGATTGGTCCGCACGGATTGATGATTCTCTTTGGCCATACCGGACCGCATACAAAGCACCCACTGGTGCATCACCTTTCCAAATGGTTTATGGTAAGACATGTCACTTACCTGTAGAGATAGAGCACAAAGCTTTGTGGGCTCTACGTTTCTTTAATAGAGATGGCAGCCCAGCGTTTAAGAAAAGGAAAGAACAACTTCACGAGCTAGAAGAGTTCAAGTATTTAGCATATAAGTCCAACAAAATGTACAAGGAAAATATGAAAAGATACCATGACATGAAACTCAAAAAGAAAGAGTTTAAGGTTGGAGATCTTGTGCTTATGTTCAACTCCAGGATAAGACTTTTTCCGGGTAAACTAAAATCTAAGTGGTCAGGACCATTCATGGTCAAAGAAGTCAAACCATATGGCGCTATTTTCATTGAGGATAGCAAAACCAAAGAGAGTTTGACGGTCAATGGAGAAAGACTGAAAGTTTACCTTGGAGGAGAATTTGATCGGGAAGTGTGTATTATTGAACTTCTGAGTACTTAAGGAAGTTGATCGTCAAGCTCAAACGACGTTAAACAAAGCGCTTGTTGGGAGGCAACCCAACGCAGTAAGTTTTTATTGTTTTCCTGTTTTAGTTTTATATATCATCAGACCATTGTGATTGAACAGGTATAGAAGGCTGCACAAAACGCAATACCGTGCCTCGGGACCCAAGTCTGCGCCGCGACACGTTGGTAAAAGCTTTCGCGTGTCGCGGAAGATCTTAGTGCGCCGCGGTGATGCGAAAGCAGTTTTTTCCTTAATTGTTTTGCTTACTGCAGATTAGCTGGAGCCCAACCCTTTTTTCTTATGGGGGGAGGCAGGTGCTCGAGCAGATAAGTTCTAGGAGCATCCAGAGGAGGATAGTGAGCTGTTATGTTTATGATAACTGTCATGATGATATTTGTTATAATCTTCTTTTAGTTTATTATTTATCCCCAATTTAGAATGAGTAGTTCCACAGCAAAAATGAAAATCTCAAGCAAGACAATGAGAGTACCAACAATGGAGCAACATTCGTGAAAGTGGTAGTGAGTAGAAATTTTTTAAAAATTAATTTTTCCCTTTCTTTTTCAATAAAAGTGACAAGGCATGTATGAAATTTCAAACTCAAACTCTTAGTGTGTGCATGAAACATAGGGTGTTAGTAAATACTAATAGAAGTTCTTTGTGGTACACAATTTTTTGTTGGATCGGCTTAGCCTTAACCATTGTGAGGAAAGCTTTCCATTGTTTACTATATGCAGGAGACCATCGATTACTTCGACATGTTTGTATTTTGCTAAACCAATTGTCGCATCATTTTGTGGAAATCTGTGAAAAGGATTTAGGCACTTGTTTGAATTTGAGAGTTTCTTTGAGCCCATCCCATTTTAAAAACTTATTTTTTCTGTGAGAGTGTGATCCTTTGCTAACACTTCTTTGAGACTGAGGTCAAGATAACGTTCATAATATGCACTAAGAAAATCATTTGGTGAGGTTTTGATCTCAATGAAAAGTTTTGTTTTGGACCGTCAACCATAAACTTTGGTGGTGTGTTTTATCTTTTACCTTTTTAGAAAGTAGGGGAGCATTCATAGAATCTGAATACAGGTTGATCTCCAAGTTGGGGATATTCATAAGAAGAGTAAGTACAGGTGGTGATTTGCAAAGAGCAAAAGAACTTCGTAACTTGAAAAAAAGAAGAGAAAAGAAACAAGAGAAAAACAACGTTTGAAATTAGATATTTGTTGACAATAAAAGAAATATTGAGCTACGAATGAAAAGATGAACGAGTAAGAAAGCTAATGGTATAAGAAAAAAGGAATGAGTTCTGTGATTCGGATGCTTCCCGAGAATAGGAACAACCCTTGAACATCTTCTTTTTCTTTGAATCTAAACCACATTACAACCCTATAAAGACCTTTCGATTCTTAGATTCCACAGGACTTGATGCTAACAATATGGTGAACGTATGATATGGATTTTTGTTGATTTAATTGTTTGGATTAGTGTTTAACCCCTCTTTTATTCATCATACTTTTTTATGAGAGTGATTAGTGCTGATTCAACTGCGGTTGTGTAGTGTTTTGAACTTCTGGAGGTAATTTCCTTTCAAAATCTGTTTCATGTGTATGTTCTGAGTTTGCAGGGAGATGAAGAGTATCTGAGTTGGTCACTGAATTGAACCATTTGAAAAACTTTTTGAAAAACTTGTTGCATGATTGTTGGTATGTATTGTTGTAATCACTGAGGTAAGTAATTTTGTTTAGGGACAAACAAAACTCTAAGTTGGGGAGAGTTTGTTAGGAGTGAATTAGTAGTATTTTCATGTGTTAAATTAACTACCTTTTGAGCTGAAAGTGAACATATCTTATGCTTTTTGAGGATTTTATGGTTAGAATTGAACTTTAGAGGTTCGATGCTAATTGTAGAGCGGCTTGCATCACTTTGGGTGTTATTTGTGCAGATTCTAAGGTTGAAAAGTAAAAGACGAAGAAACACGAAGGCGTAGAGGTTCTGGAGAAGAGAAATCACAAAGAAGGAGGATGAAGTAGAGACCGAGGCGCGGTGATTAGGGGCGAGACACGTTGTGGTGTTCGTTTTCTTTACCTCCCCGTTTCACTTGGGAGGACGGCACGCTAACCCTTCACGCGAAATTTGGAAGGAGGATGCGCCCGTGGTGGGATGAATTTTGTTTCAGTTCTTCCTACGATATCACACGAACTTTCTTATTGGTCCTACGAGTAGGAAAGGGAAAAAAAGATCTCAACTAAACCCTAGGAGTTTGCTAAGTGTGGGGATTTCACCTAGACTAGAAATTCTGGAGTCCGGGGGGTCGGTTATACATAGGGAAGTGTTTAAACACCCTACATATCTGTAGTACTCTACAGGAACCTTCTCTGTGTCATTGTGATTGTGTTTGCTGCTAATGATTGGGAAAGTTTCTCCTTTGTGTTAGGAGAGAGAATTGAATTGATTAAAGAAAGACAGACAGATAGACAGACTGACTATTTTTGGTATTTTATTAGCTTGCTGAGATTCCTTGTGAACCTCATGCCTACATATCCCTAGTGGAAGTCAGAGCTTAATGTAGTTCGGGGAACTAACTAGGGAAATTACTTATTTTTGGTGCCTTGCTTAAAGCTCAAGGTTGAAGCTTTGAATTAAATCTCTGTTTACAGTAAAGAGACATGAAATCATCTTTACAGAGAGGTATTAGTACTATTCTACCACAAACATTTAAAGGAGTGACAGAATAACTGAATTCATTTCATTCAAGAGGGGGACCTTACTTGTGTATGTGCAAGTATACTAGTCAAATGCCTCTTAAATGAAAGAAAGATGCTCATCCAAATTAGGGAAAGTTACCACATGTCTGGGTTTTACTGCCAGCTCATGCCTTTCAAAATCCTAAATGGGAGACTTGATTAAAATTGAAATTGAAATGTTTGTTTGTTTGAATGTGGTAGAGTAGTAAAAATATCTCTCTATAGAGATAAGCTATGTCTATCTACTGTATAAAAGATTTGACTTTAGCTGGCTTGAATGAGGCCCAAGCTTGAAGCTTTTTGATTGATTTTATTGACTTATTGAAATGATAACTCTACTGGGGAGAATTTAAACTAAGGAGTTTTTGGTGTTTTGTACAAAGCCCAGAATTGAGGCTGACTCTAATTGGAGAGTGTTTATTTGATGGATTTTTATTTGATGTTCTGTACAAAGCCCAGAATTGAGGCTGACTCTAATTAGGGAGACTCTATTTGTGTGCCTTGTACAAAGCCCAAGGTTGTGGCTAACTGCTGAGGATAACTGAATTTATGAATGACTCTATTTTGTGTGCCTTGTACCAAGCCCAAGGTTGTGGCTGACTTTAGCTAGGGAAAACACTATTTTCTGCCTTGTACAAAGCCCAAGGTTGTGGCAGACTCTTTGACAAGGGAGTTTCATTGTTTGGTGCCTTGTATGAAGCCCAAGGTTGAGGCTAACTGTTTTTGTTGGTTTTGACTTTATTGAGGAGATTTTATTTATTGAAAGACTGTTTTTCTTTGGAAGCTAACCCTTTCCAGGGATTTTGACTCAGCTGGAGAAATTATTTGGTAAAAGACTGACTTTATCATGTTTTTGGAGGCTGACCCTTTCCAGGGGTTTTGACTCTTTTGGGGAAATTATCTCCTAGGAGAAATGAATCTTTATTTATTTATTAATTGACTTTGGAGGCTAACCCTTTCCAGGGATTTTTATTAACATGAAGCAATGTGTGGAAGCTAACCCTTTCCAGGGAATTTTATTGAAATGATGGCTTGATTTGGAGGCTAACCCTTTCCAGGGATTTTATTCTTTTGGTAAATGGCAGAAAGATTATCTAGTGGAGACTTCTTGTTTAAAGCCCAAGATGAAGGCTGACTCATGCTGAGGAGAAAATAAACATAGATCCTAGACTCTGCTAAGGAAGATTGATGAAGATAAGGGTGACAGAGACTGTCCATGTCTCTCATTCCAAATGGTGTACTCAATGCAAAATTGAGACAAACTTGGCTTGTTAAAAGTCTGGTTTAAATTGGAAGAAAACTCACCAGGGTAGGCTAAAAGGTGACTAAAGACCTGTTCCTATGTTTATAAGAAACCTGATGGGTCCTTGTATACAAGCTCAAGAGGAAGCTGGAAATGCTTTTAAGAAGCCTGTGGGTCCTTGTACAAAGCCCAAGAGGAGGCTAATCGAGGGTCCTTGTTATAGCACAAGAGAAAGATATGTAGTTTTGAACTTATTTTGGCTCTAAGCAAATGGGTAAGAGGTTTCACCGGGAATAATTCCTCTTTGGGTGGATGTGTCCTATTATTTGGATTCTAAGGTTTTTACCAAGATGTTTCACCGGGAATAATTCATCTTGGGGGTTTGAACTACAGATCTCTAATTAGGAAAGAGCCTTCACCGGGAAGACATTCTCAATCCTAGGTCATATTCCTATAATATATATATATATATATATATAGTTTAACTATCCTAAGGTTTATACTCAAACGCAGTTCTAAACTAATATATATGCACAGTTTATATTTGACAGTAATTTAAATAAAGACTGTAAATTGAAAGCTTGTAAAGCCTAACCTGGATGGAGTGGAGGCCTTTGAAGAAGTATGTACAGAGCCTCAACAGTATTTTTGTTGTTTTGTTGATAACAGTTGAATATATATGATAAACAGTTAATGGTTTTTGAAAACAGAAGAAGTGAAGATGGACAAAGGTCACATAGGTATCTGAAGAGTTTCACCGGGAATAATGCCCTTCAAATACCAGAAGAATGTTTTGAAAACAGAAAGAAGATTTTGAAAATACAGTTTTGAAAAACAAGCTAAGAAGAGAAGGTTTTTGGGACTTACACTCTATTAGAGGCCCAGTACTTTACAGTACTGGTTATAAAAACAGTTGGAAAATGATTTAGAATGATACAAGGTTTTGTTGTTTGAAAACCCTAATCATTTGACTTATTCGGAGATTGAAAACAGTTTTGAAAATTGACAAAAGTCAATTAAGGTAAAGATGAAGATCTATGCCTAATTAAAACCTAAACAAATAGGGTTTTATCATAAACCTTATTTACAAAATGATTAGGTTAAAACAAAGTGAATATATATTTAAAGTTTTTTAAGAAAAAAAACACTTAAAACATACTATTTTAAACCTAATAAAATATATGAAATAAATAATATTTTTATGATTTTTTTTTATTGTTCACAAAATAGATATATTAAATGACAAGTGTGTGAAAAATGAAGTGAAAATAAATTAATTTGATAGTTTAAATAATTGGTTAAAGTTGTGAAGAAATTAAATGGGAAAAAGTGGTAAAAAATAGGGTTTTGTCACCAACCAGGTTTGAACCCACGCCCCTTGTATTACCAGCCCAAAACAACACCACTGAGCCAACGCGCGCTTGGTGTCATATGCATGGTTCCATTGCAATTCATATATTACTCAAATGCATAGAAGTGAAAAAAAGAAATAAAATCAAAAAGGTCTGGGGCGAGGGGGATTCGAACCCCAGACCTTGGGCACGCGCAACACACACACACTCTTTACCACTAGGCTATCACGTTTTAGTCGTTAATGAAACAGGTATCAATCAAAATAAAATAAACTTAGACCTGAGTTTGAAAATTGCGCGCCACCACCATCTTCGTCTTCAACCTCAAGCTCTCAAATTTCAAATTTATGAACTTGCTCATTTCTCAACCATTTGCAAAGATGCAAAGACCAAACTTGCTCTAAATTCACTCACGATTCTAAATATGTAACTATCATAAATTTATATCAACTATATCTAACTAATTTACCAGAAATCGTGAAGAACCCTAAAACTTAAAAATCAAATTAAATGGCTATGCTGAAAGATAAATGAATGATGATAGAGGGTTTTCAATCCTCTGATGATGCTGAACAAGATAGAATCGAGCTATTTCTTAAAGAATGCTTAAATTAAAGAGGTGGAGTTCAGAAACTTACCTCTGAAAATGGAGGTCGTGAGGATGATAGAGAGCAACTGGGCTTGTATGAATGATCCCAAAAGCTTCCTTGTGACTCAGTGATGCTAACTGAATGCTTTTAGTAACCTCAATCTTCCTGAATTACTCTATGGACCTCCCTCGATTTCAGCTTCAAGTGAACATGGAGGGTGATGATTCTTGAGTTACAGATGAGCTGCAGCCATCTGAACAGCTTCACTACCTCCTAAGGAACGTGCCTGGATGCTTGGCTTGATTGGAAACCTTCTGAATTGCACTATGGACCTCCAACTGCAACTGCTCCAAAGTGAGAGCAACAATGGTGTTCCTCCACTTACAGAAGTGATCCAAGTGCTTGGATCACCTCAAATGACCTCCCTTGAGATGTTAGAATGCTTACTTTCCAAAGATAAGCTCTGGTTTGAAGAAATCGATTCTTCTTGCCAAAGAACATTGAAAAACAATAAGCATGAGAAGAGAAAGAGAAAGCAAGGAATATGGTTGCTTTGGTGTGTTTTTCTACTGAAGTATGCTCTCCTATTTATAGGCAAATGACTCAGTACTGATTGAGAGAGTGAGCTTGCTTAGTGAAGCAAGTTTGGTTTCTTAGCCATGAAGAAATTTCAAAGAATATCCTAGTGTGATCATTGCATTTTCGAGCCAACTCCCCTATCCATTGATTCTATCTGATCTTAGGGGACATTTCAGATGCAAAGTGAGCTCTAATTGGTTGGTGAGAAGATTCCTTGGGTGATTCATCAATTTGCCATAAATTCCTAAATGTAATCATTACATAATCACATGTTCTTGTTTTTAGAATCTTCTTCAATTATCATGGCATGGTGAAAATGAATGCATGGCATGTTTTAAGATGTGTTATGGGTCGTGTAGCATCCATATATGAGGTCATGTGCACAAAATTTCAAAGTTCAAAAATGAGGCATGACCTATAATTTCACTTCATGAGGCCAACTTTGAACAAGCATAACTCTTAGCTCAAAATGAATTTGGAGAAGGTTGAAAACAATTTGGAAAGCCCTAAACATCTACTTCAAATCATTAGTTTGGAGTTTCTTCAAAATCCTTTGGCAAATTTGTGAAAAATGAGGCCAAAGTTGGAAGAAAACTAGGTTAAAACACTTAGAAAAATTTCTAAGTGTTTATGACCTAAAACTCCAAAACTTCTAAAACTCTTAAATGATTGATCTTTTGAAAAAAGTTCCTTTGTAAGATGTTGTTTTATTTTGCAAGATCTACAACTTTCATGTTGGAAGTTTTTTGAGTTGTGTAGGTGAAATTTTGAGTTCTCACCATGCCTTAAAAAACCCTAATTCCCGACTTTTTGCTCCTTGATGAATTTCTTTGAATTTCTTTGGTCAAATGACTTTACCATCCATATATTGATGATATTGATCCTTGAAAGTCATTTTTTGACCAAAGATCTCAAAATTCAATGGTGATCCTATACAGTTGACTTTTTCCAGATAAGGTGAGATTTTCGACTTTTGTGTAGAATCAAGATCTTTTCCTCAAATGAATGATGTAAATGGATTATATTGAGGTAGTAGAGATTCTTGAATCATGTCTTGAGTTTTGGATTCATGCCCTGATTAAAAGTCAACTATCCTGGTGAATTAGGTCAAAAACCCTAATTGTCGACCAGATGAAAATAATGACTGTAGACTTTGAAATGAGGTGTGATGTCCAGTGGATCTTGTCATATGAGTTATTTGAAGATGATTGATGTCTTTGAATGATCCCCTAGGGCTTTTTATGGTTTCCCAAAGGTGATCCCTGATTTTAGTCCTTGATAAGGCTCCAAACCCTGGTCTGTTGATATGAGTAATTCTGTACTTAGATGACTGGGTGTCTAATCAATCATAGGTGAAATAATGAAGCTCTTGAGTCTCATGATTGTGTTAGAGACTAATCCTCCTATTGATTGATCCTTTGCCTGAGTTTTCCTGTCTTTGAGCACCCTCGATTAAATGCCAGATGAAGAAGTGACTGCTCTGGGTACTTACTCTGACTTGATGAAAATCCTGAAGATATGTCATCTCAGGGGGGGTCAAAAATTAGGGTATGACAGATGCCCCTATTTAAGTTTCTTTTATATGGAGGGAGAGAGATTGATATCTCGATCTCTCCTGCGTAAAAGAGACTTAAATATCGAGGAATGCCCGAATTTTGGGCGCTCCTGAGATGTTGTAATTGACATAATCTTTGCATGACTTTGATCCTGTTGTCGCACTCGGCGGGGATGAGGAGACAAACTTCTGCAAAAATACTTGATGTGGATTCTGGCGAATGGATGGCAGTGTAAATTGCGCAATCCATCTTCTTTAACTAAGTGTTGATACTTAGAAAAAGGTAAACAACCTCCCCCTTGTTTCGGATGTCCATATCTCGAAACTGGTCTTAGTTGTATTTGGACAATATCTCAGATAAAGAGAAATTCTCCAAAGATTTGTTTCCTCATCAAACTTCTCATCAGCACTTGGAGATGAGATACCATTTGATGGTAATAAAGAAACTTCAAAGATTTGTTTCCTCATCAAACTTCTTACCAGCACTTAGAGGTAAGATACCATTTGACGGTAAATAAAGAAACTTCAAGGGTTGTTTCCTCATCAAACTTCTCACCAGCACTTGGAGATGAGATACCATTTGATGGTAGCAAAGAAACTTCAAAGGTTTGTTTCCTCATCAAACTTCTCATTAGCACTTGGAGATGAGATACCATTTGACGGTAAATAAAGAAACTTCAAGGGTTGTTTCCTCATCAAACTTCTCATCAGCACTTGGAGATGAGATACCATTTGACGGTAATAAAGAAACTTCACCATCTTCCCTTTTGACTTGGCATCTTTGAAAGATTGTCATATGGGCCCGCGCTCTTTTGAGGGGCTAATGACTTTGTTTGAAGGCGGACGAACTGTTTTCGGGGTGAAAACTGCCATTCGTCGACTGGTGCCTGGGGAATCAACAAACTGTTTTCCTAAGAGGAAAACTACCATTTATCGACTCTGTGGGGAACTAAGCATCCCAGAAACAGACAAACCGTTTGAAGAAACTGCCGTTTGTCGATCTCTTGAGTATTTAACAAACAAACTGTCTTTCCTTGGGGAACGACTACCATTTATTGACTCCGCTGGGGATCATGAACTATCTTCTGGACGAAGACTACCATTCACTGATTCTGCTGGGGGGAATCATTTGTCAATCTTGCTGGGAGATTCTGAATTACTTTCAAAAAGGGGCATTTCCGGATCTTGCTGGGAAAATACCAAATTTGTAGGGAATTCCAAAATGCGAAGCAGACTGTCTTATCTGAAGAAGACTGTCGAGTGTCGCTCTACAGGAGAATCTCGGCTGAGGATTTCCAAAAGTGAACAAACTATCTCTTTGAGGGAGACTACCATCTATTGACTTGCTTGGGGAGATCCTTGTGTATGAACTGTTGTCTCGAAGGAAAAAGTTTCTCCGGAACTTGCAGGGGAAACTCGAGTTCATGCCTCAATGACTTAGGCATTCACAGGATCGAAGCCTGATTCGACTATGCAATTATGATGTAATGTATGCATGAATATTATGACAATGATAAAATGTAAAGTGAATGTGAATGGAATTGTCGCGGATGTAAAATCCTATAATACGACTGAAATTCTTGTGGATCAGAAGATGTCCTCTTCTTGGAGTTCGAACTCTGTTGGGAATATCTGGTTATCAGTTGTCCGCTGTCCGAAGTAAGTAATATGAATTGAAGTAAAGATTCGTCATCGGGAGATGTTCGCAAAGCGACCTCATGGGGAAATCTTGGTTCCCGGAGTCTCAACCGTTCTCGGAGCAATTGTTTGCATTCTTCCTATTGTTTGTAAACCTTAGAAAGAAATTTCACCTTTATTTTTGCAAGTAAATTCATTTTTATTTTATGAAAACATTTGTTTCAAGAAATTGACTGTTTAAACTTAAAACGCATTCCAAGAAACTGAATAAGACTAGATTGCAAAGGAAAAGCACAAGGCTCAAATTATTATATATGGAATGGTAATCAGCCAAATGCTTGATTCCATGGAGTATTTACAAAGTTGGAAATTGGTAATTTTCGGGAAAAGGGCTACGATGAAACGTGACGACCGTTATCTTTCCCTTCCACTCCGAGTTGCGCTGTATTCGTGCTTCGTAGAAGATGACCTACTGCTGATGAATACTCCGCTATGGATTTTTGGATGATCAAGTTTGTCCTGAACACAGTTACTTGCCATATATCCCTAACTTTTGCGTAAACTACCCCTTTCGGGTTTTAAGTTTACCGGGATTGATTATTTATTTTTTTTGTCTCTAACTTTTGCCTGAAATCGCCCTTTCGAGTTTTCGATTCACCGAGACGCTCTTTTTTGCCTAAGTCGCTCTTTGCGAGTTTTCAACTTAGCGAGCTGTTCTTTTAATTATTTAGGCGAAGTATTTCTTGACTGCGTCGACGTTCACAGGACGAGTGAATTCTTCTCCATCCATATTCGTGAGTATTAAGGCTCCTCAAGGTACCCATAAGCGTTGACAGCTCCGTCAAAGATTAAGCCCCACTGGGATCCTATCTCAGGTCCTTCATCCGGTAGTGGCTCGTCACAATCTTTCATCTTGAGGTACATGACGTCCTCGTCCGAAAAGTCAAAACTGGTTGATTCATGACTATTGAGTGGGTGGTGAGCCAGGTGCTCAGCTAGAATGCTTCCTTTCATGGCTTTCTGTGCGTGATACTCAATGTCGTATTCTGATAACAACATCTGCCAACGGGCAATTCTCCCGGTTAAGGCAGGCTTCTCAAAGATGTACTTGATTGGATCCATATGAGATATCAAACAAGTAGTATGTCGAATAATGTACTGGCGGAGACGCTTGGCAGCCCAGGCCAAAGCACAACACGTCTTCTCGAGCATGGAATAGCGGGATTCACAGTCAGTGAATTTCTTGCTCAGGTAGTAGATGGCATGCTCTTTTCTCTTTGTCTCGTCTTGCTGTCCAAGGACACAACCCATGGAGTCTTCTAAGATGGTTAAGTACATTATCAAAGGTCTTCCTTCCACTGGAGGAGACAAGATGGGTGGTTCGAGCAAATATTCCTTAATGCTGTCGAACGCTTGAAGTTTGAAAATAGGAGCGCAAGTTGCAGTCATGAGATATATGAATCTCGAGATGTAATTCAGACGTCCAAGAAATCCTCTAACTTGTTTCTCGGTTCTGGGTGAAGGCATTTCTTGAATTGCCTTGACTTTGTCTGGATCTACTTCAATTCCTCGTTTGCTGACAATGAAACCAAGGAGTTTTCCTGAATAGACACCAAAGGTGCACTTGTTGGGGTTCAGGCGAAGCTGAAACTTCCGTAAGCGTTGAAATAACTTTGTCAGATTCTGTATGTGATCTTCTTCATTTTCTGATTTGGCAATCATGTCGTCCACATAGACTTCCACTTCCTTATGCATCATGTCGTGGAAAAGCGTAGTCATGGCCCTTTGATAAGTTGCCCCTACGTTCTTTAGTCCAAAAGGCATAACACGGTAGCAGAACGTGCCCCAGGGGGTGATGAAAGCTGTTTTTTCCATGTCTTCAGGTGCCATTTTGATTTGGTTGTATCCTGAAAATCCGTCCATGAATGAGAAAACTTTGGATTTTGCTGTACTGTCTACCAACATATCAATATGTGGTAAAGGAAAATCATCCTTAGGGCTAGCCTTGTTCAGATCTCTGTAGTCGACGCACATGCGGACTTTTCCGTCTTTCTTAGGAACGGGAACAATGTTAGCTAACCACTGAGGGTATTCTGAAGTGACGAGGAAACCTGCATTGATCTGCTTTTGAACTTCCTCTTTGATTTTCATGGCCATCTCCGGATGAGTTCTTCTTAATTTTTGCTTGACCGGAGGGCATTCTGCTTTTAATGGCAAGTGATGCTCCACTATACTGGTATCCAACCCTGGCATATCTTGATAAGACCAAGGGAAGACATCTGAGAATTCTCTGAGCAGTTGTATCAAACTTTCTCTGATCTCTGAACTGAGCGAAGCTCCAATCTTAACCTCTTTTCTGTTTCCATCGGAACCAAGGTTAATGATCTCTAGAGGCTCATTGTATGGCTGAATGGCCTCTTCCTTTTGTTGAAGTAACCGTGAAATTTCCTTTGATATTTCTTCGTCTTCTTCTTCCTCTGCCTCGAATACAGGAAACTCAAAGCTTGAAGAAGTCATACGGTCGCACGTTTCAACGGGGTATTTTATGATTAATCTGCATATGTGTGATAAGTTTTATTTAGACAACGAGGGAAGACTCGGTGTATGCAGTTAATGGAATATTTGATGTTTTTTAAGGGTGTTTTTTAGGATTACCAATTTCCGAAAAAAGAAAAGGGAAAACTAAACGAAGGAACAGAATGACATTTTTATTTATTGACAGTCATTTCTTGAAACAAAGACCCTATAAAACAAAACTCTATTGCTTTGGGCGAAGCAAAGAGGGACATTTTCCTAAGAAATAGTAAAATGCAAAGCCCTATGAAACATCTCTTCACCCTGGGCTATGGTGAGAGGACAAAATAACGGTGAAAGTTCCTACTTAGGAGTGCGAACAACAGTTGAAACTTCAACAGCTGTCCAGTAGTGGCGAACCCCATTGTGCACTAAGTAATCTGGAACCTTAGGCTTAAGCTGGCCTGTGGTAGGTCTTGATTTACCAACCACTGTCTTTGCAACACTCAGACGATCTTCTTCTACTTCAGCAGACTGAGCGGCGTGAGCATACCCATTTCCGAGTGGAGTATGTCGGTTTTTCTTTTGAGGAAACTTCCAATCTTCTGAATGGAGAGACTCGTTGTCGGAGACACTTTCGAGATCGTCCTCTTCTGTATTTTGGTCTTGCTCTTCTCCCAAGATGGCATTGACTAGATATGTGAACTCTAGATCCGTAGCCTCAGAAGGTGACTTGGGGATATAATCCTCAATGATGATTTCACCAGTAGATGATGATGAATAGCAAGGGTTATACATCTCTTTTGGCTGAGAGAGGTACTCAAAATCAATGTTCCATCCAGTTGGAACAATATCTTCAAGAGAGATTCTTAAACTTTCAGGAGCGGAGTATTTCACCATGTAGTCGAATTTTCCGCTTGGTTCTCCTAATGTATCCCAAGTTTCTTCGGGGATAGGAGGAACTTCTTCTGATGAACCATGACTTCTGGTGGTGAAGCTGTTAGTAACTTCATCCCTGCTTGGTTGAGTCTTACTTTCAGATCCCTTAGTCGGATAACAGCAAGGTGAATCAGACTCTGGTAGGGAGATGTATCCTGCTTTGTTAAGATAGGATAACCATTCCTCTTCATCGGTGTTTTCCGTACCGATGGTATTGACTGTTTGTTGAACAGGTTGAAAAAAACCTCCACTGCAGAAAGTTTCTTGAATTGGGAGAACTACCTCAATCCCTGGGATAGCTTTTGATGATGTCGGAAAAAATCCAATTCCTGTTCTGTTCTTGTTGTTGGTAGGAATATTAATGTGCCCCCAACCACTGGTAGTACCATCCTTTACAACTTGGATTGCATCTTTGTATGAAGAGATAGACGCTGCTTTCTCCTTTCCTTTTTTCTTATCCAAGGAAAGTGCTTGGAATTTAGTTCCAACAACTTCTTTTGGTTCTATGTCGGAGAATGATGACAGGTTGCTGACGATCAGAGCTCGTTCTCCACATACGGTTACCAATTTGTCATTTCTTATGAACTTCAGTTTCTGATGAAGTGTTGAAGTAATTGCCCCAGCCTCATGAATCCATGGGCGACCTAGCAAACAACTGTATTGTGCTGGAATGTCCATAACCTGGAAAGTGATTTTGAACGTCTGAGGTCCAATAGTTATGGGAAGATCTACTTCTTCGAAAACTGACTTTCTTGATCCATCAAATGCTTTGACGATGACATGACTTTTTCTTAGAGGGTAATCTTCGAAAGATAATCTTGATAATGTTGATTTAGGCATGACGTTGAGAGAGGATCCATTGTCTATTAGGACTCCTGTGAGTGTATTACCCATGCAGCCAACTGAGATGTGAAGTGGAAGATTGTGGTCCACTCCTTCTTCAGGAAGATCTTCGTCACAGAAACTTAGGTTAGTTCCGGCGGAGATGTTGGCAACGATGTTGTCGAATTGGCTTATTGTAATGCCAGGTTCTACGAAAGCTTGTTCCAAAACTTTCTGTAGAGCTTCCCTATGAGCTTCAGAACTCAATAGCAGGGAAAGAACAGAAATCCTAGATGGAGTATGTAGTAATTGGTCTACAATGTTGTATTCACTCCTCTGGATTAACTTCAAGATCTCATCATTTTCTTTCGCTTGAACAGCATTGGTCGGATGATTGTCTTGCCTATGTGGTACTTCCTCCGAAGGTTTCTCCACATTTTCTGTTGTTCTGTTGAAGACTCGTCCACTTCTGGTGACTCGACTAACATCAGCAATGTTGACAACAGACAGTAATGGTGTTTCCTTACCATTTTCAATGTACGTAGCATTGTACTTGTATGGTATAGCCTTGCTGGACTCATACGGTACAGGACCTGGTAAGTAGATGACTAATGGAGCAATTGCTGTCTTCCTGCTATCATACTTAACTTGCATAGGTTCAACTTGATTAATTTGAGGAGATACGGTAAAGACTTCATCATCTTCTCTGTTGGCAAGAACAGTAATGGTATTGTCATCCATCAGCTTTTGAATGTCGTTGCGAACACGCAAACATCCTCGTGAATTTCTTCGACAGATTTCGCATCTACTGTAAGCGTGGAAATCTGTTCCAAAGTAGGCAAGTCCATTTAAAGTTTTGTGGAACCTGACTACCGATCCTTCAAGATCTTCAACTTTGTAGATTTTGTATTCTCCTGGACATCCTTGAACCATGTTGATGTCATGCTCATTTCTGACTCGGATATGTTGAATCCATCCCAAGTCCATTTGTTCTTGTAATGCAGCTTGAACTATGGCACATCCTTGAGTATTCCTTGGACAAATTTCACATGTGAAGTAGTTGTGAGGTGGTACATGACCGTATCCAGCTTGTTTAGCGTGCATCCTGACAAGATTTTCCCCTATCTGACGAATGTCGTAGATTTGAATGACATTGGGGTGTTGATCTACCAGATTTACTGAAGCTTCTTTATGCTGCGGCAAAGGATTCGCTTGGACGTTTGGATTAGTATCTTTGAAGGATAGCATTCCGCTTTTCACTAATCGTTGGACGTCAATCTTGAAAGGGAAACAATTCTCAATATTGTGACCTGGTGCCCCCTGATGATAGGGACAAGATTGGTCAGCCTTATACCATGGTGAGGAACTGTTTGTAGGATTTGGAGGACTCCTTGTCTGAATGAGTCCTTTTGTCAGTAATGTTGGAAACAATTCCGCATACGGCATTGGTACGGGGTCAAAGGCAGGATACCTTGGAGCCCGATTGTTGTAATTTGGAGGTCGAACCTGCTGCTGAGGTTGCTGCGACCTTTGTTGAATTTGTTGTTGCGAAACCCGAGGTTGATAAGCTGGCGCTGAGTTAACAACCGGAGTTATTGTTGCAACTTGAGGTTGGAATTTCTTCTTGATTTTATGCAAGACATTGCTGACATCTTGATCCTTTTTCTTCTGGAAAGAACTTCCATACTTCCTTGGACCAACAGAAGATTCTGGTTCTTTGTTCAAGCGTCCTTCTCGAACTGCTTCTTCTAAACGCACACCCATGTTTACCATCTCGGTAAAGTCACTTGGTGCACTTGCAACCATTCGTCCGTAGTAAAATGGACTTAAAGTTTTGAGATAGATTTTTGTCATTTCTTTCTCTTCAAGTGGTGGACAAATTTGAGCAGCAACTTCACGCCATCTCTGAGCGTATTCCTTGAAGCTTTCTCTATCCTTTTGAGTCATGGCCCGGAGTTGATCTCTGTCGGGAGCCATATCCAGATTGTACTTATACTGTTTGACGAAGGCCTCTCCGAGGTCTCGAAAAGTACGAATCTCTGAACTGTCCAAGTTCATGTACCATTTGAGTGCAGCACCAGTCAGGCTGTCTTGAAAATAATGAATGAGCAATTGTTGATTATCAGTCTGAGTTGACATTCTTCGAGCGTACATCACAAGATGACTTTGTGGGCATGAATTCCCTTTATACTTCTCGAATTCTGGTACTTTGAATTTGTGAGGAATCTTAACATTTGGAACCAGACAGAGGTCTGCAGCATTCTTTCCAAATAGATCTTGTCCTCGGAGAGTCTTGAGTTCCTTCTGCATTTGCAGAAACTGTTCTTGGAACTCGTCCAATCTTTCATACACGCCAGCATCCTCACTTGGGGCGTGATGATATACTTGTCCGCCCTGCGGGGGAAAAGTATGCATAATCGGTCGTGGAGAAGCCATGACAGCAGATCTTGGAATCTCAGCATTCTGTTGTGTGAAACCCATTGCCGTTGCTCTTGGAACTTCAATTTCCAGAGGTTTGTAACCCTCCGGTGGACGCATATCCATGGTGACTTTTGGAGCTTCAGAAGCTGGAGGTATGTACCCTTCTGGAGTAAAGTTATACGGCATGCCCCAAGGTCGATCAGGCGGCATGGTATACTGAGGAACACGAGTAGAAACAATCTCGGAAACCACAGTCCTTTGTGGTTCTTCTGGCGTTGATCGATTCTGCGCAACTACCAGGGCTTCTACCATACTATTGAGTCTTTCAACAGTACCTTTGAGAGTATTAATCTCTTCTCTGAGTTCTTCATTCTCTTGCTCAAAGTCTTCCATTCTTTTCTTGCGACTTGAACGAGTGTTGTATGGATGAGACAGCTTGAAAGTCTTGGTTCACCTCCTTCTCCTCCTCTCTTTCTGGAGAAAGGAAAGTAACTCTTAGATCCGCGACAATTCTCGTGTCAGTGCGTACGACTAAAGCGATGTATGATATGCAATTAAGTTATTATTTTTCAAGGAAACACCATAATTCCGTTATGAAACATCAAACTTTTATTAATTAAGCGAAAACGCCGTTTTTACACACTTTGAAAAGGGAAATACAGAGAAACTGAGAGAAAGGACTCTAAAACTTTGATGATGAGCCGACTTCACGTTCTAACATTTTCTTCTGTTTCTTGAGCTGAGCGTTCTCTGACGTGAGCTGATCGATGATCCAGGAAGCAGGAGGGATATGATGAGAAAGTGATGATTGTGTCACTTGTCGATCGAGTACTTCAAGTAACTCATCCTTCCTTCTTAGGATGTTCTGAATCTCAACATTTTCCATGTTGACAATTCGATACTTGTTCCTCCAAGCATTCCTTTCATGGCATACCTTGTTTAATGCCGCTTGTAGTTTTTCAACATCGGTGGAGAAAAGGTAAATTGGTTCCCTTAGGGGAATAGGTTCTTGATGCTGATATGGCATCCTGAGCTTGAATGCTCTGACGCGTACCCATTGAAGGTAAGGATCCAGGGAGATGCAAAGATGTTTTCCTAACAATCTTCTCCTTTTGCTGTGAACAAGACGCCAGGCTTGGACAATTTCCTTCTTCAGCATGTTGCCATGATCGTCGATGTTCTTGAAGAACAGACCCTCCAATTGAATGTTACTTGGTATATTTTTCATGGGATAGCCGTATTGACGACGGGCTAAAGCTGGATTGTAACTGATCCCTCCCTTAGTTCCAATAAGGGGTATGTTGGGAAAACTTCCGCAACTGAAGATGATTTTGGTTTCGTCGTTGTCAGGACTACACCACTCAATGTCTGTATGAGTGAGAGACATGATTTTCAGTGACCAGTAAAGGCCATCCCTCATGTTCCAGAAAGTGCTAGACTTTGGCAGGTGCAAAACGAACCATTCGTATAACAACGGTACGCAGCATGTGATTAATCCTCCTCGCTGTAGGTTTCTTGAATGCACAGAGTGATAAGCATCCGCACGCAAGGTTGGAACTGGATTTCCAATTAAGAAGATCTTAATTGCATTGATGTCGACGAAATCGTTAATGTTAGGAAACAAAAACAATCCGTAGATAAGCAAAGCCAAGACTTCCTCAAATGCGCTCATATCTTGGATGCTGACGAAGTACCGAGCTTGATCAAACAGGAATTTGGAGGGCAATCCTTGAATTCCTCCTCTACTCACCATATGAGTTCTGATGTCGACTACGTTCAAAGGAGTAGTTGCAGCAATGATAATGTCGTCAGGATTCTTTTCCAAACCGGAGTACGGATCTTGCGCGTACACGGGTATTCCAATCAGACGAGAGTACTCCTCTAACGTAGGCACGAGCTGATAATCTGGAAAGGTGAAGCAGTGATACGTTGGATCGTAAAACTGTACCAAGGTGGGAAGGATCCCATCCACCATGTTGGTATTGAGCAAAGGCAGAAGTTTTCCATACTTCTCCTTGAAAGCCTGGGGGTTGACCACCAGTTTTCCGAGCTTTCCCAGTTCCTCGACCTGGGGAATCTTGAAGGTGTATTTCCTAGCTCTCTTTCTCCCATAATCCATGTTATAGATCCTTAAGTCCTTTCTCCGTTTCTCTCTTTCTATGAAGTTCAAAACGTTCGTTATTTAGTTTCCTTGAAAAACGACTCGAAAAAGACTCTTTTTGTTTTTAGTTGTTTATTAATGAATGATGCATGAATGCATGAATGCACACACAAGAGTTTTAAACAAACATGGCGTTGAAGGGTATAGTGGTCATGAAGTCCAAACGCAATCCCCGCCCCAATGGTAAACTAAGGTTAAGGATTTTTGTACCTGTAGAACGGGTTCTAGGGGTCTCAGAGTTTTTGCTCAACCTTAAAGATACGTTGATTGGTATCTATAAGAGAGTTTTCTCCGAGTGTAGTATCTGCGTGACAATTACTTCCGTAATCACCGCTCTACGTCCTAAAAAAGGCTTTAAGTGGGGTTAATGTGTTTATAGGTCCTCCTGGTACAAATCAGTCTCGGAATGCAGTGGCGCAGTTAATCACAACCAGCCAGGCAAATCCCAAGAGTAGACTTGGAAACCAAGATTAGAGGGCCTTCACCGGGAAGACATCCTCCATCCTATCTTATGTTGCACTCAAATCCGGGTATAGGATTTCTCACCACAAGGGGGAATCAAGCCCTTTCCCGATACAGAATAAACAAAGTAAACAAATATATATGCAACAATCACATGATATGACACAGAGGTTAGGCATGACCTCTCTTGTTTGAGGGGGAATTTGGCATCCCTAATTCCTCATTGGGGCTGGACCAGCAACAGGTCAACCATTGGTTTGGATGAAAAACCAAGGGTTTTAACACTTACATCCCCAGCAGAGTCGCCAATTTTCTGTGGTGTTCGTTTTCTTTACCTCCCCGTTTCACTTGGGAGGACGGCACGCTAAACCCTTCACGCGAAATTTGGAAGGAGGATGCGCCCGTGGTGGGATGAATTTTGTTTCAGTTCTTCCTACGATATCACACGAACTTTCTTATTGGTCCTACGAGTAGGAAAGGGAAAAAAAGATCTCAACTAAACCCTAGGAGTTTGCTAAGTGTGGGGATTTCACCTAGACTAGATATTCTGGAGTCCGGGGGGTCGGTTATACATAGGGAAGTGTTTAAACACCCTACATATCTGTAGTACTCTACAGGAACCTTCTCTGTGTCATTGTGATTGTGTTTGCTGCTAATGATTGGGAAAGTTTCTCCTTTGTGTTAGGAGAGAGAATTGAATTGATTAAAGAAAGACAGACAGATAGACAGACTGACTATTTTTGGTATTTTATTAGCTCGCTGAGATTCCTTGTGAACCTCATGCCTACATATCCCTAGTGGAAGTCAGAGCTTAATGTAGTTCGGGGAACTAACTAGGGAAATTACTTATTTTTGGTGCCTTGCTTAAAGCTCAAGGTTGAAGCTTTGAATTAAATCTCTGTTTACAGTAAAGAGACATGAAATCATTTTTACAGAGAGGTATTAGTACTATTCTACCACAAACATTTAAAGGAGTGACAGAATAACTGAATTCATTTCATTCAAGAGGGGGACCTTACTTGTGTATGTGCAAGTATACCAGTCAAATGCCTCTTAAATGAAATAAAGATGCTCATCCAAATTAGGGAAAGTTACCACATGTCTGGGTTTTACTGCCAGCTCATGCCTTTCAAAATCCTAAATGGGAGACTTGATTAAAATTGAAATTGAAATGTTTGTTTGAATGTGGTAGAGTAGTAAAAATATCTCTCTATAGAGATAAGCTATGTCTATCTACTGTATAAAAGATTTGACTTTAGCTGGCTTGAATGAGGCCCAAGCTTGAAGCTTTTTGATTGATTTTATTGACTTATTGAAATGATAACTCTACTGGGGAGAATTTAAACTAAGGAGTTTTTGGTGTTCTGTACAAAGCCCAGAATTGAGGCTGACTCTAATTGGAGAGTGTTTATTTGATGGATTTTTATTTGATGTTCTGTACAAAGCCCAGAATTGAGGCTGACTCTAATTAGGGAGACTCTATTTGTGTGCCTTGTACAAAGCCCAAGGTTGTGGCTAACTGCTGAGGATAACTGAATTTATGAATGACTCTATTTTGTGTGCCTTGTACCAAGCCCAAGGTTGTGGCTGACTTTAGCTAGGGAAAACACTATTTTCTGCCTTGTACAAAGCCCAAGGTTGTGGCAGACTCTTTGACAAGGGAGTTTCATTGTTTGGTGCCTTGTATGAAGCCCAAGGTTGAGGCTAACTGTTTTTGTTGGTTTTGACTTTATTGAGGAGATTTTATTCATTGAAAGACTGTTTTTCTTTGGAAGCTAACCCTTTCCAGGGATTTTGACTCAGCTGGAGAAAGTATTTGGTAAAAGACTGACTTTATCATGTTTTTGGAGGCTGACCCTTTCCAGGGGTTTTGACTCTTTTGGGGAAATTATCTCCTAGGAGATATGAATCTTTATTTATTTATTAATTGACTTTGGAGGCTAACCCTTTCCAGGGATTTTTATTAACATGAAGGAATGTGTGGAAGCTAACCCTTTCCAGGGAATTTTATTGAAATGATGGCTTGATTTGGAGGCTAACCCTTTCCAGGGATTTTATTCTTTTGGTAAATGGCAGAAAGATTATCTGGTGGAGACTTCTTGTTTAAAGCCCAAGATGAAGGCTGACTCATGCTGAGGAGAAAATAAACATAGATCCTAGACTCTGCTAAGGAAGATTGATGAAGATAAGGGTGACAGAGACTGTCCATGTCTCTCATTCCAAATGGTGTACTCAATGCAAAATTGAGACAAACTTGGCTTGTTAAAAGTCTGGTTTAAATTGGAAGAAAACTCACCAGGGTAGGCTAAAAGGTGACTAAAGACCTGTTCCTATGTTTATAAGAAACCTGATGGGTCCTTGTATACAAGCTCAAGAGGAAGCTGGAAATGCTTTTAAGAAGCCTGTGGGTCCTTGTACAAAGCCCAAGAGGAGGCTAATCGAGGGTCCTTGTTATAGCACAAGAGAAAGCTATGTAGTTTTGAACTTATTTTGGCTCTAAGCAAATGGGTAAGAGGTTTCACCGGGAATAATTCCTCTTTGGGTGGATGTGTCCTATTATTTGGATTCTAAGGTTTTTACCAAGATGTTTCACCGGGAATAATTCATCTTGGGGGTTTGAACTACAGATCTCTAATTAGGAAAGAGCCTTCACCGGGAAGACATTCTCAATCCTAGGTCATATTCCTATAATATATATATAGTTTAACTGTCCTAAGGTTTATACTCAAACGCAGTTCTAAACTAATATATATGCACAGTTTATATTTGACAGTAATTTAAATAAAGACTGTAAATTGAAAGCTTGTAAAGCCTAACCTGGATGGAGTGGAGGCCTTTGAAGAAGTATGTACAGAGCCTCAACAGTATTTTTGTTGTTTTGTTGATAACAGTTGAATATATATGATAAACAGTTAATGGTTTTTGAAAACAGAAGAAGTGAAGATGGACAAAGGTCACATAGGTATCTGAAGAGTTTCACCGGGAATAATGCCCTTCAAATACCAGAAGAATGTTTTGAAAACAGAAAGAAGATTTTGAAAATACAGTTTTGAAAAACAAGCTAAGAAGAGAAGGTTTTTGGGACTTACACTCTATTAGAGGCCCAGTACTTTACAGTACTGGTTATAAAAACAGTTGGAAAATGATTTAGAATGATACAAGGTTTTGTTGTTTGAAAACCCTAATCATTTGACTTATTCGGAGATTGAAAACAGTTTTGAAAATTGACAAAAGTCAATTAAGGTAAAGATGAAGATCTATGCCTAATTAAAACCTAAACAAATAGGGTTTTATCATAAACCTTATTTACAAAATGATTAGGTTAAAACAAAGTGAATATATATTTAAAGTTTTTTAAGAAAAAAAACACTTAAAACATACTATTTTAAACCTAATAAAATATATGAAATAAATAATATTTTTATGATTTTTTTTTATTGTTCACAAAATAGATATATTAAATGACAAGTGTGTGAAAAATGAAGTGAAAATAAATTAATTTGATAGGTTAAATAATTGGTTAAAAATGTGAAGAAATTAAATGGGAAAAAGTGGTAAAAAATAGGGTTTTGTCACCAACCAGGTTTGAACCCACGCCCCTTGTATTACCAGCCCAAAACAACACCACTGAGCCAACGCGCGCTTGGTGTCATATGCATGGTTCCATTGCAATTCATATATTACTCAAATGCATAGAAGTGAAAAAAAGAAATAAAATCAAAAAGGTCTGGGGCGAGGGGGATTCGAACCCCAGACCTTGGGCACGCGCAACACACACACACTCTTTACCACTAGGCTATCACGTTTTAGTCGTTAATGAAACAGGTATCAATCAAAATAAAATAAACTTAGACCTGAGTTTGAAAATTGCGCGCCACCACCATCTTCGTCTTCAACCTCAAGCTCTCAAATTTCAAATTTATGAACTTGCTCATTTCTCAACCATTTGCAAAGATGCAAAGACCAAACTTGCTCTAAATTCACTCACGATTCTAAATATGTAACTATCATAAATTTATATCAACTATATCTAACTAATTTACCAGAAATCGTGAAGAACCCTAAAACTTAAAAATCAAATTAAATGGCTATGCTGAAAGATAAATGAATGATGATAGAGGGTTTTCAATCCTCTGATGATGCTGAACAAGATAGAATCGAGCTATTTCTTAAAGAATGCTTAAATTAAAGAGGTGGAGTTCAGAAACTTACCTCTGAAAATGGAGGTCGTGAGGATGATAGAGAGCAACTGGGCTTGTATGAATGATCCCAAAAGCTTCCTTGTGACTCAGTGATGCTAACTGAATGCTTTTAGTAACCTCAATCTTCCTGAATTACTCTATGGACCTCCCTCGATTTCAGCTTCAAGTGAACATGGAGGGTGATGATTCTTGAGTTACAGATGAGCTGCAGCCATCTGAACAGCTTCACTACCTCCTAAGGAACGTGCCTGGATGCTTGGCTTGATTGGAAACCTTCTGAATTGCACTATGGACCTCCAACTGCAACTGCTCCAAAGTGAGAGCAACAATGGTGTTCCTCCACTTACAGAAGTGATCCAGGTGCTTGGATCACCTCAAATGACCTCCCTTGAGATGTTAGAATGCTTACTTTCCAAAGATAAGCTCTGGTTTGAAGAAATCGATTCTTCTTGCCAAAGAACTTTGAAAAACAATAAGCATGAGAAGAGAAAGAGAAAGCAAGGAATATGGTTGCTTTGGTGTGTTTTTCTACTGAAGTATGCTCTCCTATTTATAGGCAAATGACTCAGTACTGATTAAGAGAGTGAGCTTGCTTAGTGAAGCAAGTTTGGTTTCTTAGCCATGAAGAAATTTCAAAGAATATCAAAGTGTGATCATTGCATTTTCGAGCCAACTCCCCTATCCACTGATTCTATCTGATATTAGGGGACATTTCAGATGCAAAGTGAGCTCTAATTGGTTGGTGAGAAGATTCCTTGGGTGATTCATCAATTTGCCATAAATTCCTAAATGTAATCATTACATAATCACATGTTCTTGTTTTTAGAATCTTCTTCAATTATCATGGCATGGTGAAAATGAATGCATGGCATGTTTTCAGATGTGTTATGGGTCGTGTAGCATCCATATATGAGGTCATGTGCACAAAATTTCAAAGTTCAAAAATGAGGCATGACCTATAATTTCACTTCATGAGGCCAACTTTGAACAAGCATAACTCTTAGCTCAAAATGAATTTGGAGAAGGTTGAACACAATTTGGAAAGCCCTAAACATCTACTTCAAATCATTAGTTTGGAGTTTCTTCAAAATCCTTTGGCAAATTTGTGAAAAATGAGGCCAAAGTTGGAAGAAAACTAGGTTAAAACACTTAGAAAAATTTCTAAGTGTTTATGACCTAAAACTCCAAAACTTCTAAAACTCTTAAATGATTGATCTTTTGAAAAAAGTTCCTTTGTAAGATGTTGTTTTATTTTGCAAGATCTACAACTTTCATGTTGGAAGTTTTTTGAGTTGTGTAGGTGAAATTTTGAGTTCTCACCATGCCTTAAAAAACCCTAATTCCCGACTTTTTGCTCCTTGATGAATTTCTTTGAATTTCTTTGGTCAAATGACTTTACCATCCATATATTGATGATATTGATCCTTGAAAGTCATTTTTTGACCAAAGATCTCAAAAGTCAATGGTGATCCTATACAGTTGACTTTTTCCAGATAAGGTGAGATTTTCGACTTTTGTGTAGAATCAAGATCTTTTCCTCAAATGAATGATGTAAATGGATTATATTGAGGTAGTAGAGATTCTTGAATCATGTCTTGAGTTTTGGATTCATGCCCTGATTAAAAGTCAACTATCCTGGTGAATTAGGTCAAAAACCCTAATTGTCGACCAGATGAAAATAATGACTGTAGACTTTGAAATGAGGTGTGATGTCCAGTGGATCTTGTCATATGAGTTATTTGAAGATGATTGATGTCTTTGAATGATCCCCTAGGGCTTTTTATGGTTTCCCAAAGGTGATCCCTGATTTTAGTCCTTGATAAGGCTCCAAACCCTGGTCTGTTGATATGAGTAATTCTGTACTTAGATGACTGGGTGTCTAATCAATCATAGGTGAAATAATGAAGCTCTTGAGTCTCATGATTGTGTTAGAGACTAATCCTCCTATTGATTGATCCTTTGCCTGAGTTTTCCTGTCTTTGAGCACCCTCGATTAAATGCCAGATGAAGAAGTGACTGCATTGGGTACTTACTCTGACTTGATGAAAATCCTGAAGATATGTCATCTCAGGGGGGGTCAAAAATTAGGGTATGACACACGTGAAACCTTCTGACTTTGGCTCGCGCCTCGCCAATCCGTGCCGAGCCGCAATGGCTTCGTAAAAGAGGAAAATTGTTATAAATAGAAGCCCTAATCCTCATAAGTGAGAGATCTTTGGTGAGCAAAATTGAGATAGCAATCTTATTCCAGAGCAAACAACAACTTCCGACGGAGAATTCAACATCAATTGAAGACATTCCCTTGATGAAGATGAATCCTTCCATGAAACTTTGTGTGTTCTTCATGGCTATGGAGATCTAAACCCCATTGTGTTGAGTTTAAGGTAGTAGTTAACCTATGAAGATGCAATTACTTTGATTAATTCCTGTGAACAATTGTTTAAGTTTTATTATTAATAAAGAACCTTGCTTTTATTTTATATCATTGTTAAACTATCAATCGAGAGATAGGGTTTATACTTTTGCCCTAGGTTCTTATATTGACTTGTTGATTAATACTCAGAGATGCGATTTTGAAGAAGTTTTCATAAATCATCGTGGTTAATTCCCTTTATCTTTATAGTTATTCTGAGAGATCGAATATCATACTGGTAGAGGTGGTTCTAGATTGATCATTAGACATAGTATCAGTTTTGAGGATGAATGAAGATAATAAATTAGATAATGTTCACTTGTGGATTAATTGATTATTGCATATGAATAGGTTGATGAACCCTAGAACTCAACATATTCATTCACCATTGTTATTCGTCTTTAAGCTTTTAGTTATTCAATTATTATTCAGTTATTTGCAATTGAAGATCAAGACAATCAAACTCAATACTTTTCACTAACTCATTATAAATTAACTATAGAACGGCAGTAATATTAACTCAATCTTTGTGGATACGATATTAGAAAATATTTACCCAAAATACTTTCAACAGTTTGCAAGCATCGGCGGTAAAGCGATACGATATGCCACTTCTCCCACTCTTTCAGAAAGTTGGAATGGTCCAATAAAACGCGGAGTCAACTTCTTTGACTTCAATGCCAGACCAATACCCGTCATAGGAGTAACTCTCATAAACACATGATCTCCCTCTTGAAACTCAAGTGTTTTCCTCCTCTTGTCATGATAACTCTTCTGACGACTCTGAGAAGCTTTCATCTTCTCTTGAATCATCTTAATCTTCTCCATAGTCTGTTGTATAATTTCTGGTCCAATCACAGCACTCTCACCAGATTCGTACCAACACAATGGCGTCCTACATCTCCTACCAAACAAAGCCTCAAACAGAGCCATACCAATACTCGAATGATAACTGTTGTTGTAGGTAAACTCAATCAAAGGCAGATAACTATACCAAGTACCTCTTTTTTCCAACACACAAGCACGCAACAAATCCTCTAACGACTGAATCGTCCTCTCAATCTGTCCATCTGTCTGCGGAAGATAAGCAGAACTCAATCTCAGCTTAGTACCCAAAGCTTTCTGCAAACCTTCCCAGAACTTAGACGTAAACCTCGGATCTCTATTTGACACGATACTTGAAGGAATACCATGCAGACTAACTATCTTCTCAATATATAGCTGAGCCAGCTTCTCCATCGGTTAATCCATTCTTACTAGTATAAAATGTGCAGACTTCGTCAACCTGTCCACCACGACCCAGATAGCTTCACAATTCTTGACAGTTCTCGGCAAACCAGAAACAAAATCCATTGATATGCTATCCCACTTCCACTCAGGAATAAACATCGGTTGCATAAACCCAGATGGTTTTTGATGCTCAATTTTTGACTTCTGACACGTCAAACAAGAATATACAAACTCAACAATTTCTTTCTTCATTCCAGGCCACCAAAACAACTTTTTCAAATCATGATACATCTTGGTAGCACCAGGATGAATACTTAAACCACTATGGTGTCCTTCTTCCAAAATACGCTTCCGGAGTTCAATAATATTAGGAACACAAACTTGGTCACCAAACCTTAGTATACCATTCTCGTCAACTTTGAATTCCCCACTCTTGCCTTGATTGATCAAAGTCAACTTTTCAATCAATTCAACATCAGCTTTCTGGCCCTCTCTGATCTCCTCAAGAATGCCACTAATCAGCTTTAGCATACCCAATTTAACACTAGTAGGAGTACCTTCACACACCAAACTCAAGTCTCTAAATTGTTCAATCAAATCCAATTCCTTCACCATTAGCATAGACATATGTAAAGTTTTCCTACTCAATGCATCAGCAACAACGTTTGCCTTACCCGGATGGTAATTCAAACCAAAATCATAATCTTTAAGGAATTCTAACCACCTTCTCTGCCTCATATTCAGCTCTTTCTGATCAAAGAGATACTTCAGACTCTTATGATCACTGAACACTTCAAATCTCGAACCATACAAATAATGCCGCCACAACTTCAAAATAAAAACCACCGCTGCCAACTCTAAATCATGAGTCAAATAATTCCTTTCATGCACTTTGAGTTGTCTCGACGCATAAGCGACCACTTGTTGATTCTGCATCAATACGCCACCTAAACCCATCAACGAAGCATCACAATAAACCACAAACGATTTTGTCGAATTCGGAAAAATCAAGATAGGAGCACTAGTCAACCTCTTCTTCAGCTCTTGGAATCCTTCTTCACACTTTGCATCCCAAATAAAAGCTTGTCCCTTCCTGGTTAATTTAGTTAACGGCAATGCTAACTTCGAAAATCCTTCAATGAACTTTCTGCAGTAACCTGCTAGACCAAGAAAACTACGAATTTCTAACACTGACTTTGGAGCTTCCCATTGAGATACAGCTTCTATCTTTGTAGGATCGACCGCAATACCACTCCTAGAAATCACATGACCAAGAAAACTGACTTCCTCTAACCAGAATTCACACTTCGACAGTTTGGCAAAAAGTTGCTTCTCTTTTAACAGCTCTAACACAGTCCTGAGATGTTCCGCATGTTCTTCCTCATTCTTAGAATATATCATAATATTATCTATAAACACCACCACGAACTTATCGAGATAAGGATGAAAGATCCTATTCATATATTCCATAAAAACACCAGGTGCATTAGTAACTCCAAACGGCATTACAGGATACTCGTAATGTCCATACCTTGTTCCAAAAGCAGTCTTCTGAATATCGTCATCTTTCACACGAATTTGGTAATACCCAGACCTCATATCAATCTTACTAAACACACGCGCTCCAACCAACTAATCCATCAAATCATCATTCCTCAACAATGGATATCGATTCTTGATAGTAACTTTGTTCAATTGTCTGTAATCCACACACAGCCTCATCGAACCCTCTTTCTTCTTCACTAACAATACAGGCGCACCCCACGGAGAAACACTAGAACGAATGAATTTCTTCTCAAGCAATTCTTCCAACAGCTTCTTCAGTTCAGCCAACTCAGACGGCGACATACGATACGGTGCCATCGACACTAGACTAGTTCTCGGAACCAAATCAATAGAAAACCCCACTTCTCTTTCCGGTGGTAATTCATTCACATCCTCCGGAAAAACTTCTGGAAACTCACATACCACTGGTAGCTCGCTACTCGCCACTTTTTCCTTTAAATTTATCAATGCGAACAACATAAACACTGTTGCACCATCCCCGATAGCTTCATTCACCTGTCTAGCTGTCATTTCCAGATTATCATAACTAACCTCTGAAGGAATGAAAAACACATAGAAAGGGGGGGTTTGAATAAGTGTATCTTGAAAAACTCTTAAGATAAAAACAATTTGCACAATGATTTTTATCCTGGTTCGTTGTTAACGAAACTACTCCAGTCCACCCGTTAGAGTGATTTACGTCACTTGAGGATTTAATCCACTAATCAACCTTGATTATAATGGTTTTCCACTTAGATACCTTCTAAGTCTTCTAGAGTATACTGATCACAACTTGATCACTCTAGGAACATAATGCTTAGATACCTTCTAAGACTTCCTAGAGAATCCGATCACAACTTGATCTTCTCTTGTTACCTTTACAAGTTAATGTAAAAAATTTCTTATAAGAGTATTACAATGCTTCTTAATAAGCTATAATCACAATTGTGATAATTCTCTTAAGTTCTAATCTTAAATCTCACTAAGATATTACAGTGAAGTGAGGTTGAAGATGAAGTTTGAGAGCTTTTGAATTTGACAGCGTTTTTGTATTTTGTGCAAAGAGTTTGTGTGTAGCTTCTCATCAGAACTTCTATTTATAGGCGTTTTGAGAAGATGACCGTTGGGAGCATTTAATGCGCTGCGTGATCCGTACAGCGTTGCATTTAATGTTTCACTCTTTTGTCAACTACCTCGAGCCTTGCTTTTCCTGCTTTTACCGACTTTGCCTTTAATAGCTTCTAACGTTCCTTTTGTCAGTCAGCGTAGCCTGTCATCTTGTACTTGCTTCTGATCAGATCTTTGTAGATACAACGTTTGAATATCAGAGTCTTTCAGCTTGGTGCAGAGCATCTTCTTTTCTTCTGACCTTGAAGTGCTTCTAGCGTGATACCATAAGAACATCAGTGCTTCTGCTTCTGATATCAAGTTCTTCTGATGCTTCATAGACCATGTTCTGATTCTGCTTGACCATCTTCTGATGTCTTGCCAGTCCATGTTCTCATGTTGCATACTTGAACCTTCTAAGTCAGTGCTTCTTGCGCTGAATTGTGCATACTCTTTATATATTTCCTGAAATGGAAAATGCATAGGATTAGAGTACCACATTGTCTTATACAAAATTCATATATAATGTTATCATCAAAACTAAGAATATTGATCAGAACAATTCTTGTTCTAACAATCTCCCCCTTTTTGATGATGACAAAAACATATATAATTGATATGAATTTGCAATCAGAATATCAGATGACCAAAGACAATTACACAGTTATAGCATAAGCATATAAACATAGTGTGTGAATATGTCTCCCCCTGAGCTTAACAATCTCCCCCTGAAATATATACCAGAAGAACTTTAAATAAAAGACTTCCCTGAGTATTTTCCATTTCAGTCGAGACGTTCACATTTGCCTAGAACTTCAGAACATTCAGATCTTCTGCTTCTTGCTTCCATAGGACAGCTTCAGAGCTTTGAATTTCTCCTTGAATCCTAGCATTCTTGATTATATTAGAACATTCTTGAATGTATTAGAGCATCATCAGAGCATATTTACATCCTGAAATGTTTCAAAACAAACTAGACACAACCAGTCAGAGCATGTATGAATCAGAACATAAGATAGATAAGAATGTGTTAGAGTGTACTCTGCCACGAGAATATCATAACATTCTTTCTTCTTGCTTCTTATCTTGAAGCTTCACAACACTAAGATTGCTTCAATTTCCAAAAGCATGTTTCTTTACAGAATTGCTTTTCCCCATGTATTTGCTTCTAATGTTGAGCTTTTTCAGAATATCTTCAATCCTGCAAAAATTCTCAAAGACATAGAACTTGCAAATAATGTTAGGAATGTTGAGACTTAATCCCAGCAACTAATATAGTAAACCAAATCAATTATCCCGTTTCTCCCCCTTTTGTCATAACATCAAAAAGCATAAAAGATTCAGATGAAAAACAAATATGTGAGAAGATAGAATTTCATTGATTCATCAAAAGATATATCAGAAGATACAACAAAAAGAAGAAAGAAGCAGATGCAAGAAACAAGAAACAACTAAGACCAAAAGACTACGACTAGCCTAGCTTAGAAACTATCTTGGCTAGAAGGCTTTGAATCTCAGAAGTGCTTTCTGTCTGCGTCTTCATGAATGATCTAAACTCATTGTGAGTTTCTTCATGCTTGTCCAAACGAGAAGCAAGATCAGCTTGATTCTGTTGAAGGGCCTTCATAGCGTTCATCAGAACTGAAGGTTCACCAGAAGAAGCTTCACAGCCATCACTCAGAGGCGTAGCATGCTCAACAGCAGCATCAATCATTCGAGCATCAACTTGAATTTCATCATCAGCTTCTAACATAGAAGCATCTTCATCATACACCGGAGCAGGGATGTCAGAATCTCCATTCTCAAGAGCTTGAAGAATCTCAACCAGATTCTTTGGAGGAGTAGGAGCAGCAACTTCTGATGGATATTCAACTTCAGGAATAACCATATTAGGAGCCTTCTCAGAAGGATTCTCCCTTAGCCAGTTGAACAACCACTGGAAATCTCCAGTAAGAACAGGATACTGAGGCTTCCACTAAACCATTGTGAGGCAAGGTTCATCTTCCAACTCATCTACAAACTTCTTCTCTTCAATAGATCTCCAATCTCTGATAGGATGATAGTACCTACCATCATCAACTTCCAGAAGATAACCAGAAGAACTAGATGCTTCAGCCACACATCTTCTCTAGATGTTCATAGCATCAAACTGAAACTCCCTCCGGAAGAGTCTCCATAATCTCCGAGTAGCAGCTTGATCTAGCTTGGAGTCATAAGCAGCTCTCAGGGTTTCCATCCTTTTTCTGAACGAAAGCTTAAACAACTCAAAGTCGACATCAATAGGTGGTTCAGGAGGATTGAAGGTGAATCTGTAGTCAGGGTACAGAAGGAAGTAGGGGTAGGATTTTCTTGAGAACAAGGCAGGGGGTGAAGAAGGTGGAGAATCTGTGGAGGAGGTGGAAGTGGATGGAGTATCAAAAGGATTGGGGGAACAGATATTTAGAGGTAGAGGGTTCAGAATTTGGTCAGAAGGAGGTGGTTGGAAACTGTTTGAAATGGTGAGGGAATTTTGGGGTTCAGAAGGAGGAGGCTTAACCTGAGATGAACATGCAGCAGCTTATGCACGTATAGCTTTCCTGATACGCTCAAGACGGAATTCAGGAGTTTGTACCTTGAGAGGATCATAAGGAAGCTTCTGCTTCTTAGCTTGTTTAGCTTCTTCTTCTGAAGCTTTTATCTTCAGTCTCTTTTCTTTCTTCTTTTGTTCTTTCTTCTTTAACTCATCTAGAGATGGAAGAGTTCTACCTCTGATCCATGCAGGATCAACAGAAGATTGAGCTTTGACACATGCCTTCAAGTACCGCTTGACAGACTTGTGAAGCTCTTCTTTGAACACCTGAGAGAAGCTCTCAACAGGGATTCTTCTAGTCAGAATATCTGGAAATATTCTTGGAGCAGAAGTTACTTTCTCAATCAGAAGCATCCTTTGTAAGTCAAAGGCATTCAGAACATGTCCTTGAATAATAGTTAAGAACTTGGGCGAACCAACAACTCTTAGAACATCCATCAAATCACTCTCTACCATAATATCTGAGATCATTCTAGCAAGAGGAATAGTATTTTTCTTGAAATTTGGATACTTCTAGTGTTCTTCATCTCTAGATTCTTCAATATTTGACTTCAAATGTTGAAATAGAATGTTGGAGAGATTAACTGGAGTACCATTCCCAATGCAGTAAAGTGCATACTTCTGATCTTGATTCACACATGTAGAGGCAAGAGAACGTTTTCTATGATAAAGAGTTCCCAAAATAACCTCAGCCCAAACTCTGTAGATTGGCTTCAACGAGGTAGTTTGGTTTGGTGAAGATTTGAAGGCAGACAATTCCCCATCAACTTTTTCCCAAGAAACTCTACCAGGGAGAGCACATGTGATTCCTTCTGAATCATCAAGATTGTAAAGCTTCCTAATCATTTTCTCAGTCACGACAACTTCATGCCCTAGAACAAAGGAGATGATAGCAGTTGGAGTAACTGTAGCATGCGTCCAGAAATCCATCACCAAGAGAGGATAAACTGGTCCAACCAATCTTTCAAAATAGCTTGACCAATCCTGAGCCTGCATAGCATCTTTGATATTGAAACCATGTTCAGACAGACTTTCAAAATCCACCATTGTTTCACACAAGACTTCTAGCTCGTCATACGGAATGGAACAGGTCTTCAGAGAACTAAAACCATATTTGTGTTAAACAAGATGTGCTGAAGACATTTTTTGTTGAGTATTTGATGATGAAAGCATGAGAAAACTCTGAGATTCGGTTTAGGAAACTAGGGTTTATGCAAGAACGAAAGAAAGGGATGAACGAAAGAGATGATGAATGAGGAGAGAGAATGTAAAGAGTTTAAATGATATGTAGAAGAGATAATATAGTTGTGGATTTGAAATGAAATGCAATGAATTTATGGAAATGAATAGTTACAAAATCAAAATAATCAATTGCATTTAATGAGGTATGACGTTAGGTGAGAGAGCGTGAAATTTGAAATGATTTGCACAGTTACCTAGGGTTGCGTCTCATCAACTACACGCATGTTGATCCAAGTAGACTGAACACGTGTACAACTTTTGGAATAGCTAGTGACAGCTGTTTTTGCTTTAAAAGAGATTTTGAATCAACTTAGATAATGAAACGTTAGTAATAACAGAATCAAAACTTCTAATTGATCAATATCAGAACTTCTTGTAAGAAGATAAAACAAAATCATTTCAGAACTACTTCATACGTCAGAATTTCACATCTTCTCATTCTGGGCATAAACCCATACGGATATTCTTCAGAATGAACTTAAACCTATCTTCCGCAAGGGGTTTTGTAAAGATATCAGCCCATTGATGGTCTGTATCCCACGAAGTTCAAAGAAAGAACACCCTTCTTAACATAGTCCCTTATGAAATGATGTTTAATCTCAATATGTTTAGCTTTGGAATGTAAGATTGGATTCTTAGATAAACAGATAGCAGAAGTATTATCATAGAAGATAGGAATGTTACTCTCATATATCTGGTAATCTTCTAACTAACTCTTCATCCAGAGCATCTGTGTACTACATCCAGCAGCAGCAACATATTCGGCTTCTGTAGTAGAGAGGGCAGTGGTAGCTTGCTTCTTGCTATACCAGGAGATCAGATGGCTTCCAGAAATTGACAACTTCCAGAAGTACTTTTTCTTTCAATTCTATCTCCAGCGTAATCAGCATCACAATAGCCTACTAAGTTGTATTCTTCAGATCTTCTGTAGACTAAACCAACATTAGTAGTACCTTTCAGATACCTCAGAATTCTCTTAACAGCTCTTAAGTGAGATTCTCTAGGATCTGATTGGAATCTTGCACACAGACAAACACTGAATAAAATATCAGGTCTAGAAGCAGTAAGATATAGAAGAGATCCAATCATACCTCTGAACATCTTCTGATCTACCTTCTTAATTACCTCATCCTTACCTAAGATACACGTAGGATGCATAGGAGTCTTTGCTTCTTTGCTTTCAGAAAGATTAAACTTCTTCAGAAGTTCTTTCACGTACTTGGTTTGATGAACATAGGTTCTTTCAGATGTTTGATTAATCTGAATCCCAAGAAAGTACTTGAGTTCTCCCATCATGCTCATTTCAAACACAGCCTGCATAGACTTAGCAAACTCCTTCCCAAGTGTAGCATTAGTTGTTCCAAAGATAATATCATCAACATAAATTTGACAAATTAAAATATCCTTTTTAAAGGTTTTACAAAAGAGAGTAGTATCCATTTTTCCTCTAGTGAAACCATTATCCATAAGGAAAGAACTTAATCTTTCATACCAAGCTCTAGGAGCTTGCTTCAATCCTTATAATGACTTCTTTAGTTTAAAAACATGTTCTGGAGACTTAGAGTCCTCAAAACCAGGAGGTTGGTGGACATAGACTTCTTCATCTATATAACCATTTAAGAAGGCACTCTTAACATCCATCTGATATAAAGTGATGTTATATTGAGTTGCAAAAGAAATTAACAGACGAATAGATTCTAACCTGGCCACTGGTGCAAAGGTTTCTGTATAGTCAATACCTTCTTGCTGACTATAGCCCTGAGCAACCAGTCTGGCTTTGTTTCTTACAACTTCTCCCTTTTCATTTAGCTTGTTTCTGAAGACCCACTTCGCACCAATGATGTTAAATCCTTTTGGTCTCGGTACCAGATCCCAAACATCATTCCTTGTAAACTGATTTAGTTCTTCTTGCATGGCAATTATCCAGTCTGCATCTTCTAGAGCTTGATCAACAGAAGTTGGCTCGATCAAAGAAACAAGACCTAATTGACATTCTGCATTGTTCTTTAGGAATGTTCTTGTTCTGATAGGATCTTCCTTCTTTCCAAGAATCACATCTTCTGAATAAGCAGAGGTGAGTCTAGAGGATCTTTTGACTATTGGCTCTTCAGAAATTCTGAGATTCTCTAGAGAAGCAGCAACTTGATCTTCTGATCCTTTGCTTCTGAGATCTTCAGCTTCTGAAACTTTGCTTCTTGGTTCTTCAGCTTCTGAAATTGAGATATCTATATCTGCAAAATTCTCAAACTGCTTTAGCTTTTCAAGACCAAGCTTATCATCAAATCTGATATTAATTGATTCTTCAACAATCAATGTTTCTGTATTGTATACTCTGTAACCTTTAGAGCATTCAGAATATCCAAGAAGGAAACACTTCTGTGCTTTAGAATCAAACTTACTCAGATGATCCTTAGTATTCAGAATATAACAAATACATCCAAATGGATGGAAATACGAAATGTTGGGCTTTCTATTCTTCCACAATTCATAAGGAGTCTTATTAAGAATAGGTCTGATAGAGATTCTATTTTGAATATAACATGCAGTGTTTATTGCTTCTTCCCATAATTGCTTAGCCATATTGGTTTCATTGATCATGGTTCTGGCCATTTCTTATAGAGTCCTATTCTTTCGCTCTACAACTCCATTTTGCTGTGGAGTTCTAGGGCAAGAGAAATCATGGGCAATACCATTTTCTTTGAAGTAAATCTCAAAGAATCTGCTCTCAAATTCGCCACCATGATCACTTCTGACCTTTATGATTTTACACTCTTTCTCAGATTGAATATGAGTGCAAAATTCAAAGAACACTGAATGAGACTCATCCTTGTGTTTTAAGAACTTTACCCATGTCCAACGGCTATAATCATCAATGATGACTAATCCATATTTCTTCCCTCTGACAGATGTTGTTTTGACTGGGCCAAACAGATCAATGTGCAGAAGTTCTAGCGGCCTCGAGGTAGAAACAACATTCTTAGACTTGAATGCAGGTTTGGAAAACATTCCCTTCTGACATGCTTCGCAAAGAGCATCTGATTTATATTTCAGATTAGGGAGTCCCTTTACGAGATTTAGTTTTTTAATTTGAGAAATCTTTCTCAAACTAGCATGGCCTAATCTTCTGTTCTAGACCCATTGCTCTTCGTAAACAGACATAAGACAAGTTACCTTCTAATTCTTAAGATCTTGAAGATCAATCTTGTAAATGTTGTTCTTTCTTTTGCCTGTAAATAGGATTGAGCCATCCTTCTGACTTATAGCCTTGCAAGACTTTTGATTGAAGATTATGTCATAACCGTTGTCACTTAATTGACTTATGGACAACAAGTTATGAGCTAATCCATCTACCAGAAGAACATTAGTTATAGAAGGAGAGTTACTAGTACTTATGGTTCCTGAGCCAATTATTTTTCCCTTCTGATCTCCTCCAAACTTAACTTCTCCAGCAGATTTAAGCACCAGGTCTTGGAACATAGACCTTCTTCCCGTCATGTGTCGAGAGCATCCAGAGTCCAGGTACCATGACATGCTTTCCTTTGTCTTCTTTGCAGCCAAGGATATCTACAACGGGAATAATCTTTTCCTTAGGTACCCACATTTTCTTGGGTCCTTTCTTGTTAGTTCTCCTCAAGTTCTGATTGAACTTGGGTTTAGCATGTTAAACAACAGGAGGAACAACATGATAATTCTTATTCTGAGTTACATGATATTTCCTAGGTTGTGTCACATGCTTCTTAGTGTGTGTAATGTGAAAGCTTTTAGCATGTGATGTGAGCCTAATATCATGAGAATGGCCATACTGGAACTGATCATACAATGGCTTGTATGTGATTTTCATATCATCAACAGGTTCAAGTTTATATGGGATATCACCCGCATAGCCTACGCCAACTCTTTTGTTTTCGCTAACACCATATATCATAGAGGCAAGTTGATTTCTACAATACCTCTAGATAAGAACTTCCTAAAACTCGAGTCATATTCTTTCAGAATATTGTTCAGACCAGGAGTAGGTTTTTCTGAGCTAGAAGAAGATCCAACACTTTTGGATAGATTTGAAACTTTTTCTTTTAGTTCAGAATTCTCTAACTCTAGCTTCTTAGTTTCAGATACAAACAACTTTTTCAACTTTTTGTATTTGATACTAATCTGAGCCTTGAGTTCTAGCATCTCAGTTAGACTGGAAACTAACTATTCTCTAGACAGTTCAGAAAATACCTCTTCAGAATCTGATTCTGATGTAGATTCTGATCCATCATCAACTATGGCCATCAGCGCAGTGTTTGCCTGCTCGCCTTCAGAGTCTGATTCTGATTCTTATGAATCTAAATCATCCCAAGTTGCCATAAGACCCTTCTTATGAAACTTCTTTTTGGGCTTCTCCTTCCGAAGCTTTGGACATTCGCTCTTGTAGTGTCCAGGCTCATTGCATTCAAAGCATGTGACCTTCTTCTTGTCATATCTTCTGCTTCTAGAAGATTCTCTTTTTTTAAGCTTCTTAGAACTTCTGAAGTTCTTGAACTTCCTTTGTTTGCTCTTCCAGAGTTGGCTTACCCTTCTAGAGATCATGGAAAGTTCATCATCATCTTCTGATTCTGATTCTTCAGAATCTTCTTGTTCAGCCTGAAATGCGTTAGTATATTTTTTATAATTAGATTTTAACACAATAGACTTACCTTTCTTCTGAGGTTCATTAGCGTCAAGCTCAATCTCATGACTCCTCAGAGAACGGATCAGTTCTTCAAGCGAAACTTCATTCAGATTCTTTGCAATCTTGAATGCAGTAACCATCGGGCCCCATCTTCTAGGCAAGCTTCTGATGATTTTCTTGACGTGATCAGCTTTGGTGTATCCCTTGTCAAGAACTCTCAATCCAGCAGTTAGCATTTGAAATCTTGAGAACATTGTCTCAATGTTTTCATCATCCTCCATTCTGATGGCTTCATATTTCTGGATCAAGGCAAGAGCTTTAGTCTCCTTGACTTGGGCGATTCCTTCATGAGTCATTTTCAATGATTCATATATATCATAGGCAGTTTCCCTGTTAGATATCTTCTCATATTTAGCATGAGAGATAGCATTCAGTAAAACAGTCATAGACTTATGATGATTCTTAAATTGCTTTCTTTGATCATCATTCATTTCTTGTCTTGTCAGCTTTTCACCACTAGCTTTCACAGGATGTTTGTAACCATCCACCAGAAGATCCCATAAGCCACCATCTAATCCAAGAAAGTAACTTTCAAGTTTATCTTACCAATATTCAAAGTTTTCACCATCGAATATTGGTGGTCTAGTGTAACCATTATTGCCGTTACCATTGTATTGCTCAGCAGAGCCAGATGTAGATGTAGGTGGAGGAGTTTCAACCATCTTGACTTAGCGTTTTTCTCTTCCTGAATCTTTTCTAACACGGTTAAGTGCTTGCACCTTAGAACCGGCGCTCTGATGCCAATTGAAGGATAGAAAAACACTTAGAAATGGGGGGTTTGAATACGTGTATCTTTAAAAACTCTTAAGATAAAAACAATTTGCACAATGATTTTTATCCTGGTTCGTTGTTAACGAAACTACTCCAGTCCACCCGTTAGAGTGATTTACCTCACTTGAGGATTTAATCCACTAATCAACCTTGATTACAATGGTTTTCCACTTAGATACCTTCTAAGTCTTCTAGAGTCCACTGATCACAACTTGATCACTCTAGGAACACAATTCTTAGATACCTTCTAAGACTTCCTAGAGAATCCGATCACAACTTGATCTTCTCTTGTTACCTTTACAAGTTAATGTAAAAGAAACTCTTATAAGAGTATTACAATGCTTCTTAATAAGCTATAATCACAACTGTGATAATTCTCTTAAGTTCTAAGCTTAAATTTCACTAAGATATTACAGTGAAGTGAAGTTGAAGATGAAGTTTGAGAGCTTTTGAATTTGATAGCGTTTCTGTATTTTGTGCAAAGAGAAATGGTCTAAGGGTACATAAGGAAGTCAGTGACATTCTAACCTAACCCTAAACAAGTATTGACAGAAAATATACTAAGTTACCTTAGAGAAATATTCAAAAAGAAACATATTTTTGTTGATTTTTCATATATTAAAAGACTTGTTTATGATTAATTTTTAAATGATGATAAAATAATTATTTTTTGGGATTCTTAATCATGGTATTAACATACACTAATTAAATAAAACACACAAAAAAGAAGGGATTAAAAAGACTAATTTTCCTATTTTTGGTGATTTTCAAAGTTTTATTAAAGAAATGAGTGATAAAAAGAAATGGGGTGTGGCCACAAGGGCATGAACTCACGCCCTATAGATCACCACACAAAATAACCACCAACTGGACTATGCACGCGTAGTGACAAAGAAATCATCCCAGTTTAATATAACACAAACCAAGTTGTAAAACTTTGAAAAATAAAAGAAATAAAAAGTCTGGGACGAGGGGGATTCGAACCCCGGACTTATGGCATGAGAGGACTAAAGGCGCATTGGTGACTGATAACACGATTTTATATCGTATATTTAGCTTGAAATTCATCGATATTTATAGCATTTTCCGTTTATTATATTGATTTATTATGATATTACGCGTGTATTTGCTTTGTTTCAGGTTTTACACTCTTATTATGACTAATTGTGAAAAAGAGAAGAAATGGAGCTAAAACGACCCATATCTATGCCTAAAAGACGAAAAATAGGTGCTGAAGTAAAAAGGGAGTGCAAATAAGGCCCAAGTGTGCTGAAAGAGACCCAAAGACCCAATGAAGCAATCCAGCCCACGAAGGAAAGCAGCCCAATCCACACAAGTAAGCGGAGACGCACGTCTCCAACGTCTCTATGCCACATCAGCAAAAGGGAGACGCACGTCTCCATTTCCCTAAAGTTTCTCCACTTGAGACGCACGTCTCAAGTCACGCGCCCAGTCTTCCTGAAGAATCGGAGACGCACGTCTCCAAGCCAGTCTGAAGAACTTCCTCTTTTCATGCAACGTCACTGCAAAGCATCCCCTATAAATAGAAGCAGTCACTTCAGTCCAAAGGGTCCGATTTCCTGCTAACGAAGTGCTGCCGAAATTGTACCGCGAATCATATTTTTCATTCTGCTTTCATTCAAACACTTATTTTCTCACAACGATTTCTACACCGGAAATTGTTGTGAACTTTTTATAAATCTAGCCTTACGTTAGATTTATCGTTTTTATTTCCTTGTTTTATTTTCTGTCCGTTTAAATTCCGAAGAACGATCCAGCCAACCTGTGGTGGAGGTTCGACACTTGAAGATTTACTTGCCATTTATTTAATTCAGGTTTAATATTTACCGCCTTATTTATATGTTTATTTGCATGATATATTGTATGCCTATTAACATGCCTATTATTATAAACCGAATCTATTTATGCATGCTTAACCATATTAATATGTCTGGCTAAATTACTAAGGTGTCGGTATGTAGAGTAAGTTAACCGAGGGATCCGAAATAAATTGGCTTAATTATGTTTTATTAAATATCACTTATTTTTGGTTTATATGTCTAATTTAATTAGTAAGTCTTAAAACCAATAGAGCGAAAGTTTGAGGGGTTAAAACGGTCAAAGGTTAAAATCAATAGAGCGAAAGTTTGAGATCTTTAACCAGATAGTAGACATAGGACATTAGTTTTAAGGATGGCGAAAGCGTATTAAAACTAATTGGGACTTATTTATTTTCAAAAATTGTTTTTACACCCGAGCGGGATGGCGAAAGCGTACGTTAGGGATATTAGCTTGTTCCGAGTCAATAGAGCGAAAGTTTGAGATTAGGAGATTTAAATAGATAACAACTTCATAAAATAGGCATTTTATTAATTACGTTGTTTCCAAAAAGCTCTTCTAAAATCTAATGGGATGGCGAAAGCGTACATTAGGATTAGGATAGTAATTTGAATCAACAGAGCGAAAGTTTGAGACGAGGATTTTTAATCAATTGAATTAGTAAAGATTTTTAATTAAATTATGCAAAAGCCAATGGACCTTCGGATTCCCTTAAGTTAAACGAAATACATACTGATACCTGTCTTTTATTATATTCTTTATTTCTCACTATCACTCTCCCTTAGAAACAATCAAAATTTTAGTAGCCCTAGCTTTACATAGTAACCTTAGGTAACGGTAGATCGATTCATAGTCCCTGTGGATTCGATATCTTTTAAAACTACACGACACGACTGTGCACTTGCAGTCATCAGATTTATAGACACGTAAAGTCGCGATCAAGTTTTTGGCGCCGTTGCCGGGGATTATTTAAGTCGATATCGTAACTCACTGTTACACCGTAGAGACTAGGACAATTCTTCCCTTTCTTTCTGAACGATTGTATGCCAAATACTCGTTCACAAGGAGGAGATTTAATACAACGAATTAACGAGATCGAACGTTTCATTAACGTCAAACGTCGAGCTCGCAATTTTCCCGAAGTAGCACCAATTCCTATTAATCAGGAATTGACTTTTACTGATCCAATCAATCAAATCACCCCGAAGTTAGAGATGGCTGCTATTCGTCCTCTTAGAGACTATGTCGCTCCTTCGTGCGCTGAACCGCACTCAAGTATCGCACCTCCTGCGATTGAGGCAAACAATTTCGAACTGAAACCTTCGTTGGTCCAAGCTGTTCAACAGAATCAATTCTCTGGAAGCCCTGTAGACGACCCTAACCTTCATTTATCTGTGTTCGTGCAATACGCCGACACTGTCAAAGCTAACAACGTTAGTCCCGAAGCTATTCGATTACGTCTCTTTCCTTTCTCCTTGAGAGATAGAGCTAGAGCGTGGCTTCAATCCCTGCCTTCTAATTCCATAACCACATGGGACGAATTGAAGAGAGTATTCTTAGCGAGATACTTTCCGCCTAGCAAAACTGCTATGCTTAGAGGTCAAATCAACGGATTTACCCAGAAAGATAACGAATCACTCTTCGAAGCTTGGGAACGTTACAAGGACATGCTTAGAATATGCCCTCATCATGGACTCGAACCATGGCTGATCATCCATACTTTCTATGGTGGTCTCTTATATAACACTAAAATGACTATAGATGCCGCTGCTGGCGGAGCATTAATGGACAAACCCCATGATGAAGCATACAAACTCATAGAGAACATGGCACAAAACCATTACCAATGGGGTGGAGAACGAGCTGCTCTAGAGAAAACCCAAACCAAAGGAGGAATGTACGAAGTAAGTGGTATAGACCGCGTTAACGCTAAAGTAGACGCTTTAACTCAAAAGATCGAGAACTTAACCATCACTCCTTCAGCCACCGCTGCTGCTATAATACCTAACTGTGAGATCTGTGGATTGACTGGACATGTAGTTGCCGAATGTCAACTCTTGACTGGAGTCCCGTCTGATCAAGTAAACTATGCTCAAGGAAACCCTTATTCTAACACGTACAACCCTGGATGGAAAAACCACCCGAACTTTTCTTATAAGAACAACAATGCGTTGTACGCACCTGGACAAGCACCTGCTGTACCACCTGGCTACCAAAAAGCGCCTGTAGCTGCTCAAAATACCCCTAGGAAGTCGAATCTAGAAATCATGATGGAAAACTTTATAGCTTCCCAACAACAAACCAATAAAGACTTCCTGAACCAAAACATCCACAACAGCGAGCAACTAAAACAACTATCGAACAAAGTAGATGCTTTAGCTACTCATAACAAAATGCTAGAAACTCAAATCTCACAAGTAGCCCAACAACAAGCACCTACTGCTGCCCCTGCTGGCACGTTTCCTGCTCAACCACAACCTAATCCTAAAGGACATGCGAACACAATAACACTACGAAGTGGAACGAATTACGATGGACCCATTGATCCTAGAACTCAAAACGTACCCATGTCACAATAAGAGCCAAAGGAAACCCAAAAGACATCAACTGATGACCAAACTGCTAAGACTAAAGAGAACAATAACGAAGTGGAACCTGAAAAAGAGAAACCTTATGTTCCACCACCACCCTATAAGCCACCAATTCCTTATCCTCAGAGATTAGCTAAATCAAAAACCGAAGCGCAATTTAAAAGATTTGTAGAACTTCTGAAACAATTAAACATAACCATACCATTCACAGAAGCCATAACTGAAATGCCTTCGTACACTAAATTCTTAAAAGAAATCTTATCAAACAAAAAGAAGCTCGAGGATAACGAAACCGTAACGCTTACCGCTGAATGTAGCGCTATCATCCAAAATAACATGCCTCCAAAACTGAAAGACCCTGGTAGTTTCTCTATACCCTGCGTAATAGGTAAAACCATTATAGAGAAGGCCTTGTGCGATTTAGGAGCTAGTGTTAGTTTGATGCCTCTTTCAACCTGTAAGAAACTAAATCTAGGTGAGCTTAAAGCAACGAGAATGTCTCTTCAACTAGCTGACATTTCAGTAAAATACCCTGTAGGAATGTTAGAAAATATCCCTGTTCGTGTAGGTCAATTCTACATCCCAACTGACTTCATCATAATGGATATCCAAGAAGATTCTAACATCCCGATCATATTAGGAAGACCGTTCTTAGCAACCGCTGGTGCAATTATAGATGTAAAGCGAGGAAAGCTTACTTTCGAAGTAGGAGAAGAGAAAATAGAATTTATCCTTTCCCAATTCCTAAAAGCACCTTCTATAATTGACACATGTTGTTCTGCTGACATAATCGACGAGTGTGTCAAAGAAATAAAATCCGAACCAAATAAGGAAACTGAGATCCTAAGAATTCCTATGCCGCCAATTCTTGAAGATGACAACTGGCGTGAGGAATATCAAGATGACCACCTGAGTGAATGCTTAGCTTTAACTCCCGATCCTATACCTGGACCTAAGAAACCTGCTATAGAGCTGAAAACACTTCCTACCGATCTTAGATACGAATTTCTAGATGAAGAACTAAACCGACCAGTTATAGTGAACGCCAACTTAGGACGAACCGAGACTGAAAAATTACTTAATGTCCTAAGAAAATACCCAACCGCTTTAGGATATAACATATCAGATTTGAAAGGAATAAGTCCTTCCCTCTGTATGCACCGCATTATGCTCGAAGACGATAGTAAAACCTCTAGGGAACATCAAAAGCGGATAAATCCTATTATGAGCGATGTGGTTAAAAAGGAAATCCAAAAGCTGCTAGAAGCCGGAATAATATATCCTATATCCGATAGTAAATGGGTTAGCCCTGTTCACGTCGTACCAAAGAAAGGAGGAGTTACTGTAATCACTAACGCTAAAGGCGAATCTGTAGCACAACGTACCCAAACTGGATGGAGAATGTGCATTGACTATAGGAAGCTAAACAAAGCTACCCGAAAAGACCATTTCCCTTTACCTTTCATAGATCAAATGCTCAAACGCCTAGCTAAACACTCGCATTTCTGTTATCTGGACGGATACTCCGGATTTTTCCAAATTCCTATCCACCCTGACGACCAAGAGAAGACTACGTTTACCTGTCCTTATGGTACATTCGCTTATAGACGAATGCCTTTTGGACTATGCAATGCACCCGCGACCTTCCAAAGATGCATGATGGCAATATTTGCCGACTTCCTAGATGGAATAATGGAGGTATTTATGGACGACTTCTCTGTCTGTGGAGAAAGTTTCGAAACATGTTTAGAGAACCTTGAACTGGTACTTAAACGATGCGTAAGCGTTAACCTAGTCCTTAATTGGGAAAAATGCCATTTCATGGTTCGACAAGGAATTGTACTTGGACACATCGTATCCGATAGAGGGATCGAAGTGGATAAAGCTAAAATCGAAATTATCGAAAACCTTCAACCTCCCAAAACCGTTAGAGAAATAAGAAGTTTTCTGGGACACGCTGGTTTTTACCGACGTTTCATTAAGGATTTCTCTAAAATTACAAAACCCTTAACTGAACTACTAATGAAAGACGCCGAATTCATTTTTACCGATAAATGCACTGAAGCATTTCATACGCTTAAACGAGCATTAATCTCTGCGCCAATTATGCAACCTCCCGACTGGAATGAGCCTTTCGAAATAATGTGTGACGCGAGTGATTATGCTGTAGGAGCCGTTCTAGGGCAAAGAAAAGATAAGAAACTACATGTCATATACTATGCGAGTAGAACCCTAGACGAAGCTCAAATGAATTATGCCACGATAGAAAAAGAATTATTAGCTGTCGTATTTGCACTAGACAAGTTCCGTTCTTACCTGGTAGGAGCCAAAATAATCATATACACTGACCATGCCGCCATTAGGTACCTCCTAACCAAAAAGGACGCCAAACCAAGACTTTTGAGATGGATCTTGTTACTACAAGAGTTCGACCTGGAAATTAAAGATAAAAAGGGTACTGAAAATGTCGTAGCAGATCACCTCTCTCGACTAGAAAATCTAAAACCCGAACAAGTACCAATTGACGATGATTTCCCTTATGAAAGACTCATCGCTCAATTAGAAGCAAATGAATTTGAACCATACCATCCAAACGCTGAAACCAACAACTTAGCTGAAATAGCTTTAGCCCGCTCTGACACACCTTGGTATGCAGATTTCGTAAACTGCCTAGCTGCTGGTGTGCTTCCTCCTGATCTAAGTTACAAACAGAAGAAGAAATTCTTCCATGACCTAAAACATTACTATTGGGACGAACCACTCCTGTTCAAAAGAGGCCCCGATGGAATCTTTAGACGTTGTGTACCCGAGGAAGAAATAGGAAGCATAATAACACACTGCCATTCTGCACCGTGTGGAGGACACCATAGCACATCTAGAACCTGCGCCAAAATCCTTCAATCTGGACTTTTCTGGCCCAACCTGTGGAAAGACGTTTATTTTGCTGTAATAAACTGTGATAGATGCCAACGAACCGGAAACATTTCGAGACGTGATGAAATGCCTCAAAAAGGCATTCTTGAAGTAGAAATATTTGACGTCTGGGGAATAGACTTTATGGGTCCGTTTCCGTCGTCGTTTGGAAATCAATATATACTCGTAGCTGTCGATTACGTTTCGAAATGGATAGAAGCTATTGCTTCTCCTACAAACGATACGCGAGTAGTTATCAAACTCTTCAAAAACGTCATCTTTCCTAGGTTCGGTGTGCCAAGATTGGTAATTAGCGATGGTGGTTCCCATTTCATTTCAAGAATACTTGAGAAACTCCTTCGAAAATATGGAGTAAATCATCGAATAGCTACACCATACCATCCACAAACAAGCGGACAAGTAGAAGTATCCAACCGCGAAATAAAACAAATATTGGAGAAAACTGTTGCTATATCTAGGAAAGATTGGTCAACCAAGCTAAATGAAGCTTTATGGGCTTATAGAACAGCTTTCAAAACTCCAATAGGAACTACCCCATTCAAACTCGTTTATGGAAAATCATGCCACCTACCGGTAGAGTTAGAACATAAAGCCTATTGGGCCATTAAGAACTTAAACCTAAACTACATTGCCGCTGGTGAGAAACGACTTCTAGACATAAACGAATTGGAAGAACTTAGACAAGACGCTTACGAAAACGCCAAAATCTATAAAGAGAGAACGAAAAAATGGCACGACAAGCGTATATCTAGGAAAAATTTTAGCATAGGCGATAAACTACTTTTATTTAATTCGAGACTAAAATTATTTCCTGGTAAGTTACGATCTAGATGGTCCGGTCCTTTCGAAATAACTAACATATTTCCGAGTGGAGCGATTGAAATCAAAGGAGAAACCGTCAAACCTTTTGTCGTAAATGGGCAACGTCTTAAGTATTACCATCATCTCGAACACGATGAAAACATCGAAGTTTTTAAACTTGACGAGCTGCCCGCTCTTTCGAAAAAATAGTTTTCTATTTTTAAAATCGTCGAGCTTACGACATAAAACAAAGCGCTTGGTGGGAGACAACCCACATTTATTTATTCTTTTATTTTACTTTATTTTTATTTTTAACCTTTTAATTTTCATTTAAATAATCTATTCTATTTTTAATTATTTTAATTTTAATCATTTTTACTTTTTTTTTCATACATCTTATAATAATTATTATAATTATAACTGCTATCTTAATTCAAGAAAATATTTCCTTTTATAATTATATTTATTATTATAACTTTTTATTTAATTTTATTTTAAATAAACACTAGCCTAGTTCTAACTTAATCTTAATATTTTCAACTTCTAGGTTTTTCTTAACTACTAACTAAGATGCAAGAAGTCGATAATATGGAAGTTGTGTTCCGTGGTAGAGGACAAGAAGCAAGATTTGATAAACTGGCTGAAAGACAAATGGATTTGACTTGCTACCCTCACCAATCGACTATGGTACGACTTGGTATCGAAGAAAGCGTTTTGCACCTGCTAAACCAAGTTGGTTGGACTGGTTCTCACCTGTTCCGCAAGTTCAGTACCTACCGGAAGCTCACTCTGGAATTCTTGAGCTCCCTGACCTATCTTCCTAACTGTGGACAAGGACTGAGAAAAGGAGTCATTCTCTTTAGACTCTTTGGTATGGAATTTAATTTTTGCATCCGAGATTTTGCTGAAATGCTAGAGCTACCTCATGGATCAGATGCATACACCAAAGTAGCTGAAGACAGTCTTGCTTACTGGGAGTTGGAAAGATACTGGGGCAAGATCACTGGAAACGACAACCCTGAAGAGAACGAATTCCAATCTGAGAACATCCATAACCCCGCTTTCAGATACTTCCATAAGATCATTGCTCACTACATCTTTGGAAAACCTGATAATATCACTGAAGTTTCTAGAGAAGAGTTATTCATCATGTTCTGCTCCTCTCAGAATCGCCCGGTCAATGCCATCGCATTCATGCTAACAAACTTCGAGCGCATCATGCAAGACGAAGTTTCACCTATTAGGATCGGCGGATTTGTCACTATGATTGCTAATGCCATAGGAATGAGAGTACCTTTGCTTAGATTAACACCTCTTGGTTCCCACAATTCTATGGACATTCATTTCTGCTTTAACCGAGGTATCATCGGTAACCTTGGACCTGATCAATTTGATTTACTCATTGATAACAAAGTATTGGATCAGTTCACTTTACCGAGTCCAAGGACGAGTGTGCACAACCCTGCTAACTGGCTTTACTATGGTCAGATCCCTGAGAGAGAACCCTCACCTGAAACCCCTCAAGCTTATGAACATTTTGATGAGGAAATGCACATATCAGAATCTGAGCCTGACACTCCTCCTGGATACTATGACCCTAATCCTGAAGATGAACCCATTCCTGATTATGAACCTCTTTTTGAAGATGAACCTATACCTGAGTATGAGCCTGAAACTCCCTCTGAAGATTCTGTTGATGATTACACTGTTGATATGACTGATGTCGAGCTCGAGCAACAACAACCCGCTGCATCCACCGCATTAGTAAATCAAAGAATGCCTAATCTGAACACGCACGAGCAAGCCATCACTGCACTGCAACAAAATTTTTTGTCACGAATTTTGGTCCCTCCCGTTAGATTACTCTAACAGAGACTTACGTGGCACGCCACGTCAGTAAAAGTCGCATTAAAGAAAAAGTGACAGATTGGGGGGGGGGGGGGGGGGGGGGGGGGGGGGGGGTTTAACCCCCTTTAAATAACTTAAAAAAACTAGTTTATATTCTGTTTACACTCCTTTAAATAACTTAAAAAAACTAGTTTATATTCTGTTTACAATTTTATATTTAAACTTTTAAAATTAATTTTTGAATTTTATAAAAAATTGAAAATAAAAATAAATAGTATAATTTTTATTAATATGATGCTGTGTAACAGGAAAAAAATTGAAAATGCCAACTCATTTTTAAAATAAATATTAGGAGTATCTCTTTTATTAAATTTAAACCGTCACATTTTCTTTTAATAACTTTTATCCTCTATCCTAAAACCTTCACTCATCAGTACTTTCTGTAGTACAAATGCTAACTATGAAAATACACTTAAATGAAAAAATTATTATAATATTAAAGATAATCCATACTAAAACAAAACGAAAAATTATGAAGTACTGTAATCAATAGTGTCATTTTTTATTGTTTTCTCTTTTCCAATTTATTGCAACATATATTTTTTGTGTTAAACAAAATAATTAAATTTATAATAAAAAAATAATATAATTAGAGTCTTTATCAAATTGAATTGTAGTACAACGCAAATATCTTTGGTAGCAGTTTAAGAATGGAATTTAGAGCAAACCAAATATTGAGAAGAAATAAGGAAGATATGTGTTAAAATGTATAAAGGTTCTCATTGATATTATAATAAAATCTAATGATATATTTTCAGAATTTATTTTTCTAAAAAAATAGTTTTTTAGGAAAAAGAATCAAAAAAAATTTTAATTTTTAGAAAAAAATTATTTTTCAGATTTTTTTACCAAAATTTGTATTTTAATTTTCATGAGAAAATTTATTTTTGAGATTTTTTTTCAAAAAAACATTTATTTTAATTTTTAAAATAGAAATTCATAAAAAGTTAGTTTTTTTATTTTTAGAATATTTTATTCTTTTTATGAGAAACTAACTTATATAAATAAACCAATTTTTATAAGAAAACTAGTTCTGTACCGGTTTTAAACTGAATTTGAATTTTTTAAATTAAATTGTCCAGCCCATTAATCATTAAAGTGAGTTGTGAGAACGATTTACCTACCAACTATTTGATAAATTGTTTGTGAGAAATTATTGTTTTTTTATTTAAAGGGGTTTAAAACCTCCACAATCTGCCTCTTTTTCTTTAATTCTACCCTTGTCTGACGTGGCGAGACATGTGGCATGACACGTAAGTCTCCGTTAGAGAAATCTAACGGAAGGGACCAAAATTTGTGACGAAAAATTTTATGAGAATCAAAATTCGACGAAATTTTTTGTAAAGACTAAAAGTGAAAAGTGTCATATTTATAGGGACTATAAAAACTTATTTAACACTATAAAATTTATAAATTTACATAATTATTTTTTAGTGATGGTAAATTAATAGTTTACAAGTTGAGAGGTATATGTAGAGTGTTAAATTATTTTCTCGAAAAGTTTATGAAAAAATCATAATAAAATTCAATAAATTTATAAGTGTAACTTGTCCATACTAAAAATAAAAAAATAATTCTGCCAAATTTCTATATTATATATTTTTTGAAACTACGCTTATTAAAAAAATAAATGGTGAAATAAGTTATAAAAATAATTTTACAGCAGCATGAAATATATATAACATTATCACGGTGGGTGTTGTTTAAAACCTAACTTTTCTCAGTAAACAATGCTCAGTAAACAATTGCATCATGGGTTCAATTACTATTTACTAAAGGACAAAATTTATGTACAATTTTTTAAGTGTGATTCTTACTATTTCTCAATAAAAATATGACAAATATACGTAAATATGATTTAGTGAGTGAAAATAAGAGTAAGAGGAAATTATACACTTGTTATATTTTTATTAGAAAATAGTAAGAACCATATCTAAAGAATTGTACCTAAGTTTTGCCCTTTACTAAATTATAAATAACCAGCTCAGTAAACAATGCAAGGCGAGTGGACACTATGAGACAAAGGGTGCAAAGATCAAAATTGAGGGGCGTGCAGTTAGGGGTGGCAAAACGGGCCGCCCGCTCTGCTACGTCCCGCCTTATATCTGTCAAAGAGCGAGCGGGAAGGGCAAGTCTGCCAAGGAAAATAAACATAAAAATCATGTTCGTCCCGTCAAGGTGGCAGGTAGGCGGGCGGAGGACTTGCCCGGCTATTTTTTTATTTTCCTTTCATTTTTTTATAGATTAATAGTCTTTTTATCTTTCAATTGATTTTTTCACTTCTTTTTTATAAAGCATCTTTTAAATAAATTTTACCTTAAAAATTATTGCATATATTTACAAATAAATGTATAAAATAAAATCATAAAGAATTTGAATTAATAGAATTAATTAAAAAGGACGGACTTAAGGCGAGACAAACTTAGCAAATAGGTGAGACGGACTTTAGCGGGCGGCGAGCTTAGGCTGACGGTGAATTTTGGCAGGGAGGGCTTTGATGGGCAGCGGACCCAAAATCTTAACCCGACCCGCCATTTTTAGACGGGTGCGCGGGCCGGCTCAGCAAACCACCGCCTGTTTTGTCACCTCTAGTTTCTTTTCTCTTATTTATTTTTTAAAAGAAATAAATACGATATTTCCCCATCATTAAAATTAAAATACATTTCTAGATTTGTCCTTCTTATAAAGGAAATTTATCACAATTCGTCATCATTTTAATGTTTTCATTCACTGGATGATGATTTAACATTTAAAGTTTTTTTTTTCATTCCTACCTCCTTATTAACCTATAAATTAGAAGTTTTTCATTGATTGATAAAAAAACATTTTGCAATAACAATCCAAAGAAACCAGACAAATAAATTTTCTCTAATGGCTAACCGCATCTCAAACATAAACTCTCTGAACATCTTTGTTATCTTGGTTTCTTTCATCGCGTGTAAGTTTTTCCATCATTGATATATTATTATCTCTATCAGTTTGAAGGTTCTCATAATTTTAGGTATTTGTTTATGCAGTCATATTTTTATTGGAAAAAATTAGAAAAAATTCTAACTAATTTTTTGTTTCATTATTTCATAGTGCAATCAACACAAGTAGGAGCTACTTGTTCAAAAATTGTGGGGAGATGTGCAGTACAAAACTGCGCTGCAACTTGTAGAAACTTTCCAGGTACTGATGGTGGCTTCTATTCATGTGGATACTTTGACTTGTGCACTTGTTTTTTCGATAAGGCACCTCCTAAAGAGGATGGAGAAGAACGACCTTGCAATACGGGGCTACAACTTTGCGATGATACGTGTGATTCAAATTGCTGCAAATCAAAGTGTACTGAAATATACAAAAATTATGTTAATCCTACTGGGGATTGTGTTCGAGCGTTTCAGAATACTCATTGCATTTGTTACTATGATGAGTGAATTGCTACTTATTGATTGAAATGAATTTGGTATTAAAAATTTGTGTGGATTATTACAATATTGAATTGCTCCTTATCAATTGAATAAATATTGTAATAAAATGTGTTGATTACTATACATTGAATTGCTTTTCAAATTCAGTCCTAATACCTGCATGAACAAAAAGTTACCAATCGTTAGTTGGTCCAGTGATGATTGGCGCTGGACTTGGTAGGGAGAACCACGGTTCGATCCCCCGCAACTGCGATCGGGAGGGGGCTTGACCCACTTGATGCCAGAGCTGTTCCCCCGAACCGGACTAAACTGGTGGTTATAAACCAAAAAAAAAAAGTTTATTTATTTTTTATTACTTTAATAAATTCAGTTTCTTCTTTTTTCTTATTTTTAATAATAAATATTTAACATATAGTAAAAATTAAAAAAATTATTTTTTTCCTTTTATTTTAATATATTTCTATAAGAATAAAAATTAAAAAAGATTATCGGGTATTAATGTTGTATCTGTTTGTATAATTTTATTAATTTATTTAAAATAGATATTTTTTTAAATCACAAATCAGGGAAAGTTAAATGCTTTTTTTTTTTTTAGATAAAGTTCTTAAATATTGAATTTCTTTTGGATTTAGCCCCTAAAACTAAAATTCACAGGAAAATTTAAAGGTTTCCAGCGAATTTTCCTTCAGATTTTCCTGCGGATTTTAACTTTAAGGACTAAACCCAAAAAGATTTTAACATTGAGGGATCATTCCCAAGAAAAAAAATACAGGGACGAAAATCAAAAACACGCTAACTTACATGGACCAACTGACTATTTAAGCCATATATATATATATATATATATATATATATATATATATATATATATATATATATATATATATATATATATCCTACTTTTATTTCATACTTAATCTTCAAATAAACAATTATGAAAATCTTAAATATCAATCAATTTATTTTTCAAAAATTGTGTTTTAAATATCTTAAATGATTATTATGTTAAAAGTAATACATTAAAAAAATAACTAAATTTTTTTCTCTCCATTTTTTTATTAAAATTGTATAGTCAGAATATAAATTGTTATGAGATTAACTAAAACAATATAGAGATGAATGAGAGAAACAAATGAGAGAAAATAATCTTGTATTATTATCTTCAAGAAGTTACATTTACATTGCAATGTGGTCCTTATTTATAGGACATTAGGAAGTTGAGAAACCATAGCACTTAATAGAAAATAGGAAGATGAAAAGATGGAAATATGAAAAGATGGAAAGATGGACATTCACTTTGTATTTATTCATAACACTCCCCTTGGATGTCCATTGAGAATATGCCTCGTTAAAACCTTACTAGAAAAAACTCAACAGAAAAAAATTTATTGAAGGAAAAAAGATGACAATATTCTTTGAATGTGAACTGTCTTGTTAAAAACCGTTTCAGAAAAACCTAGTGGGAAAAAACCATGGTGAAGGGAAAAAGAGTGCAAAATTTTTTTATTTCTCCTTCTCATGCATACATTTATATGTGAGACGATATTCTTGATAGTAGTTACTTAAATGTCTTCTTCGAGTTGAATTCATATAATGCTAATAGTTATGTAGGATTTTATGCAATTGTTGTCATAATTTGTTTCATAGATCTCCATGAAATGGTTGTACCATCACATGTAAAAAATAACTTGTTTCTAATCTACCATTGTGACGATCTGACAAGTAACTTGCATCTCTAAGATAGTGAAGTATATGTTTAACATCGTTCCAATGTCTTCGTGTAGGGGAATAATTATATCTTGCTAATAGATTAACCGCAAATGTTATATCAAGACTTGTATAATTAGCAAGGTGCATTAAAGCTTCAATTGCACTGAGATATGGTACTTCGGGACCAAGCAATTTTTCATCTTTTTCTCGAGGTGTGAAAAGAGATTTCTCCACATATAATGATCTAACAACCATATTGGAGTAGGCAACATGTTACATTTGTCAATATAGAAGCATTTCAACACTTTTCTATATAGTCTTCTTAATGTACAAATATTCCTTTGTTCAAATGCTCAATTTGCAAACCTAGACATATTTTGTCTTTTTTAGATCTTCATCTCAAACTCTTTATTTAAGCAATTTATTGTTTTTGGAAGCTCTTTAGGATTCCTATAATATTTATGTCACCCACATAGACAATTATTATTGCAAATCCTTTTCCACATCATTTTATAAAATTACAAGGACAAATTGAGTTATTTGTATATCCATGCTTTAGTAAATATTCACTGAGATGATTATACAACATGCGTCCAGATTGTTTCAATCCATAGAGAAATTTGTTCAATTTTATAGAGTAGTTTTCTCAAAATCAAAAATTATGTGCCTATGGTATATTGAACCCTTCAGGAAGTTTCATGTAAATGTCACTAGTGAACCATATAAATAATATGTCATAACATTCATCATGTTCAAATTAAGCCCTTCATGTGCTACAAGGCTAATTACATATCAAAAATGAATTGAATCAACTACAGGTGGATATGTTTTATCAAAATCAATCTTAGGTCTTTGTGAAAATCATTGAGCAATAAATCAAGCTTTATACCATTCTTATTTTATTTTTTCTTCATAAAAACTCATTTACATCCAATTGGTTTCACACCTTGAGGTATTCGAACTATAGGTCCAAAATTGAGTCACTTATAAAATGAGTTTAATTCTTCTTCAATTGAATATATTCAGGCCAATTTTCACTTAGTCTACAATCTTTAATAGACTTTGACTCATGATCCTCGTTATCATTGATCACTTTTAGCTCTTTATTGTATACAAAGACATTGTCAATATTAACTATATTTGGTTATCTCAATTTCGGTTCCATTCCATTTCATCCATGACATAATTTATCAAGATCTCTTTATTTCATATTTCAAGTACTTGATTTGTTCTTATGAAACTGAAAATTAAATTAGGTCAAAGTGCTCTTAGAATTTTCATATCCTCACTTGGGTCATCTTTAACTCTAGTTTCTTTTCTTGGTAAAGGACTTTTAACATTGGAACCGACTTTCCTACCATGCTTCATGCACAATTTCAATTGATTTGCAATATTAGATTATCCAATAGGAGAATCCATTTCAATTGTAGTATTAGCAGCTATAATTGGTTGTATAAAATTTGCAAATAAATAATATTTCAAACTTCTAGTTCATATTGGTTTGTAGGAGGATCAAGATATAAAGTGTTTCATTGAACTTCTTGTTCATGATTTCAGCTGCTTATTTTCTCCCCCTAATATTGGAAAAATTAATTTATTAAGTGATAATCAACCAATTGGGCCATAATCAGGTATTTCATTATTTGCTTAAATTTTATCCTCAAGATTGGGATTCATATCAATTATATTTTTTTCAATATTCTTTCGTGAATCAATTTAATATATTATATTATAGCAATTGAAATATACACAACACATCCAAAGATTCACTTAGATGAGAAGTATTAGAATAAATTATAAGTTAAGGGAGAATTAAGATATAGGATATTGTTGGTTGGATGCGAATAAAAATTTTAATGTACTTGATTGCATGTTCCCGAAGCATAATATATAATTTATAATCTCATAAATATCAATCATACAACTAATTTTAGACGTCTAAAAAATGGATCTTCAAGTCCTTTTTTCCTCTCATATGAACATATGCTACAAGATGTTCAATATCAATTTTTAATAATATATGTGATACTTATCAAGAAATTTCTGGAAAGAAAAAATTCAGAAAATGAGATCGTTGTCTAAGAAAACAATTTCACAAACTCTTGGTTATGAGTAGACAATAAATATTTTCCATTATATTTTTATCGATGCAACTATTAATGTTATTGTCATACCCCAAAATTTGCCCATACTATTTCTCTTATACAAATTCAAATCAATACATGAAGCTCCTAGACATATTCTCCTATACAAAGGCTCTGAACTAGGGTTTGGTTCATTCAAAGGAAAAACAGTAAAACAATGGCTCCAAGGTATCTCATATGGCTCAATATATCTCACATCATCTCCATGACAAGTATCAAGTCTCATCTCAAAGAATTGGTCACTCAATTGTTCAGAAAGTCAACAGTCAACTAGGTTAACCTAAAAGTCAACTATGGTCAAAGTAAAGTCAAAACTCCTGATTTTTTGTCAAGATCCTCATATTGAAGTATCATTCACCATTTGATCAAGAATTGATCATGGTTCATCAAGGAAAGATCAAAAATCGATAATTCAAAAAGTTTCTAAATTAGGGTTTTGTATAGGAAAAGTCAACTGAACTTTGACCAGCCATAACTCTCACATGGAACATCAGAAATTTCCCAACCAAAGCTCCTTTTGAAGGAAATTTGATTCTCTACAAAATTGTCTCTCACATGCCAAGTCCAAAAATGCTTCATTTGAGAGATATGGACTAAAACATTATAGGTCCTTTTCAAAAGTCAACAAGAAGACACTTTTTTCAAAAGGACATATAAGGAGAATGAAAAAGAATTTTGATATGAGATCAAAGACATTGGTTAGAGGACTCTCTAAGTTTTCTAAAAAGTCTTAGAACACCTCCATACCTCAAAAAATGCGAGAGATAGGCCTTATTAAAGTTGGGTCATTTTGGAGGGAAAAATGTGAAGAAACTTGGAATTTTTTGCAAATGGGCCCAAATTATTTTGCTTCAATCTTGGTCCCCAAGTTTCAAAAGGCCCAAAATCTCTTTCCCACGAAATTTTGACTTTTATTTGATTTTATATGAAATTTTTGATCATTTAAATATGATAATTAATTTATATAAATCATAAAAAAACAAAATATTCAATTAAAGATCCGATTCCAATCAAATCCAATCAATTATTGAACAAATAGACAATCAAATTTCGTACACTCTTAATTTGGAATGATTGAATCAAATATTGGCTTGAATTAGAAATATATTTTTCAAAATATTTTCCAAAATTTCCAAGATCACAAATATTGGATTCAATGAGATTCTTTCTTGTTTGAGTGACCTAATTTGTACTACTATAAGTAGGGAACCCATTCAGAGCATTAGGGGAGGGATTCTGCAGTGAAGAACACCAAATCCGAGCTCTAACAACCAAGAAAAATTCAAACATCAACTCCAAGTTATAGCTCAATTCAGGTCAAGAGAAGCATTCCAATCAATCCCTAGGCGTTTTCCGGACAAGAACATACCCGTACAAACACTCAGAACTCCCAGAATCGCCCCCATTCATTCACGGTTTGAGACATTTTTTTTGTTTTCGATTTCGCGATTTCATGCATCATATATGGATTTAAAGTGCATATTATGGTTTGTTTTGGTGTTTAGAATGTTTCTGTGTTATCAATTCGCTTGTTACATGCTTATATCGTGGATTGCCATTCGCGACTATTAGGGTTTCAAATTGGGGCTTTTGATTCTAGGAAAAATTAAGGCTAATCGTAGTTATCAGTGAAATCACCGTATCTGGACGATCATAATGGTATAATCGCGAAAGATTTTTGTTGCGTTTTGGATGTTGTTTGCGTTCGCAGGTGTAAAAGGGCATGAACCTATTATAGCGCTTTAGAAAAATGCACTGTAAAATCGTTTCTGCAGGTTCTCAAGGAAGGAGATGGAGACGTGGCGTGCTGGCTTTGGTCCGATTTGAAAGCAAGAGGCGCGCGTTTTTTTCTTTTACGTTTTGATCTGGTGCGACACGTACTCGCGCGTATACGATGCACCTCACAAACCAGGCATCTGATCATCATCATCCTCAATCCCACACTCATAAAGATGCAGGCGCATCATACTACCACGCGCGCGTCCACACAGGATAAAAGTTAAGTATTTTCTAATTTTTTTTATTTTTTATTGCACAACCATTTATTTTATTTATAATATACCTATATATATTGTTTTAAATCATTTTTTTCCTTATTAATAATAAACTAAATATAATTTGTTATAAAAAACTTTTTATATAAATAATATATTTATTTATTTATTTATTTACTAATTATATATACCTTTTCTTTATATTATATATTACTTGTATTAACTTTATTTTCTTAGTCATATATTTATATTTAGTTTAATTTATTTTAAATACATATTTATTTAATTATATATTTATTTCATTTTCTTATCTTAATTTGTATTTAATTACTTAAATGTTTTCAAAATTCATATATATATTATTTAATTCACAAAAATTCCTAAAAAATATATTTCACACTCGGTTTTATTTTTTATCACGATTAAATTAATTAGGTCGCGAGACCAATAATTAATTCAAGTTATTTCTATTTTCTTATTTAAATTCGTACCCTAATCAGGGTTTACAGAGATCGTTCCCTACACTGAAAAATCTTCTTCTTCTGTGCCTTTTCAGGATTGTCTTTTCAAGCGCCTTCTGACTACACGCCTCGCACTCTACGAAGCTAAGTTCAATACTTAAGGCTCGAGGCGAGCCCTTGCCCATCAACCTTCCAATCGAAGCTAAGTATTCAATTTAATTTAAAGTCTTTTTTGTTTTCCTTTTGATTTTAGGGTTTGCCCTTATATTTCTGAACTGTGCATACACTCACTCCATCTCTTTCCTGCCTTTGCCATTTTCAGGGTTACCCCGAGGCTTCCCCCGCCTGCCAACCATATCAGATCAAATGCAAAGCTAAGTTGCTTCTTATTTATTTATTTAAATTCTTTATCTTTTTGTTTTTTAGGGTTAACTGTGTTTGCCTCTGAACCGATAATGCACTCACCCCCTCTGTTTATTCTTCCTTTTCCAATTTTCAGGGTTCGTCGAATGCCAAAGCTACGCGTATCGGTAACCCTAAACCCTAACTCTAATATTTTCTGTTTTAATTGTTTAATTATATCCCGCTGGTTTCAATTCCCCTCTCCTCCGCTGGTTACAATTTCCCTTCCCCATATTTGTTATGTTGCTGCGTGGTTAGTAATCCTAGGGAGTGCAAGCCTTGTTAACTGAATTAGAATCACCTAATTATAAGATAATATAATTGAATATGATCACGTGATTGGTGCACACACGCACACTTTTGGGTAACCTCTCTGTTGCCTTGTTGCCTGTTGCCTTGTATTTTGTGCAGAATAGCCAGTCCCTCGAATACGAGGATACCTCAGCCATGTTGCCTCGATTAAAGGTCATGGTCCCTAATGATGCTGCCTTCGATACACTAACATGACCTCGACCCTCGGAAGTTGCCTACGGAAAAGGCTGAGGTATCTTCTGGTTGCCTACGAAAGGCTATTCTGATCCTTCCCCTTAGACTACCTGCCTCTCTATGGCATGGGTCAGTCTTTGAGTGAATGATAATTCGATGACCCTTCTACCTCCAAACGAAAGGCTCCCTGCCCTCTTATGGCAAGGACTGACCCTTTCATTCTGAAAGGCTAAAAAGAGACCTATCATCTGAGTTTAAGGTAATTGCCCCTAATTGCCTTGCCATGCTCTATTTTCTATATTCTTTCTCAAAATTCTTCAAAAAACTGGCTACGCTCATTTTACGAGCTAAAGTCCATTTTTTCCTCTTTCATCTACATTTTCTGAAAACGAGCAAGCAAAGCAATTAAGAGCCCATGGAAAACCATGGATGCAAATGGTGCCTTACACCTTCCCTTTGCATAAATTACCCCCCGAACTTAGATTTCTTTAAAAGGTTTTTTTCTGTTTCTTTTAGCCTTTCTGAATTTGTTTGGATAAAATAAAAGTCGGTGGCGACTCATGCTTAACCGCGACATTTCGATAAAAAGTCAGTTCACCGTATTACAGTCATGAAAAACTAAATATCTCTAATTTTTATTCTCCTTTAAAAACATACAAGAATTTTCTATATTGAAGAAACTTCTGGTTCTTCAATACTAATTATTCGCATCATATTATATTCGAGATGACCCAGTTGGTTTTACCAACGACACATTTAAGAGTAATTTGTAAACTCTTAGTTTACAATGACATGTTCTTCAATTGTACTAAAATAAGTGTAGTACAAGCCCGAGGGAAAAGACGGTAGCTTTTCTACTATACATTTTATGTCCAAATTCATTTGTGTAATACAAAGATATTCAATACCTCCAATATAATTCATGTGAATTATCTATGATGAAAATGTTTGACAAGACATAAAGAGAACACACAAAAAGAAAATATAAAGGACTAAAATTCATTCGAATCTCGGCTCTATCAAAATATGAGCTTACTTTCGTGTGCCTTTAAGATGGACTAACAAATGTCATCCATACACTATACTTGTAAAAAGAAAAGAATAGTATAATCAAGATTTATATAAGAAATCTAAGCACTATTATAACAACTTTAAAATATGTAGCAACTTTAGACTATTGATATATTCTTGGGTTAACTATGTTTTTGGTCCCTATAAATATTTCAAATTTCATTTTTAGTCCCTATTAAAAAATGACATATTTAAGTCCCTATAAAAATTTTATGCACGCAGTTTTATTCCCTTATGTTTTTTAAAATTTTGAAAACTGTTTAATTACCCTTAAAATTTTAAATTTTTTAATAATTTTTTTCATGCGTGTTTAGAATATTATAAAATATTTCTTTACCAAATTATAGAATTTTTTATGATGAGGAGAATTAAATATGAATTTTTTAAATTTCAAAAGATAATAATAAAAGTAATGCAAATTTCGACTTAGATATCAAATTTTTAGTTTTTTTTTCAAAGAACTTTTCATAACGTTCTAAACATGTCAGTAAAATATTCATTCAAAAATATATATCGGTTTACCATTAGAGAATAAAACTACTTGCATGATACTTTTATGGGGACCAAAATATGCCGTTTTTTAATAGGGACTAAAAATGAAATTTGAGATATTTATAGGGACCAAAAACATACATAACCCTATATTCTTTAATAGACTGCAACATACTTTTTTACTATTAAAATTTATTAACAGGTTACAACATAGTTTATGCAACAAAAAAGAATGAAGTTAGTTATATAAACCAAGTCACTGACTAATTTCCTCCTCTAGAATAATGTTTCAATTCTCTTGTTAAAATATCAATATTTAGAAATAATATGAATATAGAAATTGTATCATCAATGGAACGGTAGAGTCTCATGCTAATAACGTGTTATGAAATTAACTAAAACAATATAGAGATGATGGAGAGAAGAATGAGAGAAAGTGATCTTGTATTATTATCTTCAAGAAGTTACATTTACATTGTAATGTAGTCTTTAATTAAAAGACATTGGGAAGGTGAGAAATCATAACACTTAATTGGAAATAGGAAGATGAAAGATGGAAATATGAATAGGTGGACATCCATTTTGTATTTATTCATAAATCCTATAATCATAAAATATAATAAAGCAAAAAGATTTCTTTGACAACTTTGTCACGTGTCAACTTTTTAGAGCTCAAGCTATTTATGTAAAAGCTATTTTTAGAAAACTTTCCATAATTAACAATATTTATAATATTATTTCATTCTTTATTTTTATTATTTATTTACATTTACTCTAATTAATGATAAAGTATCAATTTTGTATTGACAGACGATTTAATTTGCAATTTCTTATTGGGCCATGCGAAAAATTTTGTTCACATTCAATTCTTCTTGGGCTTTTGTAATCACCTACTTATGTGTCCATTCAACTCCAATAGTACATGCATCACCAATGAAAATTCCAACCGGCACACTACAAAACACTTCCGCGATAAATCAATGAGAAGATTTCATCCCTTCTGCTTCCAACCCCGATTCCTCAAAAATCAATTATTTCTCTTTTCCAACACCTGATTCATGTCATCATCAATCTTTTTGGATGCATCTAGAAGTCGGTCCACTTATACTCTCATCAATGATTTCTCTTTTCCAGGTAATTATTTGACTCTTTTTTTGATTTGTTGGTTTGTGCGCAATCATGATGAATTCTTATATATATAAATAGGTCAACCTCATCTCCAATTTAATACAATTTTTGATTTTCTCCTCAATTTTATATTCACGGTTTCTCCTTCTAAATTATGTGATTCTTCGTAATTACGTTTGGAAACACAACTTTTTCTCCCAGGAGATAACTTTTTTTTATATCGTTTTTGTGCTGAAAAATATTGTCTTTTCGGTTTAATTTGAAATGAGTTTTTCTTAATTTGTGTTGTTATATTTATTTTTTGATTGTTTTGTTGTGAAAAATATCATCATTAGGGTTTTATTTGAAATGGGTTTTGCTTGCTCTTGCTCTTTTAACATAGAAAGAGAAACCAATCTAATCCATTAAAATCAACAAAATCAAAATTTAATAGTCGTGATTTGTTGTTCTCATTTCTCATAATAACCAAGTGTTCTCACTTGAGTCGTCCCCTATATGGGGACGACTCAAGTGAGAACACTTGGTTATTATGAGAAATGAGAATAATGAATCACGACCATTAAATTTTGATTTTTTTGATTTTAATGGATTAGATTGGTTTCTCTTTCTATGTTGATTTAAAATAAATACTAAGTATCATAGAAAGAGAAACCAATTCAGTCCATTAAAATCAACAAAATCAAAATTTAATAGTCGTGATTTGTTGTTCTCATTTCTCATAATAACCAAGTGTTCTCACTTGAGTCGTCCCCTATATGGGGACGACTCAAGTGAGAACACTTGGTTATTATGAGAAATGAGAATAATGAATCACGACCATTAAATTTTTATTTTTTTGATTTTAATGGATTAGATTGGTTTCTCTTTCTATGTTGATTTAAAATAAATACTAAGTATCATAGAAAGAGAAACCAATTCAGTCCATTAAAATCAACAAAATCAAAATTTAATAGTCGTGATTTGTTGTTCTCATTTCTCATAATAACCAAGTGTTCTCACTTGAGTCGTCCCCTATATATATATATATATATATATATATATATATATATATATATATATATATATATATATATATATATATATATATATATATATATATATATATATATATATATATGTAATTTTTATATTGATTGTATCCATGGTTGTCAAACTCGCGGGTAGACTCGTAAACTCGTACGATTTTACGAGTCTGGGAAGCAAAAACGAGTAGACTCGCGTATAGGATCATTTTTTGATAGACTCGAGTAGACTCTGGTAGACTCGCACAAACTCGTATAGACTCGCGAGTCTATTGCGAGTTTACAAGTCTATAAATTTTTTTTTAAAATTTTATTTTGTTTTTAAAAAAACTCAAAAAAATCCCAAATTTCCTAATAAGTTTTATTTTTTTAAAAAAAGAAACCCTTATTTCTTTTTGGCTGTAGGTGAATTATAATATCTCTCTCCTAATTCCTTGTTTTAGCTAAGTTTCTTCACCCCTACGGCGACGGCGGCGTGCCTTTGTTTCGTCTCTTGCTTTATTCGTGTTTGATGTCGTAAATCAATCCTTGTGTAAGTATTTTCTTATATCTTTCATTTAGATGTTTCTCTTGCGTAAAGGTGAAGTTCCAATCTCCATCTACCAATTTCAAAATGTTTTTGTCTCTTTTGAAATTATATATTGTTAAGTATTGACGGAATTGGGATTTACGATGACAAAATGCAACGCTCTCACTTTTGAAACAATGGAAAATTGCTGTAATTTTATGATTAATTGCTAGTGATGATAAATGTAAGGAAACTGAATAACGATAACTTATGCATGATTTCACTTTAGTTCTCTTCTAGAGTTTACGGTTAACTTCTATTTTTTTTCTTCAAATTTTCAAGATATTGATTTTGATTTGGTGGTTATCTTCTAAAATCTAAACTCCTAATTAGAAGCATCCTTTGAAGTTGTATAGTCATTTACCTATATAGTTTTGTAACTGTCAACCAATTTACTAGCTTTATCATTGGTTTTATATTGATAATCCTTCCTCTTTATATCCCAATATAATTGAAAGTAATTTATACTAATGTACAGCAATGTCGGTTTGTTGTGTTTATTTTTTGTTATGTACATTTATACTATTTGTTTATTGTTTGGTCAAATGCTTCTTGAAAAATCCATTGCACTTGTTAGTTGTTATTGATTTTTTATGTTACTGCTATTTGTCATTGGGCTTCTAATTATTCAAGTTTCTTGGGGTTCATTTTAATCATAATAAATGATAAATGTAAAAAGCTAGGGTGAGCTTTTCAATGCTTTAATCCAAAAGCTTTTTATAACTACACAACTGTGAGTTAATCCAAAATGAGTTAATCCAAAAGTGAGTTCAAACTGTCGGTTAACTCATTTTTTCAAGTGTATAACATTACTCATTTTTCAATACTTTTTAGGAGGAAGGCATCACTTTTCACTCCTACTTTTTACAACATTACTTTTGGATTATACTGTTGCAACATTAAAATTTGTCCAAAGTGAATTTTGATTGAGAATAATTTGAAACATATCAGTAAAAAACACTTAATATTAAGGTTTTCTAAAACAACAACTCCGGTTGCTGCTCCCACTCCTAGAGCCAAAGGCACTAGAAAAAATGCTGCTGGAAGTCGGGCTGATATTGGATGGCAACATGGGACTGATGTTCTTGGAAATGGTAAAAAGATTAAATGCAAATACTGCTCCAAGATTATTAGTGGAGGAATATTCAGATTCAAACGTCATCTAGCCGGTAATAGAGATGATGCTGGACCTTGTGCTTCTGTGCCCGATGATGTTAGATATTTATTTTTGAAGATTGTTGCTGAATCTGATGAATTGGCTTCTAAAAAAAGACAACTATTAGACATTGAGAGAGATGTTTGTGTGGTGGAAAATCATGAGATAGAAATTGCTACATCTCAAAAGAAAGGGAAATTTATTGTTGGTTCTTCTACTGGGGTACAAAAAACAATTAATCAAATGGTGAAAAAGGACTTGAAAGAAAAAGTTGATGAACAGGTAGCAAGGTTTTTTTATACTAGTGCAATTCCTTTTAATTGTATTAAAAATGAAGAGTTTGCAAAAATGTGTGAGATGATTGGGAAGTATGGAATTGGTTATAAACCTCCTTCCTATCATCATATAAGAGAACCACTTTTGGATAAAGCTGTGAAGGATATTGATGTTATGCTTGAGGATTATAAAAAGGAGTGGAAAAAAACTGGTTGTTCAATTATGTCTGATGGATGGACTGATAAGAAAAGACGGTCGATTTGCAATTTTTTAGTGAATAGTCCAAAGGGGACGATTTTCCTATATTCATTAGACACTTCTGATATTTCAAAAACTACTGACAAAGTTTTTAAGATGTTGGATGATGTTGTTAACCTTGTTGGAGAGGAGAATGTGGTTCAAGTTGTTACTGACAACGCTGCAAATTACAAAGCAGCGGGTGAAATGTTGATGCAAACACGGAAGAATTTGTATTGGACTCCATGTGCTGCTCATTGTATTGATTTGATCTTGGAGGATTTTGAGAAAAAGTTGAAAGTTCATCAAGTTACTATAAAAAAAGGAAGAAAAATCACCACACATATATATGGCAGAACAATGCTCATAAGTATGTTGAAGAAACATACTAAAGGAAGGGATTTGATCAGACCTGGTATTACGAGATTTGCCACAACTTATTTGACACTTTCTTATTTGAATGATAATAAAGGAGCTTTGATGAGTTTGTTCACCTCTGAAGATTGGAATTCAAGCAAGTTTGCATCTACAAAAGAGGGGAAAGATGTGGCATTTATGGCTTTAGATAGTCGTTTTTGGGGAAACACGGTCACATGCTTGAAAACAGTTTCTCCTCTCATAGAGGTCCTCAGATTGGTGGATTCAGAAGAAAAGCCATCCATGGGTTTCTTATATGCAGAGATGGATTCAGCTAAAGAGAAGATAAAAAACAATTTCAACAATGTTAAAAAAAGGTAAACATTCTTAATTTTAATTCTTTCAATGTTTTAATTGATTTATTGTTTCTAATATAATATGTTTGGTATTTGTAGATATGCACCTATTTTGAAAATCATTGATGAACGTTGGGATAACCAACTTCATAGGCCCTTACATGCCACAGCATATTATCTTAATCCTCATTTCCACTATGAAGATGATTTTAAAGATGAGGATGCCGAAGTAAAAAATGGGTTGTTTAGTTGTTTAAATAGGATGGTAAATGATGTTAATGAGCGCAACAAAATTCTTAAGCAAATGTCTGACTTTCATTATGCTAGGAGCATGTTTGGTTGTGAAGCTGCAAAGAACTCTAGAAAGGATATGTTACCTGCTGAATGGTGGGATTTCTATGGAGATATGACCCCAGAATTAAAGAGGTTTGCAATTCGTGTTTTAAGCTTAACTTGCAGCTCCTCTGGTTGTGAACGAAATTGGAGTTCATTTGAAATGGTAATGAATTATATTTGTTTGTTTATAGACTTTATTTTTATTTCTTTATAAGCATTGAGTTGAAGTATTATTTACTTTGTAGGTTCATACAAAGAGAAGAAATAGGTTGCATCAAAAAAAGATGAATAACTTGGTTTATGTCATGTACAATCTGAAGTTGAAAAGTAGAAAAGGAAAAGCAAAAGGTGTTGTTCTTTCATTTGAAGATATTCATTCAGACGATGAATGGATAACTGAAGATCCTAATGAAGAAAATGTGCAAACAGAAGTTAATGTTGATCAAGATGATGTTATTGTTAACAATGTTGCAGAAGATGATATTTTTGTTTCTAATATTGTGCAAAGTGGTGGTGGTGGAAATGTTGAATTAGGTGGAAGTGGAACTCCAAGCAATCCAAATTTAGTTAATGATGAAGAAGGTGTTTCATCTGGGGCAGAGTTTGATGATAATACTCAAGAAACCGATGAAGATGATGGTGATGATATTGGTGGTTGTGATTTCACTGGAGCTTTAGATGTTTAAATTCATTAGAATATCTGTTTTATTTTTTTTTTGCTTTAGGTAGTATACAATTCAGAAGAAATTAGTACTTTAAGTCTTTAATTACATAATTTTCTAATTTGTTTATTTTATTATCAAGTTTTTTTGTTAAGAAATTTTGTGTGGAGTATGAAATTTAAATTTTGACGTTAATTGGTGTTCTATTATATAAATTTGAGCCACATATGAGACATTTACTAGTTTAAAAATATATGTAAGTGTCATGTATGTGTCACTTACAGGTTTCTGAAAGTTATTTTTAATTTTCCATAGAATCGTACGAGTTTGCGAGTCGAGTTTGCGAGTCGAGTCTATGAACCCTTTACGAGTCTGAGTAGACTCTCGAGTTTAACAACCTTGATTGTATCTCTAATTTATGGTGATGTCTAAAGTGAGAGATCTTCTAAATCTCTCACCGGTGAAACCCACAGTAATTATCATTAGATTTAATTGATGGTCAAGATTTAATAATTTTAAAAAAGAGAACATATGCTCATTTTTACAGCTAATTATTTTGTACCTCTTTCTCATTTGTGAGTTGTATCTTTATCACTAGAATTAAGTTTTTTTTACAGAGATACTCAATTTCAACATAATTTTAATTTAAATTTATGAAACATCACATCCTCCTAAATTTAGAGATACCCCTTTTTTAACCTAATTTTAATTCAACTTTTAAGCAATCTCATAAATTTTGAACATCTCTTTTCAAGTTTAACTTTTCCAATCATACGGTTCAACTCTCAACCATCTTTTGTTTTCTTGTCGCAATATCACGACAAAAAGAAAAATAAATCTTTGTAAAAATATGAATCATCCAAACCTCCACTACGCCAAATTTGTGTTTTAGCAGCGCATCTACGAAAGCGCTTTTAGGAAAAGCGCTGTTATAGGTTTCGCTAAAAACAAAATTAAAAAACAAGTGAAAAAAGCGCTGATAAATAGGGGGTATGAAAGCGCTTTTAGAAAGCGCTGCTATAGGGGGAATTTGCAAGTCTTACTCTCAAATCCTTACCAAATGGGCAATGTCACTTATTTGAAATGAAAAGTCAATTGAAGGTATATGAAGCATAGACAAATATTTTACTATTTATTAAAATATAAATAATTTAAGAGTAAACTATTATATTTAAAAATAGACTTTAAATCGAATATTTATAAAATTCAAGATGTCAATGTAAATGACCTCAAGATTTTTATAAAAATCTAATTTTAAAATAATTTTGAATATTTGAAAATGGTTGGAAAATTTTGGGGTACGACAGTCAAATTGTTTAGTGTGGATAGAAATGGATTTTTTAGAGCCATTAATTTTCTTATATTATATTATAGGGTTAATAGTAATTTTCCCCCCTGTAATGTTAGCGAATTTTGCTTTCCCGCCCTCTCTACCTTTTTGCAACAATTTTTTCAAAAAACCGTTGCCAAAACTTGCCTTTGGCAACGGTGTGTGTGTGGGGGGGGGGGGGGGGGGGGTTAACCGAAACACACTCATATTACAGGGGCTAAACTACGATTAACCCTATATTATATTATAGATAAACATTCCTAATTTTTTCCACTTTGATTCTTGATTGGCCTTTGTTCATTTGGACCATTTTTATTGGTTAAGGGATTTCTCATTACATCCATATATTTCTTTCAAACTCTATGAATTTATAAAATTGTTTCTTTTCCTTATCCAGATAGTAAAATTTGAGCAACCCTATATATCCAATTTCGAGATTTTCTAGTCATTAAGGTTAAATTTTCAAACAAATGGCTCTCTTTTGCTTACTCAAATAAAACATATCAAAGATCTCCTTTCTAAGGTAAACATAGTTAATGCAAATGGAGTACACTCTCCTATGAATAGTCAATGCACGCCTAACAGGCTTGGATTTGATGTTATGCTAGATTCCATCTTCTATAAATATGTGGTTGGAGCTTTAGTATGTCATACCAACAAAACTTGATATTTCTTTTTGTGTCAATAAAGCATGTCAATTTATGTGTAGTCCTTTATATAGCCATTAGAGCATAATCAAAAGAATCTTAAGGTATTTGAGTGACACATCCACATGTGGTCTATTGACGTATCCTGAAAATCCAAATCAAAAGTAATCCTTGATGGCCTATAATTATTACGATTGACCAAATAATCTGGGTGATACATGCCGCTACCGTGAAAATCAACAGAGTCGCCACAAACATTTTTATCCTAAGAGGAAGGGAATGCCAGCAAACCATAAAACAAGGTGCAATGGTCTCACGACCAGAGAAGAGGGTGTCATACCCTAATTTTTGACCCCCCTGAGATGACATATCTTCAGGATTTTCATCAGGTCAAAGCAAGTACCCAGAGCAGTCACTTCTTCATTTAGCATTTAATCAAGGATGTTCAAAGACAAGAAAACTCAGGCAAAGGATCAATCAATAGAAGGATTGGTCTCTAACACAATCATAGGACTCAAAAGCTTCACTTTTATATTCACCTATGATTGATTAGACACTCAGTCATTTGAGTACAGGTTTACTCAAGTCACCAGACTAGGGTTTTTTGAGCCTATCAAGGACTGAAATCAGGGATCACCTTTGGGAAACCCTAAAAAGCTCCAGGACATCTATTAAAGACTTCAATCATCTTCAAATGATCCATACAATAAGATCCACTGGACATCACACCTCAATTCAAGATCCACAGTCACCAATTTCATCTGGTCGACAATTAGGGTTTTTAACCTAATTCATCTGGATAATTGACTTTTAATCAGGGCATGGATCCAAAACTCAAGACATGATTCAAGAACCTCTACTACCTCAATATAACCCATTTACATCACTCATTTGAGGAGAAGATCTTAATTCCACACAAAAGTCCAAAATCTCACTTTATCTGGAAAAAGTCAACTGTATGGGATCACCTTTGACTTTTAAGATTTTTGGTTAAAACATGACTTTCAAAGATCAATATCATCAATATATGGATATTAAAGTTATTTGACCAAAGAAATTCAAGAAGAATTATCAAGGAGCAAAAAATCGGGAATTAGGGTTTTTGAGGGCATTGTGGGAACTCAAAATTTCACCTACACAACTCAAAAAACTTCCAACATGAAAGTTGTAGATCTTGCAAAATAAAACAACATCTTACATAGGAACTTTTTTCAAAAGATCAACCATTTAAGAGTTTTGGAATTTTGAAGCTTTAGGTTACAAAAACTTAGAATTTTTTCTAAGTGTTTTTAACCTAGTTTTCATTCAACTTTGGGCTCATTTTTCACAATTTTCCCAAATGTTTCTGAAGAAACCATAAACTAATGATTTGAAGTAGATGTTTAGGGCTTTCCAAATTGTGCTCAACCTTCTCCAAATTCATTTTGAGCTAGGAGTTATGCTTGTTCAAAGTTGGCCTCATGAAGTGAAATTATAGGTCATGCCTCATTTTGGAACTTTGAAATTTTGTGCACATGACCTCACTTATGGATGCTACACGACCCATAACACATCTGAAAACATGCCATGCATTCATTTTCACCATAGCATAAGAATTGAGGAAGATTCCCAAAACAAGAACATGTGATTATGTAATGATTACATTTGGGAATTTATGGCAAATTGATGAATCACCCAAGGAATCTTCTCACCAACCAATTAGAGCTCATTTCTGTCTCAGAATTGTCCCCTAAGATCAAGAAAAATCTAGGGCTAGGGGATTGATCAAATGGAATCAAAATTCTCATCATTGCATTTTGGATATTTTTGAAATTCCTTCATAGCCAAGAAACCAAATCAACCTCACTAAGCAAGCTCTCTCCTCTGCAACTATACTGAACCATTTGCCTATAAATAGGAGAGCATACCTCAGTAGAAAATCACACGAAAGCAACAGAATTCTTGCTTTCTCTTTTCTTTCTTCATACTTAGTTTTTTCAAAGGTCCTTTGGCAAGAAGACTCGGATTCTTCAAACCAAAGCTCTCTCTTTGAAAGTAAGTATTCAAACACATTGAGGGAGGCATTTAGATGTGATCCAAACCTCTGGAACACTTCTGGGCATGGAGAATCATCATCTTCACCTCTAATTTGGAGCACTTGCAGTTGGAGGACCACAGAACAATTCAGGAGGTTCCAAGCAAGGTTAAGCATCCAGGCACATTCCTTAAAGTATAGTGAAGCTATTCAGATGGTCGCAGCTCATCTGTAACTGCAGATTCATCATCCTCCATGTTCACTTGAAGCTCAAATCGAGGGAGTCGAGTAGAGCAATTCAGAAGGTTTGAGGCCACAACAAGCATCCAGTTAGCATCACTGAGTCCCAAGGAAGCTTTTAGGATCATTCATACAAACCCAGGTGCTCTCTAACATCCTCACGATCTTCATTTTCAGAGGTAAGTTTCTCAACTCCACCTCTTTAATTCATGTACATTTTTGGATAAAACTCAACACCATTCTATTCAGCATCATAAGAGGATTAAAAACCCTCTACCATCAGTCATTTATGCTTCAGTATAGCCATTTAATTTAATTTTCAAATTTTAGGGTTCTTCACGTATTTTAGATAATTCAGTAGATGTAGTTAACATAAATTCATATTAGTTACATATCTGGAATCGTGAGTGAATTTAGAGCAAGTTTGGTCTTTACACCTTTGCGAATGGTTGAGAGTTGAGAGAGTTCAGAAATTCAAAATTTGAGAGCTTGAGGAAGAAGATGACAATGGTGGTGGCGCGCAAATTTCAAATCCCTGGGCAGAGTTTATTTTATATTTAATGATATGCGTTTCATAAACGAATGAATAACTTGCCCCAGTGGCCACACATGCGCTTTTAGTCTCCTCATGCCCAAGGTCTGGGGTTCGAATCCCCCTCGCCTCAGACCTTTTGATTTTATTTTCTTTTTTGCTTCTATACACTTGAACACTATATGAATTGCATTGAAGCCAGCTTACTATCACCACACGCGCGTTGGCTCAGTGGTGTTTGTTTTGGGTGTGTGACCTAGAGGGCGTGTGTTCAAACCTTGGAGGAGACAAAACCATTTTTTTACCACTAATCCCCTTCATTTTTTCTCACAATTTCACACAATTAATTCACCTATCAAATTAAATCATTTTCACTTCATTTTTCACACACTTGTTATTTAATATACCTATTTCATGAATAATCAAAAAAATCATAAAAATATTATTTATTTCATATATTTTAATCAGGTTTAAAATAGTATGTTTTAAGTGTTTTCTTAAATACTTTAAATATATATTTTCATTTTGTTTTAATCTAATTATCTTGTAAATAATTTTATTATAAAACCCTAATTATTTAGGTCTTATTTTGGTATAGAATTTATCTTTACCTTAACTAAGCTGACTTTTGTCAATTTTCAAAACTATATTTACAAAATCTTCTTTCTGATTTCAAAACATTCTTCTGGTATTTGAAGGGCATTATTCCCGGTGAAACTCTTCAGATACCTATGTGACCTATGTCCATCTTCACTTCTTCTGTTTTCAAAAACCATTAACTGTTTATCATATATATTCAACTGTTATCCATCAATTACTGGTAATGCTTTGTACATACTTCTTCAAAGGCCTCCACTCCATCCAGGTTAGGCTTTACAAGCTTTCAATTTACAGTCTTTGTTTAAATTACTGTCAAATATATAACTGTGCATATATATTTGTTTAGAACTACGTTTGAGTGTAAACCCTAGGACAGTTAAACTATATATATATTATAGGAATATGACCTAGGATTGAGAATGTCTTCCCGGTGAAGGCTCTTTCCTAATTAGAAATCTGTAGTTCAAACCCCCAAGATGAATTATTCCCGGTGAAACATCTTGGCAAAAACCTTAGAATCCAAAAATATAGGACACATCCACCCAAAGAGGAATTATTCCCGGTGAAACCTCTTACCCATTTGCTTAGAGCCAAAATAAGTTCAAAACCACATAGCTTTCTCTTGTGCTATAACAAGGACCCTCGATGACCCTCGATTAGCCTCCTCTTAGGCTTTGTACAAGGACCCCCAGGCTTCTTAAAAGCATTTCCAGCTTCCTCTTGAGCTTGTATACAAGGACCCATCAGGTTCTTATAAACATAGGAACAGGTCTTTAGTCACCTTTTAACATACCCTGGTGAGTTTCTTCCAATTTAAACCAGACTTTAAACAAGCTAAGTTTGTCTCAATTTTACATTGAGTACACCTTTTGGAATGAGAGACATGGACAGTCTCTGTCACCCTTATCTTCATCAATTTTCCTTAGCAGAGTCTAGGATCCATGTTTGCTTATCCTCAGCAAGAGTCAGCCTTCATCTTGGGCTTTAAACAAGAAGTCTCCACTAGATAATCTTTCTGCCAATCATTTTAACAACAAAACCCCTGGAAAGGGTTAGCCTCCACACATTCTTTCATTTTAATAAAAACCCCTGGAAAGGGTTAGCCTCCAAATCATTCTTTCATTTTCAACAAAACCCCTGGAAAGGTTTAGCCTCCAAAATCACTTCTTCAAAAACCAAAGATTCATTTCTCTTAGGAGATAATTTCCCCAAAAGAGTCAAAACCCCTGGAAAGGGTCAGCCTCCAAAAACATGACAAAAATCAGTCTTTTTAACAGACAATTTCTCCAGCTGAGTCAAAATCCCTGGAAAGGGTTAGCTTCCAAAAAAAATCAGTCTTTTAATAAATAAATCCTTCAGTAGAGTCAAAACCCAACAAAAAATAGTTAGCCTCAACCTTGGGCTTCATACAAGGCACCAAAACAATAAAACTCCCTTGTTAATAGTCAGCCTCAACCTTGGGCATTGTGCAAGGCAGATAATAGAGTCTCCCCAGTGAGTCCTTCATTGTTCAGTAGCCACAACCTTGGGCTTTGTACAAGGCAGATAAACCATATGTCATGTGTGTCAAAGATTCCTAACATCTAGGATCTTTTCCTATAGAGTCATCCATACTCAGTTTATTTAAGAGTCCGCCACAACCTTGGGCTTCATACAAGGCAGAAAATAATATTTCCCCTAGTTAGAGTCAGCCTCAATTCTGGGCTTTGTATAGAACACCAAATAAAACCCATCAAAATAGATTTTCCCTAAGTAGAGTCAACCTCAATTCTGGGCTTTGTACATGTCATACCCTAATTTTTGACCCCCCTGAGATGGCATGTCTTCAGGATTTTTCATCAGGTCAAGACAAGTACTCAGAGCAGTCATTTCTCCATCTGGTACCTAATCGAGGATGCTCAAAGACAAGAAAGCTCAGGCAAAGGATCAATCAATACAAAGACTAGTCTCTAATACAATCATGGGGCTCAAAAACTTCACTTTTCTCATCTATGATTGATTAGACATCCAGTCATATGAGTACAGGTTTACTCAGGTCACCAGATTAGGGTTTTGAGCCTGTCAAGGACTGAAATCAGGGATCACATTTGGGAAACCCTAAAAAACCTCAGAGGGTCATTCAAAGACATCAATCATCTTCAAATAATTCATATTACAAGGTCTACTGGACATCACACTTCAATTCAAAGTCTACAGTCATTACTTTCACATGGTCGACAAATTAGGGTTTTGACCTAATTCACCAAGATAGTTGACTTCTGATCAGGGCATGAATCCAAAACTCAAGACATGATTTAAGGATCTCTACTACCTCCATATAATCCATTTATATCATCCATTTGGGGAGAAGATCTTGTTTCTACACAAAAGCCCAAAAAGTCACTTTGTCAGGAAAAAGTCAACTGTGAAGGATCATCATTGACTTTTAAGGTTTTTTGTCAAAAAATGACTTTCAAAGATCAATATATGGATGTCAAAGTCATTTGGCCAAAGAAATTCAAAGAAATTCATCAAGGAGCGAAAAGTCGGGAATTAGGGTTTTTGAAGGCATGGTGAGATCTCAAAATTTCACCTACACAACTCAAAAAACTTCCAACATGAAAGTTGTAGATCTTGCAAAATAAAACAACATCTTACAAAGGAACTTTTTTCAAAAGATCAACCATTTATGAGGTTTTGGAGATTTTGAAGTTTAGGTCATAAACACTTAGAAATTTTTCTAAGTGTTTTAACCTAGTTTTCTTCCAACTTTGGCTTCATTTTTCACAAATTTCCCAAAGGATTCTGAAGAAGACATAAACTAATGAATTGAAGTAGATGTTTAGGGCTTTCCAAATTGTGTTCAACCTTCTCCAAATTCAATTTGAGCTAAGAGTTATGCTTGTTCAAAGTTGGCCTCATGAAGTAAAATTATAGGTCATGTGCAAATTGGACTTTGCAAATTTTGTGCAAATAACCTCTCTTATGGATGCTACACGACCCATAACACATCTGAAACCATGCCATACATCCATTTTCATCATTGCATAAGGATTAGAGAAGATTCCAAAAACAAATGCATGTGATTATGTAATGATTGCATTTTTTGAATTTATGACAAATTGGTGATTCATCAAAGGAATCTTCTCCCAACCAATTGGAGCTCATTTCTGCAGCAATTTGGTCCCCTAAGATCAAGCAAAACCGATGGCTAGGGAGTGGTATCAAAGAGCTCATCATTGCACTTGGGATATTCTTTGAATTTCTTCATGGCTAAGAAACCAAACTCTCCCATTAAGCAAGCTCACACTCTCACTCAGTACTGAACCAATTGCCTATAAATAGAGGCCTCATTCTCATTCAAAAAACACACCAAAGCAACCATATTCCTTGCTTTCTCTTTCTCTCCTCTTGTTCATTGTTTTTCAAAGTTCTTTGGCAAGAAGAATCGATTTCTTCAAACCAGAGCTTATCTTTGGGAAGTGAGCATTCTAACATCTCAAGGGAGGTCATTTGAGGTGATCCAAGCACCTGGATCACTTCTGTAAGTGGAGGAACACCATTGTTGCTCTCACTTTGGAGCATTTGCAGTTGGAGGTCCATGGAGTGATTCAGAAGGTTTCAAGCCAAGCCAATCATCCAGACACACTCCTCAGGTCATAGTGAAGCTAACCAGATGGCTGCAGCTCACCTGTAACTCCAAATTCAACAACCTCCATGTTCACTTGAAGCTGAAATCGAGGGAGGTCCATAGAACAATTCAGAAGGATTCAGGCTACAATAAGCATCCAGTTAGCATCATTGAGTCTCAGGGAAGCTATTGAGATCATTCATTCAAGCTCAGTTGCTCTCAATCATCCTCACGACCTTCAGTTTCAGAGGTAAGTTTCTGAACTCCCTCTCTTTAATTTAAGTACTCTTTGTGAAATATCTCGATTCTATCTTGTTCAGCATCATCAGAGGATTGAAAACCCTCTATCATCATCCATTTATCTTTCAGTATAGTCATTTAATTTGATTTTGAAATTTTAGGGTTCTTCACGATTTCTGGTAAATTAGTTAGATGTAGTTAATGTTAGTTCATGTTAGTTACATATTTAGAATCGTGAGTGAAATTGGAGCAAGTTTCGTGTTTACATCATGGCAAATGATTGAGAAATGAGTGAGTTCAGAAATCCAAATTCATGGAGCTTGAGGTTGAAGACGAAGATGGTGGTGGCGCGCAAAATTCAAATCTCAGGGCAGAGTTTATTTTATTTTGAGTGATATGCGTTTTATTAATGACTAAACAACTTGCCCTAGTGGCCACACATGCGCCCTTAGTATCATCATGCCACAAGTCTGGGGTTCGAATCCCCCTCGCCCCAGACTTTTTGTTTCTTTTATTTTTCAAAGATTTACAACTTGTTTTGAAACATAACCAAATGGATGCAAGTTACTATCACCACACGCGCGTTGGCTCAGTGGTGTTTGTTTTGTGTGTGTGACTTAGAGGGCGTGAGTTCAAGCCTTGGTGAAGACATTTCTATATTTTTTTACCACTTTTCACACTTATTTTCTTCACAACTTCACATAAATATTTAACCTATCAAATTAATTTATTTTCACTTCATTTTTCACACACTTATCATTTAATATACCTATTTTGTGAATAATCAAAAAAATCATAAAAATATTATTTATTTCTTGAATTTTAATTAGGTTTAAAACAGTATGTTTTTAAGTGTTTTCTTAAATACTTTAAATATATATTCTCACTTTATTTTAACCTAATCACTTTGTAAATAATTTTATGATAAAACCCTAATTATTTAGGTCTTAATTAAATAAAAATCTTAATTTTTACTTTAATTAAGTTGACTTTTGTCAAATCTCAAAACTATTTTCAATCTCTGATAAAATCAAATGATTAGGGTTTTCAAACAACAAAACCTTATGTCATTCCAGATCATTTTCAAATTGCTTTTACACCAGTACTGCAAAGTACTGGGCCTCTAATAGAGTGTAAGTCCCAAACACCTTCTCTTCTTAGCTTGTTTTCAAAACTGTATTTTCAAAATCTTCTTTCTGTTTTCAAAACATTCTTCTGGTATTTGAAGGGCATTATTCCCGGTGAAACTCTTCAGATACCTATGTGACCTTTGTCCATCTTCACTTCTTCTGTTTTCAAAAACCATTAACTGTTTATCATATATATTCAACTGTTATCATCAAAACAACAAAAATACTGTTGAGGCTCTGTACATACTTCTTCAATGGCCTCCCCTCCATCCAGGTTAGGCTTTACAAGCTTTCCATTTACAGTCTTTATTTAAATTACTGTCAAATATAAACTGTGCATATATTAGTTTAGAATTACGTTTGAGTATAAACCCTAGGACAGTTAAACTATATATATATATTATAGGAATATGGCCTAGGATTGAGAATGTCTTCCCGGTGAAGGCTCTTTCCTAATTAGAGATCTGTAGTTCAAACCCCCAAGATGAATTATTCCCGGTGAAACATCTTGGTAAAAACCTTAGAATCCAAATAAATAGGACACATCCACCCAAAGAGGAATTATTCCCGGTGAAACCTCTTACCCATTTGCTTAGAGCCAAAATAAGTTCAAAACTACATAAGCTTTCTCTTGTGCTATAACAAGGACCCTCGATTAGCCTCCTCTTGGGCTTTGTACAAGGACCCACAGGCTTCTTAAAAAGCATTTCCAGCTTCCTCTTGAGCTTGTATACAAGGACCCATCAGGTTTCTTATAAACATAGGAACAGGTCTTTAGTCACCTTTTAGCCTACCCTGGTGAGTTTCTTCCAATTTAAACCAGACTTAAAACAAGCTAAGTTTGTCTCAATTTCACATTGAGTACATTTTTTGGAATGAGAGACATGGACAGTCTCTGTCACCCTTATCTTCATCAATCCTCCTTAGTAGAATCTAGGATCTATGTTTGGTCACCCTCAGCATTGAGTCAGCCTTCATCTTGGGCTTTAAACAAGAAGTCTCCACTAGATGATCTTTCTGCCATCCACTTTTCAATCATAAAAACCCCTGGAAAGGGTTAGCCTCCAAAGTCAATTAAAATCATAAAAACCCCTGGAAAGGGTTAGCCTCCAAAGTCAATTAAAATCAACCAAACCCCTGGAAAGGGTTAGCCTCCAAAGTCAATTAATAAAAAGTCAAAAGAATAATTTCATTCTCTTAGGAGATAATTTCCCCAAAAGAGTCAAAACCCCTGGAAAGGGTCAGCCTCCAAAAAATATGATAAAAGTCAGTCTTTTTACAGACAAATTCACCAGCTGAGTCAAAATCCCTGGAAAGGGTTAGCTTCCAAAGAAAAACAGTCTTTTTAATCTCCAGTAGAGTCAAAACCAACAAAAACAGTTAGCCTCAACCTTGGGCTTCATACAAGGCACCCAAACAATAAAACTCCCCTGTTAAGAGTCAGCCTCAACCTTGGGCATTGTACAAGGCAGATAATAGAGTCTCCCCAGTGAGTTCTTCATCATTCAGCAGCCACAACCTTGGGCTTTGTACAAGGCAGATAAACCATATCTTTCATGTGTCAAAGATTCCTAACACTTAGGATCTTTACTCATATAGTCATCCATTTTCAATTCATTAAATTTAAGAGTCCGCCACAACCTTGGGCTTTGTACAAGGCAGAAAATCATGTTTTCCCTAACTAGAGTCATAGTATAAAAAACCCAATTTTTCTCAGCAGTCAGCCACAACCTTGGGCTTTGTACAAGGCACACAAATAGAGTCTCCCTAAACAGAGTCAGCCTCAATTCTGGGCTTTGTACAGAACACCAAACAAAATCCATCAAATAAACACTCTCCCAAGTAGAGTCAGCCTCAATTCTGGGCTTCGTACAGAACACAAAAATACCCTGTAATTAATCCCCAATGGAGTCATCTCCCAGAGTCAATAATTAATTAATCAATCAAAAAGCCTCAAGCTTGGGCCTCATACAAGCCAGCTAAAGTCAAATCTTTTATACAGTAGATAGACATAGCTTATCTCTATAGAGAGATATTTTTACTACTCTACCACATTCAAACAAACAAACATTTCAATTTCAATTTCAATCAAAGTCTCCCATTTAGGACTCTGAAAGACATGCTCTGGCACATCCCCAGACTTGTACACTTTCCCTAATTTGGACGAGCATCTTTCTTTCATTTAAGAGGCATCTGACTGGCATACTTGCACACACACAAGTAAGGTCCCCCTCTTGAATGAAATGAATTCAGTTATTCTGTCACTCTTTCAAAATGTTTGTGGTAGAATAGTACAAATACCTCTCTGCAGAGATAATTTCATGTCTCTTTACTGTAAACAGAGATTTAATTCCAAGCTTCAACCTTGAGCTTCAAAGCAAGGCACCCAAAAACAAGTAATTTCCCTAGTTAGTTCCCCGAACTACATTAAGCTCTGACTTCCACTAGGGATATGTAGGCATGAGGTTCACAAGGAATCTCAGCGAGCTAATAAAATACCAAAAATAGTCAGTCTGTCTATCTGTCTGTCTTTCTTTAAATCAATTCAATTCCTTCTCCTAACACAAAGGAGAAACTTTCCCAATCATTAGCAGCAAACACAAACACAATGACACAGAGAAGGTTCCTGTAGAGTACTACAGATATGTAGGGTGTTTAAACACTTCCCTATGTATAACCGACCCCCCGGACTCCAGAATTTCTAGTCTAGGTGAAATCCCCACACTTAGCAAACTCCTAGGGTTTAGTTGAGATCTTTTTTCCCCTTTCCTACTCGTAGGACAAATAAGAAAGTTCGTGTGATATCGTAGGAAGAACTGAAATAAAATTCATCCCACCACGGGCGCATTCTCCTTCCAAATTTCGCGTGAAGGGTTTAGCGTGCCGTCCTCCCAAGTGAAACGGGGAGGTAAAAGAAAACGACACCACAGAAAAATGGCGACTCTGCTGGGGATATAAGTGTTAAAAACCTTGGTTTTTCATCCAAACCAATGGTTGACCTGTTGCTGGTCCAGCCCCAATGAGGAATTAGGGATGCCAAATTCCCCCTCAAACAAGAGAGGTCCTGCCTAACCTCTGTGTCATTTCATGTGTTTGTTGCATATATATTTGTTTATTTTGTTTATTCTGTATCGGGAAAGGGCTTGATTCCCCCTTGTGGTGAGAAATCCTATACCCGGATTTGAGTGCAACATAAGATAGGATGGAGGATGTCTTCCCGGTGAAGGCCCTCTAATCTTGGTTTCCAAGTCTACTCTTGGGATTTGCCTGGCTGGTTGTGATTAACTGCGCCACTGCATTCCGAGACTGATTTGTACCAGGAGGACCTAGAAACACATTAACCCCACTTAAAGCCTTTTTTTAGGACGTAGAGCGGTGATTACGGAAGTAATTGTCACGCAGATACTACACTCAGAGAAAACTCTCTTATAGATACCAATCAACGTATCTTTAAGGTTGAGCAAAAACTCTGAGACCCCTAGAACCCGTTCTACAGGTACAAAAATCCTTAACCTTAGTTTACCATTGGGGCGGGAGATTGCGTTTTGACTTCATGACCACTATACCCTTCAACGCCATGTTTGTTTAAAACTCTTGTGTGTGCATTCATGCATTCATGCATCATTCATTAATAAACAACTAAAAACAAAAAGAGTCTTTTTCGAGTCGTTTTTCAAGGAAACTAAATAACGAACGTTTTGAACTTCATAGAAAGAGAGAAACGGAGAAAGGACTTAAGGATCTATACCATGGATTACGGGAGAAAGAGAGCTAGGAAATACACCTTCAAGATTCCCCAGGTCGAGGAACTGGGAAAGCTCGGAAAACTGGTGGTCAACCCCCAGGCTTTCAAGGAGAAGTATGGAAAACTTCTGCCTTTGCTCAATACCAACATGGTGGATGGGATCCTTCCCACCTTGGTACAGTTTTACGATCCAACGTATCACTGCTTCACCTTTCCAGATTATCAGCTCATGCCTACGTTAGAGGAGTACTCTCGTCTGATTGGAATACCCGTGTACGCGCAAGATCCGTACTCCGGTTTGGAAAAGAATCCTGACGACATTATCATTGCTGCAACTACTCCTTTGAACGTAGTCGACATCAGAACTCATATGGTGAGTAGAGGAGGAATTCAAGGATTGCCCTCCAAATTCCTGTTTGATCAAGCTCGGTACTTCGTCAGCATCCAAGATATGAGTGCTTTTGAGGAAATCTTGGCTTTGCTTATCTACGGATTGTTTTTGTTCCCTAACATTAACGATTTCGTCGACATCAACGCAATTAAGATCTTCTTGATTGGAAATCCAGTTCCAACCTTGCTTGCGGATGCTTATCACTCTGTGCATTCAAGAAACCTGCAGCGAGGAGGATTAATCACATGCTGCGTACCGTTGTTATACGAATGGTTCGTTTCGCACCTGCCAAAGTCTAGCACTTTCTGGAACATGAGGGATGGCCTTTACTGGTCACAGAAAATCATGTCTCTCACTCATACAGACATTGATTGGTGTAGTCCTGACAACGACGAAACCAAGATCATTTTCAGTTGCGGAAGTTTCCCCAACATACCCCTTATTGGAACTAAGGGAGGAATTAGTTACAATCCAGCTTTAGCCCGTCGTCAATACGGCTATCCCATGAAAAATATTCCAAGTAACATCCAATTGGAGGGTCTGTTCTTCAAGAACATCGACGATCATGGCAACATGCTGAAGAAGGAAATTGTCCAAGCCTGGCGTCTTGTTCACAGCAAAGGGAGAAGATTGTTAGGAAAACATCTTTGCATCTCCCTGGATCCTTACCTTCAATGGGTACGCGTCAGAGCATTCAAGCTCAGGATGCCATATCAACATCAAGAACCTATTCCCCTAAGGGAACCAATATACCTTTTCTCCACCGATGTTGAAAAACTGCAAGAGGCATTAAACAAGGTATGCCAAGAAAGGAATGCTTGGAGGAACAAGTATCGAATTGTCAACACGGAAAATGTTGAAATTCAAAACATCCTAAGAAGGAAGGATGAGCTACTTGAAGTGCTCGATCGACAAGTGACACAAACGTCACTTTCTCATCATATCCCTCCTGCTTCCTGGATCATCGATCAGCTCACGTCAGAGAACGCTCAGCTCAAGAAACAGAAGAAGATGTTAGAACGTGAAGTCGGCTCATCATCAAAGTTTTAGAGTCCTTTCTCTCAGTTTCTCTGTATTTCCATTTTCAAAGTGTGTAAAAAACGGCGTTTTCGCTTAATTAATAAAAGTTTGATGTTTCATAACGTAATTATGGTGTTTCCTTGAAAAATAATAACTTAATTGCATATCATACATCGCTTTAGTTGTACGCACTGACACGAGAATTGTCGCGGATCTAATAGTCACTTTCCTTTCTCCAGAAAGAGAGGAGGAGAAGGAGGTGAACCAAGACTTTCAAGCTGTCTCATCCATACAACACTCGTTCAAGTCGCAAGAAAAGAATGGAAGACTTTGAGCAAGAGAATGAAGAACTCAGGGAAGAGATTAATACTCTCAAAGGTACTGTTGAAAGGCTCAATAGTATGGTAGAAGCCCTGGTAGTTGCGCAGAATCGACCAACGCCAGAAGAACCGCAAAGGACTGTGGTTTCCGAGATTGTTTCTACTCCTATTCCTCAGTATACCATGCCGCCTGATCGACCTTGGGGCATGCCGTATAACTTTACTCCAGAAGGGTACATACCTCCAGCTTCTGAAGCTCCAAAAGTCACCATGGATATGCGTCCACCGGAGGGTTACAAACCTCTGGAAATTGAAGTTCCAAGAGCAACGGCAATGGGTTTCGCACAACAGAATGCTGAGATTCCAAGATCTGCTGTCATGGCTTCTCCACGACCGATTATGCATACTTTTCCCCCGCAAGGCGGACAAGTATATCATCACGCTCCAAGTGAGGACGCTGGCGTGTATGAAAGATTGGACGAGTTCCAAGAACAGTTTCTGCAAATGCAGAAGGAACTCAAGACTCTCCGAGGACAAGATCTATTTGGAAAGAATGCTGCAGACCTCTGTCTGGTTCCAAATGTTAAGATTCCTCACAAATTCAAAGTACCAGAATTCGAGAAGTACAAAGGGAATTCATGCCCACAAAGTCATCTTGTGATGTACGCTCGAAGAATGTCAACTCAGACTGATAATCAACAATTGCTCATTCATTATTTTCAAGACAGCCTGACTGGTGCTGCACTCAAATGGTACATGAACTTGGACAGTTCAGAGATTCGTACTTTTCGAGACCTCGGAGAGGCCTTCGTCAAACAGTATAAGTACAATCTGGATATGGCTCCCGACAGAGATCAACTCCGGGCCATGACTCAAAAGGATAGAGAAAGCTTCAAGGAATACGCTCAGAGATGGCGTGAAGTTGCTGCTCAAATTTGTCCACCACTTGAAGAGAAAGAAATGACAAAAATCTATCTCAAAACTTTGAGTCCATTTTACTACGGACGAATGGTTGCAAGTGCACCAAGTGACTTTACCGAGATGGTAAACATGGGTGTGCGTTTAGAAGAAGCAGTTCGAGAAGGACGCTTGAACAAAGAACCAGAATCTTCTGTTGGTCCAAGGAAGTATGGAAGTTCTTTCCAGAAGAAAAAGGATCAAGATGTCAGCAATGTCTTGCACAAAATCAAGAAGAAATTCCAACCTCAAGTTGCAACAATAACTCCGGTTGTTAACTCAGCGCCAGCTTATCAACCTCAGGTCTCGCAACAACAAATTCAACAAAGGTCGCAGCAACCTCAGCAGCAGGTTCGACCTCCAAATTACAACAATCGGGCTCCAAGGTATCCTGCCTTTGACCCCGTACCAATGCCGTATGCAGAATTGTTTCCAACATTACTGGCAAAAGGACTCATTCAGACAAGGAGTCCTCCAAATCCTACAAACAGTTCCTCACCATGGTATAAGGCTGACCAATCTTGTCCCTATCATCAGGGGGCACCAGGTCACAATATTGAGAACTGTTTCTCTTTCAAGATTGACGTCCAACGATTAGTGAAGAGCGGAATGCTATCCTTCAAAGATACTAATCCAAACGTCCAAGCAAATCCTTTGCCGCAGCACAAAGAAGCTTCAGTAAATCTGGTAGATCAACACCCCAACGTCATTCAAATCTACGACATTCGTCAGATAGGGGAAAATCTTGTCAAGATGCACGCTAAACAAGCTGGGTACGGTCATGTACCACCTCACAACTACTTCACATGCGAAATTTGTCCAAAGAATAATCAAGGATGTGCCGTAGTTCAAGCTGCATTACAAGAACAAATGGACTTAGGATGGATTCAACATATCCGAGTCAGAACTGAACATGACATCAACATGGTTCAAGGATGTCCAGGAGAATACAAAATCTACAAAGTTGAAGACCTTGAAGGATCGGTAGTCAGGTTCCACAAAACTTTAAATGGACTTGCCTACTTTGGAACAGATTTCCACGCTTACAGTAGATGCAGAATCTGTCGAAGAAATTCACGAGGATGTTTACGTGTTCGCAACGACATTCAAAAGCTGATGGATGACAATACCATTACTGTTCTTGCCAACAGAGAAGATGATGAAGTCTTTACCGTATCTCCTCAAATTGATCAAGATGAACCTATACAAGTTAAGTATGATAGCAGGAAGACAGCAGTTGCTCCACTAGTCATCTACTTACCAGGTCCTGTACCGTATGAGTCCAGCAAGGCTATACCATACAAGTACAACGCTACATTCATTGAAAATGGTAAGGAAATACCATTACCGTCTGTTGTCAACATTGCTGATGTTAGTCGAGTCACCAGAAGTGGACGAGTCTTCAACAGAACAACAGAAAATGTGGAGAAACCTTCGGAGGAAGTACCACATAAGCAAGACAATCTTCCGACCAATGCTGTTCAAGCGAAAGAAAATGATGAGATCTTGAAGTTAATCCAGAGGAGTGAATACAACATTGTAGATCAATTACTACATACTCCGTCTAGGATTTCTGTTCTTTCCCTGCCATTGAGTTCTGAGGCTCATAGGGAAGCTCTACAGAAAGTTTTGGAACAAGCTTTCGTAGAACCAAGTGTTACTATAAGCCAATTCAACAACATCGTTGCCAACATCTCTGCGGGAACTAGCCTAAGTTTCTGTGACGAAGATCTTCCTGAAGAAGGGGTGGACCACAATCTTCCACTTCACATCTCAGTTGGCTGCATGGGTGATACACTCACAGGAGTCCTAATAGACAATGGATCCTCTCTCAACGTCATGCCTAAATCAACATTGTCAAGATTATCTTTCGAAGATTACCCTCTAAGAAAAAGTCATGTCATCGTCAAAGCATTTGATGGATCAAGGAAGTCAGTTTTCGGAGAAGTAGATCTTCCCATAACTATTGGACCTCAGACGTTCAAAATCACTTTCCAGGTTATGGACATTCCAGCACAATACAGTTGTTTGCTAGGTCGCCCATGGATTCATGAGGCTGGGGCAATTACTTCAACACTTCATCAGAAACTGAAATTCATAAGAAATGACAAATTGGTAACCGTGTGTGGAGAACGAGCTCTGATCGTCAGCAACCTGTCATCATTCTCCGACATAGAACCAAAAGAAGTTGTTGGAACTAAATTCCAAGCACTTTCCTTAGACAAAGGAAAGGAGAAAGCAGCGTCTATCTCTTCATACAAAGATGCAATCCAAGTTGTGAAGGATGGCACTACCAGTGGTTGGGGTCACATTAATATTCCTGCCAACAACAAGAACAGAACGGGAATTGGATTCTTTCCGACGTCATCAAAAGCTATCCCAGGGATTGAAGTAGTTCTCCCAATTCAAGAAACTTTCTGCAGTGGAGGTTTTCTTCAACCTGTTCAACAAACAGTCAATATCATCGATACAGAAAGCACCGATGAAGAGGAATGGTTATCCTATCTTAACAAAGCAGGATACATCTCCCTATCAGAATCTGAACCACTTTGCTGTTATCCGACTAAGGGATCTGAAAGTGAGACTCAACCAAGCAGTGATGAAGTTACTGACAGCTTCACCACCAGAAGTCATGGTTCATCAGAAGAAGTTTCTCCTATCCCCGAAGAGACTTGGGATACATTAGGAGAACCAAGCGGAAAATTCGACTACATGGTGAAATACTCCGCCCCTGAAAGTTCAAGAATCTCTCTTGAAGACATTGTTCCAACTGGATGGAACAGTGATTTTGAGTACCTCTCTCAGCCAAAAGAGATGTATAACCCTTGCTATTCATCATCATCTACTGGTGAAGTCATCATTGAGGATTATATCCCCAAGTCACCTTCCGAGGCTACGGATTTAGAGTTCACATATCTAGTCAATGCCATCTTGGGAGAAGAGCAAGACCAAAATACAGAAGAGGACGATCTCGAAAGTGTCTCCGACAACGAGTCTCTCCATTCAGAAGATTGGAAGTTTCCTCAAAAGAAAGTTCGACATACTCCACTTGGAAATGGGTATGCTCACACAGCTCAGTCTGCTGAAGTAGAAGAAGATCGTCTGAGTGTTGCAAAGACAGTGGTTGGGAAATCAAGACCTACCACAGGCCAGCTTAAGCCTAAGGTTCCAGATTACTTAGTGCACAATGGGGTTCGCCACTACTGGACAGCTGTTGAAGTTTCAACTGTTGTTCGCACTCCTAAGTAGGAACTTTCACCGTTTATTTTGTCCTCTCACCATAGCCCAGGGTGAAGAGATGTTTCATAGGGCCTTGCATTTTACTATTTCTTAGTTAAATGTCCCTCTTTGCTTCGCCCAAAGCAATAGAGTTTTGTTTTATAGGGTCTTTGTTTCAAGAAGTGACTGTCCATAAATAAAAATGTCATTCTGTTCCTTCGTTTAGTTTTCCCTTTTCTTTTTTCGGAAATTGGTAATCCTAAAAAAAAAAAACACCCTTAAAAAACATCAAAATTATTAACTGCATACACCGAGTCTTCCCTCGTTGTCTAAATAAAACTTATCACACATATGCAGATTAATCATAAAATACCTCGTTGAAACGTGCGACCGTATGACTTCTCCAAGATTTGAGTTTCCTGTATTCGAGGCAGAGGAAGAAGAAGACGAAGAAATATCAAAGGAAATTTCACGATTACTTCAACAAAAGGAAGAGGCCATTCAGCCATACAATGAGCCTCTAGAGATCATTAACCTTGGTTCCGATGGAAACAGAAAAGAGGTTAAGATTGGAGCTTCGCTCAGTTCAGAGATCAGAGAGAGTTTGATACAGCTGCTCAAAGAATTCTCAGATGTCTTCGCTTGGTCTTATCAAGATATGCCAGGGTTGGATACCAGTATAGTGGAGCATCACTTGCCATTAAAAGCAGAATGCCCTCCGGTCAAGCAAAAATTGAGAAGAACTCACCCGGAGATGGCCATGAAAATCAAAGAGGAAGTTCAAAAGCAGATCAACGCAGGTTTCCTCGTCACTTCAGAATACCCTCAGTGGTTAGCTAACATTGTTCCCGTTCCTAAGAAAGACAGAAAAGTCCGCATGTGCGTCGACTACAGAGATTTGAACAAAGCTAGCCCTAAGGATGATTTTCCTTTACCACATATTGATATGTTGGTAGACAGTACAGCAAAATCCAAAGTTTTCTCGTTCATGGACGGATTTTCAGGATACAACCAAATCAAAATGGCACCTGAAGACATGGAAAAAACAGCTTTCATCACCCCCTGGGGCACGTTCTGCTACCGTGTTATGCCTTTTGGACTAAAGAACGCAGGGGCAACTTATCAAAGAGCCATGACTACGCTTTTCCACGACATGATGCATAAGGAAGTGGAAGTCTATGTGGACGACATGATTGCCAAATCAGAAAATGAAGAAGATCACATACAGAATCTGACGAAGTTATTTCAGCGCTTACGGAAGTTTCAGCTTCGCCTGAACCCCAACAAGTGTACCTTTGGTGTCTATTCAGGAAAACTCCTTGGTTTCATTGTCAGCAAACGAGGAATTGAAGTAGATCCAGACAAAGTCAAGGCAATTCAAGAAATGCCTTCGCCCAGAACCGAGAAACAAGTTAGAGGATTTCTTGGACGTCTGAATTACATCTCGAGATTCATATATCTCATGACTGCAACTTGTGCTCCTATTTTCAAACTTCTACGGAAAAATCAAAGTTGCGTCTGGACAGACGATTGTCAGAAAGCGTTCGACAGCATTAAGGAATATCTGCTCGAACCACCCATCTTGTCTCCTCCAGTGGAAGGAAGACCTTTGATAATGTACTTAACCGTCTTAGAAGACTCCATGGGTTGTGTCCTTGGACAGCAAGACGAGACGAGAAGAAAAGAGCATGCCATTTACTATCTAAGCAAGAAATTCACTGACTGTGAATCCCGCTACTCCATGCTCGAGAAGACGTGTTGTGCTTTGGCCTGGGCTGCCAAGCGTCTCCGCCAGTACATGATTCGACATACTACTTACTTGATCTCTTATATGGATCCAATCAAGTACATATTTGAGAAGCCTGCTTTAACCGGGAGAATTGCCCGTTGGCAGATGTTGTTATCAGAATATGACATTGAGTATCACGCACAGAAAGCCGTGAAAGGAAGCATTCTAGCTGAGCACCTGGCTCACCACCCACTCAATGGTCATGAATCAACCAGTTTCGACTTTCCGGACGAGGACGTCATGTACCTCAAGATGAAAGATTACGACGAGCCGCTACCAGACGAAGGACCTGAGATAGGATCCCAGTGGGGCTTAATCTTTGATGGAGCTGTCAATGCTTATGGACGAGGAATTGGGGCAATCATTGTTACACCCCATGGTACCCATATTCCATTTACTGCCAGATTAACTTTCAAATGCACAAACAATGAGGCCGAATATGAAGCTTGCATCATGGGTCTCGAAGAAGCCATGGATCTAAGAATCAAACACTTGGATGTGTACGGAGATTCTGCTTTGGTCATCAATCAAATCAAAGGAGAATGGGAAACACGCCAACCAGGGCTAATTCCTTACAAAGACTACGCGAGAAGATTGTTACCATTCTTCGATAGGGTAGATTTTCATCACATTCCTCGTGAAGAAAATAATTTGGCTGATGCATTAGCCACACTCTCTTCCATGATTAGGATAAATCATTGGAATGACATTCCTCGGATCGATGTTATGCGCCTGGATAGGCCCGCTCATGTGTTCACAGTAGAAGCAATCATCGACGACAAACCGTGGTATCACGACATCAAGAACTTTCTTCAAAAGCAAGAGTACCCTCTTGGGGCGTCAAAGAAAGATAGAAAGACTTTGAGAAGGTTAGCTTGTAGATTCTTCCTGAATGAAGATGTTCTGTACAAGAGAAACTTCGACATGGTTCTGCTCAGATGCGTTGACAGAAAAGAAGCAGAAATACTCATGAGAGAAATACATGAAGGTTCCTTTGGTACTCACACCAATGGACATACCATGACAAGGAAAATACTGAGAGCAGGATATTATTGGCTGACGATGGAGTCAGATTGCTTCCAGTACGCAAAGAGGTGTCACAAATGCCAGATCTACGCCGATAGAATTCATGTACCACCATCTCTGCTCAACATACTCTCTTCCCCTTGGCCTTTCTCCATGTGGGGAATCGACATGATTGGAATGATCGAACCAAAAGCGTCCAACGGACATCGCTTCATCTTGGTAGCCATAGACTATTTCACCAAATGGGTTGAAGCAGCTTCGTATGCAAACGTTACAAGACAAGTTGTCGTCAGGTTTATCAAGAATCACATCATCTGTCGCTACGGCATTCCTAGCAAGATAATCACTGACAATGGGTCAAATTTGAATAACAAAATGATGAAGGAGCTTTGTGAAGAATTCAAGATCGAACATCACAACTCATCTCCTTACAGGCCAAAGATGAATGGAGCTGTAGAAGCAGCTAACAAAAACATCAAGAAAATCATTCAGAAGATGGTCATCACTTACAAAGATTGGCATGAAATGCTCCCGTATGCTCTTCATGGTTACCGTACATCAGTACGTACTTCGACTGGAGCAACTCCTTTCTCCCTTGTATATGGCATGGAGGCAGTCCTACCTATAGAGGTTGAAATCCCATCAATGAGAGTTCTGATGGAGGCAAAATTAACAGAAGCCGAGTGGTGTCAAAGCAGATTCGATGAATTGAACTTAATCGAAGAAAAGCGCATGACAGCTTTATGCCACGGACAGCTATATCAACAAAGAATGAAGAAAGCTTTCGACAAAAAGGTTCGACCTCGCACAATCAAAGAAGGCGACCTTGTACTCAAAAAGATTCAATCTTTTCTCACAGATTCGAGAGGGAAATGGACTCCCAATTATGACGGCCCCTACGTGGTCAAGAGAGCTTTCTCAGGAGGAGCCTTAATACTCACGACTATGGATGGAGAAGAATTCACCCGTCCTGTGAACGTCGACGCAGTCAAGAAATACTTCGCCTAAATAAACAAAAAAAAAACAGCTCGCTAAGTTGAAAACTCGCAAAGAGCGACTTAGGCAAAAAAGAGCGTCTCGGTGAATCGAAAACCCGAAAGGGCGATTCAGGCAAAAGTTAGAGACATAAAAAAATATAATAATCAATCCCGGTAGACTTAAAACCCGAAAGGGGTAGTTTACGCAAAAGTTAGGGATATATGGCAAGTAACTGTGTTCAGGACAAACTTGATCATTCAAAAATCCATAGCGGAGTATTCATCAGCAGCAGGTCATCTTCTACAAAGCACGAATACAGCGCAACTCGGAGTGGAAAGGAAAGATAAGGGTCGTCACGTTTCATCGTAGCCCTTTTCCCAAAAATTACCAATTTCCAACTTTGTAAATACTCCATGGAATCAAGCATTTGGCTGATTACCATTCCATATATAATAATTTGAACCTTGTGCTTTCCTTTGCAATCTAGTCTTATTCAGTTTCTTGAAATGCATTTTAAGTTTAAACAGTCATTTTCTTGAAACAAATGTTTTCATAAAATTAAAATGAATTTACTTGCAAAGATAAAGGTGAAATTTCTTTCTAAGGTTTACGAACAATAGGAAGAATGCAAACAGTTGCTCCGAGAATGGTTGAGACTCCGGGAACCAAGTTTTCCCCATGAGGTCGCTTTGCGAACATCTCCCAATGACGGATCTTTACTTCAATTCATATTACTCATTTCGGACAGCGGACAACTGATAGCCAGATATTCCAAACAGAGTTCGAACTACAAGAAGAGGACATCTTCTGATCAACAAGAATTCAAGTCGTATCATAGGATTTTTACATCCGCGACAATTCTATTCACATTCGCTTTACATTCTATAATTGTCATAATATTCATGCATACATTACATCACAACTGCATAGTCAAATTAGGCTTTTAATCATGAGAATGCCCGAGTCATGAGGGCATGAACTCAAGTTTCCCCTGCAAGTCCTGGAGAAACTTTTTCCTTCAAGACAACGATCCATGTAGAGAGAATTCCCCAAGCAAGTCAATAGATGGTAGTCTCCCTCAAAGAGATAGTTTGTTCACTTTTGGAATTCCTCAGCCGAGAATCTCCTGCAGAGCGACATTCGACAGTCTTCTTCAGGAAAGATAGTCTGCTTCACATTCCGGAACTCCCTACAGGTCTGGTATTTCCCCAGCAGGGTCAAGAGGTGCCATTTCTTGTCAAGGGAAAATTCAGAATCTCCCAGCAGATCGACAAATGATTCCCTAGCGGAGTCAGCAAATGATAGTCTTCATCCGGAAGATAGTTCAGATTCCCCAACAAAGTCAGCGAATGGCAGTCTCTTTCAGCAGAAGACAGTTTGCTCACTTTCTATCACAACAAAGTCAGCGAATGGCAGTCTCTTTCTGCAGAAGACAGTTTGCTCACTTTCTATCACAACAAAGTCAGCGAATGGCAGTCTCTTTCAGCAGAAGACAGTTTGCTCACTTTCTATCACAACAAAGTCAGCGAATGGCAGTCTCTTTCAGCAGAAGACAGTTTGCTCACTTTCTGTCACAACAAAGTCAGCGAATGGCAGTCTCTTTCAGCAGAAGACAGTTTGCTCACTTTCTTTCATGACAAGGGTCGATAAATGGCAATCTTCCCCGGCAGAAGACAGTTTGTTCCCCTAGCAATTGGCAAATGGCAGTCTTTTCCCAAGAAAAGACAGTTTGTCTGTTAAATACTCAAGAGATCGACAAATGGCAGTTTCTTCAAACAGTTTGTCTGCTCATGGGATGCTTAGCTCCCCACAGAGTCAATGAATGGCAGTTTTCCTCTTAGGAAAACAGTTCGTTGATTCCCCAGGCATCAGTTGACGAATGGCAGTTTTCACCCTGAAAACAGTTCGTCCGCCTTCAAACAAAGTCATTAGCCCCTCAAAAGATCATGAGGCCATATGACATTCTTTCAAAGACGTCAAGTCAAAAAGGAAGATGTTGAAGTTTCTTTACAGCCGTCAAATGGCATCTTATCTCCAAGCGCTGATAAGAAGTTTGACGAGGAAACAAACCCTTGAAGTTTCTTTACAGCCGTCAAATGGCATCTTATCTCCAAGCGCTGATAAGAAGTTTGACGAGGAAACAAACTCTTGAAGTTTCTTTACTACCATCAAATGGCGTCTCGTCTCCAAGTGCTGATGAGAAGTTTGATGAGGAAACAAACCTTTGGAAATTTTCTCTTTATCTGAGATATTGTCCAAACGCAACCAAGACCAGTTTCGAGATATGGACATCCGAAACGAGGAAAAGTTGTTTACCTTTTTCTAAGTATCAACACTTAGTTAAAAAAGATGGATTGCGCATCCCACATTGCCATCCATTCACCAGAATCTACATCAAGTATTTCTGCAGGAGTTTGTCTCCTCATCCCCCGCCAAGCGCGACAACGGGATCAAATCATGCAAAGATTTTATCAATTACAACATCTCAGGAGCGCCCAAAATTCGGGCATTCTTTGATATTTAAGTTCCTTTTACGCAGGAGAGATCGAGATCTCAATCTCTCTCCCTCCAGATAAAAGAGACTTAAATAGGGGCATCTGTCATACCCTAATTTTTGACCCCCCTGAGATGGCATGTCTTCAGGATTTTTCATCAGGTCAAGACAAGTACTCAGAGCAGTCATTTCTCCATCTGGTACCTAGTCGAGGATGCTCAAAGACAAGAAAGCTCAGGCAAAGGATCAATCAATACAAAGACTAGTCTCTAATACAATCATGGGGCTCAAAAACTTCACTTTTCTCATCTATGATTGATTAGACATCCAGTCATATGAGTACAGGTTTACTCAGGTCACCAGATTAGGGTTTTGAGCCTGTCAAGGACTGAAATCAGGGATCACATTTGGGAAACCCTAAAAAACCTCAGAGGGTCATTCAAAGACATCAATCATCTTCAAATAATTCATATTACAAGGTCTACTGGACATCACACTTCAATTCAAAGTCTACAGTCATTACTTTCACATGGTCGACAAATTAGGGTTTTGACCTAATTCACCAAGATAGTTGACTTCTGATCAGGGCATGAATCCAAAACTCAAGACATGATTTAAGGATCTCTACTACCTCCATATAATCCATTTATATCATCCATTTGGGGAGAAGATCTTGTTTCTACACAAAAGCCCAAAAAGTCACTTTGTCAGGAAAAAGTCAACTGTGAAGGATCATCATTGACTTTTAAGGTTTTTTGTCAAAAAATGACTTTCAAAGATCAATATCATCAATATATGGATGTCAAAGTCATTTGGCCAAAGAAATTCAAAGAAATTCATCAAGGAGCGAAAAGTCGGGAATTAGGGTTTTTGAAGGCATGGTGAGATCTCAAAATTTCACCTACACAACTCAAAAAACTTCCAACATGAAAGTTGTAGATCTTGCAAAATAAAACAACATCTTACAAAGGAACTTTTTTCAAAAGATCAACCATTTATGAAGTTTTGGAGATTTTGAAGTTTAGGTCATAAACACTTAGAAATTTTTCTAAGTGTTTTAACCTAGTTTTCTTCCAACTTTGGCTTCATTTTTCACAAATTTCCCAAAGGATTCTGAAGAAGACATAAACTAATGAATTGAAGTAGATGTTTAGGGCTTTCCAAATTGTGTTCAACCTTCTCCAAATTCAATTTGAGCTAAGAGTTATGCTTGTTCAAAGTTGGCCTCATGAAGTAAAATTATAGGTCATGTGCAAATTGGACTTTGCAAATTTTGTGCAAATAACCTCTCTTATGGATGCTACACGACCCATAACACATCTGAAACCATGCCATACATCCATTTTCATCATTGCATAAGGATTAGAGAAGATTCCAAAAACAAATGCATGTGATTATGTAATGATTGCATTTTTTGAATTTATGACAAATTGGTGATTCATCAAAGGAATCTTCTCCCAACCAATTGGAGCTCATTTCTGCAGCAATTTGGTCCCCTAAGATCAAGCAAAACCGATGGCTAGGGAGTGGTATCAAAGAGCTCATCATTGCACTTGGGATATTCTTTGAATTTCTTCATGGCTAAGAAACCAAACTCTCCCATTAAGCAAGCTCACACTCTCACTCAGTACTGAACCAATTGCCTATAAATAGAGGCCTCATTCTCATTCAAAAAACACACCAAAGCAACCATATTCCTTGCTTTCTCTTTCTCTCCTCTTGTTCATTGTTTTTCAAAGTTCTTTGGCAAGAAGAATCGATTTCTTCAAACCAGAGCTTATCTTTGGGAAGTGAGCATTCTAACATCTCAAGGGAGGTCATTTGAGGTGATCCAAGCACCTGGATCACTTCTGTAAGTGGAGGAACACCATTGTTGCTCTCACTTTGGAGCATTTGCAGTTGGAGGTCCATGGAGTGATTCAGAAGGTTTCAAGCCAAGCCAATCATCCAGACACACTCCTCAGGTCATAGTGAAGCTAACCAGATGGCTGCAGCTCACCTGTAACTCCAAATTCAACAACCTCCATGTTCACTTGAAGCTGAAATCGAGGGAGGTCCATAGAACAATTCAGAAGGATTCAGGCTACAATAAGCATCCAGTTAGCATCATTGAGTCTCAGGGAAGCTATTGAGATCATTCATTCAAGCTCAGTTGCTCTCAATCATCCTCACGACCTTCAGTTTCAGAGGTAAGTTTCTGAACTCCCTCTCTTTAATTTAAGTACTCTTTGTGAAATATCTCGATTCTATCTTGTTCAGCATCATCAGAGGATTGAAAACCCTCTATCATCATCCATTTATCTTTCAGTATAGTCATTTAATTTGATTTTGAAATTTTAGGGTTCTTCACGATTTCTGGTAAATTAGTTAGATGTAGTTAATGTTAGTTCATGTTAGTTACATATTTAGAATCGTGAGTGAAATTGGAGCAAGTTTCGTGTTTACATCATGGCAAATGATTGAGAAATGAGTGAGTTCAGAAATCCAAATTCATGGAGCTTGAGGTTGAAGACGAAGATGGTGGTGGCGCGCAAAATTCAAATCTCAGGGCAGAGTTTATTTTATTTTGAGTGATATGCGTTTTATTAATGACTAAACAACTTGCCCTAGTGGCCACACATGCGCCCTTAGTATCATCATGCCACAAGTCTGGGGTTCGAATCCCCCTCGCCCCAGACTTTTTGTTTCTTTTATTTTTCAAAGATTTACAACTTGTTTTGAAACATAACCAAATGGATGCAAGTTACTATCACCACACGCGCGTTGGCTCAGTGGTGTTTGTTTTGTGTGTGTGACTTAGAGGGCGTGAGTTCAAGCCTTGGTGAAGACATTTCTATATTTTTTTACCACTTTTCACACTTATTTTCTTCACAACTTCACATAAATATTTAACCTATCAAATTAATTTATTTTCACTTCATTTTTCACACACTTATCATTTAATATACCTATTTTGTGAATAATCAAAAAAATCATAAAAATATTATTTATTTCTTGAATTTTAATTAGGTTTAAAATAGTATGTTTTTAAGTGTTTTCTTAAATACTTTAAATATATATTCTCACTTTATTTTAACCTAATCACTTTGTAAATAATTTTATGATAAAACCCTAATTATTTAGGTCTTAATTAAATAAAAATCTTAATTTTTACTTTAATTAAGTTGACTTTTGTCAAATCTCAAAACTATTTTCAATCTCTGATAAAATCAAATGATTAGGGTTTTCAAACAACAAAACCTTATGTCATTCCAGATCATTTTCAAATTGCTTTTACACCAGTACTGCAAAGTACTGGGCCTCTAATAGAGTGTAAGTCCCAAACACCTTCTCTTCTTAGCTTGTTTTCAAAACTGTATTTTCAAAATCTTCTTTCTGTTTTCAAAACATTCTTCTGGTATTTGAAGGGCATTATTCCCGGTGAAACTCTTCAGATACCTATGTGACCTTTGTCCATCTTCACTTCTTCTGTTTTCAAAAACCATTAACTGTTTATCATATATATTCAACTGTTATCATCAAAACAACAAAAATACTGTTGAGGCTCTGTACATACTTCTTCAATGGCCTCCCCTCCATCCAGGTTAGGCTTTACAAGCTTTCCATTTACAGTCTTTATTTAAATTACTGTCAAATATAAACTGTGCATATATTAGTTTAGAATTACGTTTGAGTATAAACCCTAGGACAGTTAAACTATATATATATATATTATAGGAATATGGCCTAGGATTGAGAATGTCTTCCCGGTGAAGGCTCTTTCCTAATTAGAGATCTGTAGTTCAAACCCCCAAGATGAATTATTCCCGGTGAAACATCTTGGTAAAAACCTTAGAATCCAAATAAATAGGACACATCCACCCAAAGAGGAATTATTCCCGGTGAAACCTCTTACCCATTTGCTTAGAGCCAAAATAAGTTCAAAACTACATAAGCTTTCTCTTGTGCTATAACAAGGACCCTCGATTAGCCTCCTCTTGGGCTTTGTACAAGGACCCACAGGCTTCTTAAAAAGCATTTCCAGCTTCCTCTTGAGCTTGTATACAAGGACCCATCAGGTTTCTTATAAACATAGGAACAGGTCTTTAGTCACCTTTTAGCCTACCCTGGTGAGTTTCTTCCAATTTAAACCAGACTTAAAACAAGCTAAGTTTGTCTCAATTTCACATTGAGTACATTTTTTGGAATGAGAGACATGGACAGTCTCTGTCACCCTTATCTTCATCAATCCTCCTTAGTAGAATCTAGGATCTATGTTTGGTCACCCTCAGCATTGAGTCAGCCTTCATCTTGGGCTTTAAACAAGAAGTCTCCACTAGATGATCTTTCTGCCATCCACTTTTCAATCATAAAAACCCCTGGAAAGGGTTAGCCTCCAAAGTCAATTAAAATCATAAAAACCCCTGGAAAGGGTTAGCCTCCAAAGTCAATTAAAATCAACCAAACCCCTGGAAAGGGTTAGCCTCCAAAGTCAATTAATAAAAAGTCAAAAGAATAATTTCATTCTCTTAGGAGATAATTTCCCCAAAAGAGTCAAAACCCCTGGAAAGGGTCAGCCTCCAAAAAATATGATAAAAGTCAGTCTTTTTACAGACAAATTCACCAGCTGAGTCAAAATCCCTGGAAAGGGTTAGCTTCCAAAGAAAAACAGTCTTTTTAATCTCCAATAGAGTCAAAACCAACAAAGACAGTTAGCCTCAACCTTGGGCTTCATACAAGGCACCCAAACAATAAAACTCCCCTGTTAAGAGTCAGCCTCAACCTTGGGCATTGTACAAGGCAGATAATAGAGTCTCCCCAGTGAGTTCTTCATCACTCAGTAGCCACAACCTTGGGCTTTGTACAAGGCAGATAAACCATATCTTTCATGTGTCAAAGATTACTAACACTTAGGATCTTTCCCCATATAGTCATCCATTTTCAATTCATTAAAAAAAAGAGTCCGCCACAACCTTGGGCTTTGTACAAGGCAGAAAATAATGTTTTCCCTAACTAGAGTCATAGTATAAAAAACCCAATTTTCTCAGCAGTCAGCCACAACCTTGGGCTTTGTACAAGGCACACAAATAGAGTCTCCCTAAGTAGAGTCAGCCTCAATTCTGGGCTTTGTACAGAACACCAAATAAAATCCATCAAATAGACTTTTCCCAAACAGAGTCAGCCTCAATTCTGGGCTTCGTACAGAACACAAAAATACCCTGTAATTAATCCCCAGTGGAGTCATCTCCAGAGTCAATAATTAATTAATCAATCAAAAAGCCTCAAGCTTGGGCCTCATACAAGCCAGCTAAAGTCAAATCTTTTATACAGTAGATAGACATAGCTTATCTCTATAGAGAGATATTTTTACTACTCTACCACATTCAAACAAACAAACATTTCAATTTCAATTTCAATCAAAGTCTCCCATTTAGGACTCTGAAAGACATGCTCTGGCACATCCCCAGACTTGTACACTTTCCCTAATTTGGACGAGCATCTTTCTTTCATTTAAGAGGCATCTGACTGGCATACTTGCACACACACAAGTAAGGTCCCCCTCTTGAATGAAATGAATTCAGTTATTCTGTCACTCTTTCAAAATGTTTGTGGTAGAATAGTACAAATACCTCTCTGCAGAGATAATTTCATGTCTCTTTACTGTAAACAGAGATTTAATTCCAAGCTTCAACCTTGAGCTTCAAGCAAGGCACCCAAAAACAAGTAATTTCTCTAGTTAGTTCCCCGAACTACATTAAGCTCTGACTTCCACTAGGGATATGTAGGCATGAGGTTCACAAGGAATCTCAGCGAGCTAATAAAATACCAAAATTAGTCAGTCTGTCTATCTGTCTGTCTTTTCAAATCAATTCAATTCCTTCTCCTAACACAAAGGAGAAACTTTCCCAATCATTAGCAGCAAACACAAACACAATGACACAGAGAAGGTTCCTGTAGAGTACTACAGATATGTAGGGTGTTTAAACACTTCCCTATGTATAACCGACCCCCCGGACTCCAGAATTTCTAGTCTAGGTGAAATCCCCACACTTAGCAAACTCCTAGGGTTTAGTTGAGATCTTTTTTCCCCTTTCCTACTCGTAGGACAAATAAGAAAGTTCGTGTGATATCGTAGGAAGAACTGAAATAAAATTCATCCCACCACGGGCGCATTCTCCTTCCAAATTTCGCGTGAAGGGTTTAGCGTGCCGTCCTCCCAAGTGAAACGGGGAGGTAAAGAAAACGAAACCACAGTACAGAACATAAAAAATCCCTTGTAAATTAATCCCCAGTGGAGTTTTCTCCCAAAGTCATAATAATAATCATTAATCAAAAAGCCTCAAGCTTGGGCCTCATACAAGCCAGCTAAAAATCAAATCTTTTATACAGTAGATAGACATAGCTTATCTCTATAGAGAGATCTTTCCTCTATCTCACCACATTCAAACAAACAAACATTACATCATTTCATCATTTTAATCAAGTCTCCCATTTAGGATTTTGAAAGGCATGAGCTGGCAGTAAAACCCAGACATGTGGTAACTTTCCCTAATTTGGATGAGCATTTTCTTTCATTTAAGAGGCATTTGACTGGTATACTTGCACATACACAAGTAAGGTCCCCCTCTTGAATAAAATGAATTCAATTATTCTGTCACTCTTTTAATGTTTGTGGTGGAATAGTAGAAATACCTCTCTATAAAGATGACTTCATGTCTCTTTACTGTAAACAGAGATTTAATTCAAGCTTCAACCTTGAGCTTCAAGCAAGGCACCCAAAAATAATTAATAATTAATTAGTTCCCCGAACTACATTAAGCTCTGACTTCCATTAGGGATATGTAGGCATGAGGTTCACAAGGAATCTCAGCGAGCTAATAAAATACCAAAAATAGTCAGTCTATCTGTCTGTCTTTCTTTTATTCAATTCAATTCCTTCTCCTAATACAAAGGAGAAACTTTCCCAATAATCATTAGCAGCACAAACACATTTAGACACAGAGAAGGTTCCTGTAGATTACTACAGATATGTAGGGTGTTTAAACACTTCCCTATGTATAACCGACCCCCCGGACTCCAGAATTTCTAGTCTAGGTGTATCCCCACACTTAGCAAACTCCTAGGGTTTAGTTGAGATCTTTTTTTCCCTTTCCTACTTGTAGGACAATAAGAAAGTTCGTGTGATATCGTAGGAAGAACTGAAACAAAATTCATCCCATCCCGGGCGCATTCTCCTTCCAAATTTCGCGTGAAGGGTCTAGCGTGTCGTCCTCCCAAGTGAAACGGGGATGTAAAAAAAACGACACCACAGAAAAATGGCGACTCTGCTGGGGATATAAGTGTTAAAAACCTTGGTTTTTCATCCAAACCAATGGTTGACCTGTTGCTGGTCCAGCCCCAATGAGGAATTAGGGATGCCAAATTCCCACTCAAACAAGAGAGATCCTGCCTAACCTCTGTGTCATTTCATGTGTTTGCTGCATTTATATTTGTTTATTTTGTTTATTCTGTATCGGGAAAGGGCTTGATTCCCCCTTGTGGTGAGAAATCCTATACCCGGATTTGAGTGCAACTTAAGATAGGATGGAGGATGTCTTCCCGGTGAAGACCCTCTAATCTTGGTTTCCAAGTCTACTCTTGGGATTTGCCTGGCTGGTTGTGATTAACTGCGCCAATGCATTCCGAGACTGATTTGTACCAGGAGGACCTATAAACACATTAACCCCACTTAAAGCCTTTGTTAGGACGTAGAGCGGTGATTACGAAAGTAATTGTCACGCAGATACTATACTCAGAGAAAACTCTCTTATAGATACCAGTCAACGTATCTTTAAGATTAAGCAAAAGCTCTGAGACCCCTAGAACCCGTTCTACAGGTACAAAAATCCTTATCCTTAGTTTACCATGGGGCGAGGTTTGCGTTTTGACTTTATGACCACTATACCCTTCTGCGCCATGTTTGTTTAAAAACTCTTATTGTGTGCATTCATGCATTCATGCATCATTCATTAATAACAACTAAAAAACAAAAGAGTCTTTTTCGAGTCGTTTTTCAAGGAAACTAAATAACGAACGTTTTGAACTTCATAGAAAGAGAGAAACGGAGAAAGGACTTAAGGATCTATACCATGGATTACGGAAGAAAGAGAGCTAGGAAATACACCTTCAAGATTCCCCAGGTCGAGGAACTGGGAAAGCCTGGAAAACTGGTGGTCAACCCCTAGGCTTTCAAGGAGAAGTATGGAAAACTTCTGCCTTTGCTCAATACCAACATTGTGGATGGGATCCTTCCCACCTTGGTACAGTTTTACGATCCAACGTATCACTGCTTCACCTTTCCAGATTATCAGCTCATGCCTACGTTGGAGGAGTACTCTCGTCTGATTGGAATACCCGTGTACGCGCAAGATCCGTACTCCGGTTTGGAAAAGAATCCTGACGACATTATCATCGCTGCAACTACTCCTTTGAACGTAGTCGACATCAGAACTCATATGGTGAGTAGAGGAGTAATTCAAGGATTGCCTTCCAAATTCCTGTTTGATCAAGCTCGGTACTTCGTCAGCATCCAAGATATGGGCGCTTTTAAGGAAATCTTGGCTTTGCTTATCTACGGATTGTTTTTGTTCCCTAACATTAACGATTTCGTCGACATCAACGCAATTAAGATCTTCTTAATTGGAAATCCAGTTCCAACCTTGCTTGCGAATGCTTATCACTCTATGCATTCAAGAAACCTGCAGCGAGGAGGATTAATCACATGCTGCGTACCGTTGTTATACGAATGGTTCGTTTTGCACCTACCAAAGTCTAGCACTTTCTGGAACATGAGGGATGGCCTTTACTGGTCACAGAAAATCATGTCCCTCACTCATACGGACATTGAGTGGTGTAGTCCTGACAACGACGAAACCAAGATCATCTTCAGTTGCGGAAGTTTTCCCAACATACCCCTTATTGGAACTAAGGGAGGAATCAGTTACAATCCAGCTTTAGCCCGTCATCAATACGGCTATCCCATGAAAAATATACCAAGTAACATCCAATTGGAGGGTCTATTCTTCAAGAACATCGACGATCATGGCAACATGTTGAAGAAGGAAATTGTCCAAGCCTGGCATCTTGTTCACAGCAAAGGGAGAAGATTGTTAGGAAAACATCTTTGCATCTCCCTGGATCCTTACCTTCAATGGGTACGCATCAGAGCATTCAAGCTCAGGATGCCATATCAGCATCAAGAACCTATTCCCCAAAGGGAACCAATTTACCTTTTCTCCACCGATGTTGAAAAATTACAAGCGGCATTAAACAAGGTATGCCAAGAAAGGAATGCTTGGAGGAACAAGTATCGAATCGTCAACACGGAAAACGTTGAGATTCATAACATCCTAAGAAGGAAGGATGAGTTACTTGAAGTGCTCGATCGACAAGTGACACAAACGTCACTTTCTCATCATATCCCTCCTGCTTCCTGGATCATCGATCAGCTCACGTCAGAGAACGCTCAGCTCAAGAAACATAAGAAGATGTTAGAACGTGAAGTCGGCTCTTCGTCAAAGTTTTAAAGTCCTTTCTCTCAGTTTCTCTGTATTTCCCTTTCCAAAGTGTGTAAAAACGGCGTTTTCACTTAATTAATAAAAGTTTGATGTTTCATAACGTAATTATGGTGTTTCCTTGAAAAATATTAACTTAATTGCATATCATACATCGCTTTAGTCGTACGCACTGACACGAGAATTGTCGCGGATCTAATAGTCACCTTCCTTTCTCCAGAAAGAGGGGAGGAGAAGGAGGTGAACCAAGACTTTCAAGCTGTCTCATCCATACAACACTCGTTCAAGTCGCAAGAAAAGAATGGAAGACTTTGAGCAAGAGAATGGAGAACTCAGAGAAGAGATTAATACTCTCAAGGGTACTGTTGAAAAACTCAATAGCATGGTAGAAGCCCTGGTAGTTGCACAGAATCGACCAACGCCAGAAGAACCACAAAGGACTGTGGTTTCCGAGATTGTTTCTACTCCTATTCCTCAGTATGCCATGCCACCCAACCGACCTTGGGGCATGCCCTATAACTTTATTCCAGAAGGGTACATACCCCCAGTTTCTGAAGTTCCAAGAGCTACAATGGAGATGCAACTGAAGGATAGAAAAACACTTAGAAAGGGGGGGTTTGAATAAGTGTAGTCTAAAAACTTGAACGATAAAAACAATATGCACAGTTATTTTTATCCTGGTTCGTTGTTAACTAAACTACTCCAGTCCACCCCCACGGAGTGATTTACCTCACCTGAGGATTTAATCCACTAATCGCAACAGATTACAATGGTTTTCCACTTAGTCCGCGACTAAGTCTTCTAGAGTATCCTGATCACAACCTGATCACTCCAGGAACAAATGCTTAGACACAAGCTAAGACTTTCTTAGAGTATCCTGACCACCACGTGATCACTCTAATTACAACTGCTTAGACACAAGCTAAGACTTCCTAGAGTATCCTGATCAACACTTGATCACTCTAGTTACTTACAAATTAATGTAATCAATTCTAAGAGTATTACAAATGCTTCTGAAAAGCTATAATCACAACAGTGATATTTCTCTTAACGTTTAAGCTTAATCTCACTAATATATTACAGCAGCAATGTAGTGAGCTTTGATGAAGATGAAGTTTCTGAGCTTCGAGTTTGAACAGCGTTTCAGCAAGTTTTTCAGAATTGGTTCTTTCAAAATCGTCAACCTTGCTTCTCATCAGAACTTCATATTTATAGGCACTTGAGAAGATGACCGTTGGGAGCATTTAATGCTTTGCGTGTTCCGTACAACTTTGCATTTAATGTTTCACGCTTTTGTCAACTACCTCGAGCCTTGTTCACGCTGTGTCTACTGACGTTGCCTTTAATAGCTTCCAACGTTCCTTTTGTCAGTCAGCGTAGCCTGCCACTTGTACTTTCTTCTGATCTGATGTTTGAGAATACAATGTTTGAAAATCATCAGAGTCAAACAGCTTGGTGCAAAGCATCTTCTTGTCTTCTGATCTTGAAGTGCTTCTGAGCGTGATACCATCAGAACTTCAGTGCTACTGCTTCTGATCTCAAGTTCTTCTGATGCTTCCATAGACCCATGTTCTGATTCTGCCTTGACCATCTTCTGATGTCTTGCCAGACCATGTTCTGATGTTGCATGCTGAACATTCTGAGACAAAGCTTCTGAGCGCTGATTTGTGCATACTCTTTATATATTTCCTGAAATGGAATTTGCAATGTATTAGAGTACCACATTATCTCACACAAAATTCATATCCTTGTTATCATCAAAACTAAGAATATTGATCAGAACAAATCTTGTTCTAACAATCTCCCCCTTTTTGATGATGACAAAAACATATATAAATGATATGAATTTGCGATCAGAAAGAGCAGACGGCTAAAGACAAATTACACAGCTATAGCATAAGCATGTGAATATGTCTCCCCCTGAGATTAACAATCTCCCCCTGAGATGAATAATCTCCCCCTGAAATAAATACTCGAAGAACTTTAATAATAAAAGACTTCCCTGATTATTTCGGTAGAGACGATCATATAAGCTTCTGTCTTCTGATAATTCATAGCTTCTGACTTCTGCTTCCATTGGACAGCTTCAGAACTTGAATTTCTTTAGATCCCTAGAACACTCACAGCTTCTGATTCCTGCTTCCATTTAGGACAGCTTCAGAACTTGAATTTCTTTGATCTTCAAAACATTCATAGCTTCTGATTCCTGCTTCCATTTAGGACAGCTTCAGAACTTGAATTTCTTTGATCTTCAGAACATTCACAGCTTCTGATTCATGCTTCCATTTAGGACAGCTTCAGAACTTGAATTTCTTTGATCTTCAGAACATTCACAGCTTCTGATTCATGCTTCCATTTAGGACAACTTCAGAACTTGAGTTTTCTAGATCTTTAGAACATTCACAGCTTCTGATTTCTGCTTCCCTCGGATAGCTTCAGAGCTTTGAATTTCTTCTTACATCACTTCATGCTAGATTGTATCAGAACATTGTTGAATGTACCAGAGCATCATCAGAGCATCTCTACATCCTGAAATGTTACAGAACAAAACATAAACGACAAAAGTCAGCATGAATGAGTTAGAACATAAAATGTGTATCAGAACACAAAATATGTATCAGAGCCATATAAGCCATATAGAATATATCAGATCCAATAGACAATGTATCATAGCAAATAGACAATGATTTGGATCATATTCTATTATCAGAATTTCTGATCATTCTTCCTTCTTGCTTCTGATTCTGAAGCTTCCTAGCACTCAGCTTGCTTCAAGAATCCAAGAGCTTGATTCATCTTGTTGCTTCTTATGTTGATCTTGAATCTTCGATTCCTGCAACAACACAACTTAAAAACATAGAACTTTTCAAGTTCTGTTAGTAAAGCAACTGATTAAATCAAATCATTTATCACATATTTCTCCCCCTTTTTGTCATATCATCAAAAACATAAAAGATTCAGATAAAAACAAAAAGAAACACACGGAAGAAAAAGGATGATTTTCATTGAAGTTCAACCAGACAAGTACAGAAGTACACAAAGAGAAGGAAGACAAGATGCACAAAACAGATGCAGCAAAAACAAAACAACAAAGACTCAATCTAAGACGACCCTAGCCTTGACAAGATCTTGGCCAGCATCTCTTGAACCCCATTATTGTGCTCATTCTGCTTCTCTATGAAAGCTCTAAACTCAGCATTGACTGAGGTTTGCTCTTCCTGGTTCTTCTGAAGAACTTCCAAAGTCCTTGCAAGACGGGAAGGTTCATCAGAAGAAGCTTCACGGCTTCTATCCACAGGGATGGCATTCTGATTCGTGGCTTCCATAGTTAGATCATTTACAGGATTTTCCTCAACAGGAATGGTTTTATCAACATGATCTTCAGCATCTGCTTCTTGCATAGAAGCATCTCCATAATCTGCAGCTGGAATCTCAGAATGTCTATTCTCAAGTGCCTGCAGAATGGCAGATAGATTCCTGGGAGCAGAAGGACCTTCAACTTCTGGTGGGTCAACAACTTCTGGAATGACCAAGCTTGGGTCTTCCTTAGAAGGGTTTTCCCTCAGAAAGTCAAAGAGGGTCTTGAAATCCCCGAGCAGAACTGGATATTGAGGTATCCATACCACAATTTCCCTGCAAGGGTTAGCTTCCATTGCAGCAGCCAATCTTGCTACTTCTAATTCATCCACAAAGGGCTTCTCTTCCAAGGTATGTCTTCCTCTGAGACGGGCAAACCAGAAGTCTTCATAGCTTCTCAGAATTCCACGAGGCCGTGGAGCAGCTTCTACACAGGCTTCCTGAAGTTCTATAAATAGAGCATCTGATTCTCTGCGTAAGATCCTCCAAAACTTCCTCATAGCGACGTCATTCAGGCCAGAACTTTCAGCAATTCTGAGGGTGTCAAAGATACTTCTGAGATTCCTCTTTACTTTTTCAAAAATTACACCAATAGGGTAGACAAGGCGGGATTTTATTTTGGTTTTTGAAAAGGCAGGATTGGGGATGAAATAGGGTTGAGGTTCTCTATCCAATCTATAAGAAGATTCTGCTTCAGTATCAGAATCTAACACTACCACTTCAACTTCAGGACGAGGCTTGGGAGTGTAGTTGCAATCACGAAGTAGCTGTTCAAGTGATGCAGATGTTGGAAGATCAGAACCACTATGGTTGTTTTGAGAGGTAGAAGGAATGGGTTCAAAGTTGGCATGGGAAGGGGGTTGAGAGATGGAGATATTTGTGTGAGGTGGAAAGAGAGTTTGAAGGGGTGGTATATCCAGAACAGGATTGATGGTGGGTGGAGGAGAAGGAATGGTTACAGGAGAAGAGGGAGGTGTAAGAACATGGACAATTATAGGTGATTCTGATGTGTCTTTTTTTGGTTCAGGGATAGGGGCAACCGCTATTGGTGCAACTTCTGAAATACCAGCAGGAGTAGAATCAGGTTCAGAAATACATATACCTTTGGATGCTTTCTGAAGGGCTTTGACCACAGCCTCAGTCTTCTTCTGCTTCTTACTCTTCGGCTCTTCAACAATTTTTGTTTTGCCACTAGAGATCTCTTTCCTTCTGACGCTTGCCAGAACTTCCTGTTGATTCACAGCCTCTTGAACAACATTTTCTTCATCAGATTCTTGAAGAATCAACTTCCTTTTTCTGGTTTTCTTCTTCTCAACAACTTCAACAATCTCAGCATTGTTATTTGACTTCTTCTTCTTTTTCTCAGCTTCCTTCTTATTTTTCTCAAAATCAACAGAGACAGCCTTAACAACCTTTGCAATGACTTCTTCTGGGACCACTTCTTTCTCAGTGGTAGCAGCAGGATGATCAAACTTTCTTTTGGTCCTTTCTTCCTTCTTGCGATTTACTATAATTGGAGCACCTTTCTCTTGATCTTTAAGACTTTTATCCTCTTTTTGTGACTTCAGATACCTAGTTCTGACTTCTGGTACCTCACTATTGAAGAAGGTTTCAAATTCAGCTAGAACTGGTTCTCTTCTGATTCTTGTTCCAGCAAGAGGTTGGGGAGTCTTAGTGATGGCCTTAATCACTTTCATCTTCTTTAAAGTGAAGGCATTCAGACAGGCCCCAGTTGTGACAGCAAGGTCTTTGATAATACCTTCAGATTCCAGGTTCTCAACAATCTTGGAATGAACCAGAAGATTTGAGATAATTCTACCAAACGGAATGATGGTACAACTTTTTTCTCTGAAGGCATTTCTGGACTCCTTCACAGCCTTCCACATATGGTTGAAGATAATGTAGATAGCATCAACCTTCTTCTTAGTGGCAATGCAGTACAGAATGTATTTTTGCTCATTGTTGATGAAGTCAGAAGCATGTGTCCCTTTCCTGTGATAGAAACACCCAAGAAGAATCTTGGTCCAGATTTTGTAGAGATCTCTCAAATCCTTGACATTCTTTGTTTCATTTATGTCTGGGTAGAGAGTAGACAAAACATCTTCCCAATTTACCCTTTTATCGATTTCAAAAGCTCCTTCAGCGTTTCTCAGGTCAAACATCATCCTTAGGATGTTCTCAGTCACTACCACAAACTTTCCATGGACGAAGGACAAGATTGACTTAGGGGCGACAACTGCATGTACCCAGAATTCCTTGACAAGATCTGGGTAGACTGGTCCACAGAACTCAGCAAACAACGAAGTCCATCCTTGAAAAATTATATCTTCTTTGAGATGAAATTCGTTTTCTTCAATGTTATCAAAATCAACCATGAGTTCACATAGAACTTCTAATTTATCCTTAGGAATGGAGCACGCAACAACTGGAGTGAGTTCCTGATTAACTTCATCTTGAATATGGAGAAGAGTAGATGAACCAACATTTTGGGATGAAGAAGCAGCCATTGAAACAAAATGAACAGCTAGGGAGAACAAAATTCTAGGTCAGCGTCTTTTCAACTGCACGCTTTGTACTAACCGTACAGACACGTGTTCACCATCAGATAATAGATGACCGCTGTAAAATATGAATAGACTTTACGCCTTCTGATTCTGATCACTGCTTCTGATTGTCATTCTTTAGAAATGATCTTGTTCTGATAGGATCATCTTTCTTCCCAAGGATCACATCTTCTGAATGAGCTGATGCAAGTCTAGGTGATCTTCTGATAGTTGGTTCTTCAGAAATCCTAAGATTCTCTAAAGATGCAGCAACTTGATCTTCTGATCCATTGCTTCTGAGACTGCCAGCTTCTGCAGCTTTGCTTCTTGATTCTTCAACTTCTGATATATCAATATCAAAATCTGCAAAATTCTCAAACTGCTTTGGTTTTTCAAGACCAAGCTTATCATCAAACCTGATATTGATTGATTCTTCTACAATCAATGTTTCAGTATTGTATACTCTGTAGCCTTTAGAGCGTTCAGAATATCCAAGAAGGAAACATTTTTGTGCTTTGGAATCAAACTTACCAAGATGATCTTTAGTATTCAAAATAAAACATGCACATCCAAAAGGATGGAAATATGAAATGTTGGGCTTTCTGTTCTTCCACAATTCATAAGGAGTCTTATTTAGAATAGGTCTTATAGAGATTCTATTCTGAATATAACACGCAGTGTTTATTGCTTCTGCCCAGAAATGCTTAGCCATATTGGTTTCATTGATCATGGTTCTGGCCATTTCTTGCAGAGTCCTATTCTTTCGCTCTACAACTCCATATTGTTGTGGAGTTCTAGGACAAGAGAAATCATGGGCAATACCATTTTCTTTGAAGAACTCCTCAAAGAATTTGTTCTCAAATTCACCACCATGATCACTTCTGACCTTTATGATTTTGCACTCCTTCTCAGATTGGATCTGAGTGCAGAATTCAAAGAACACTGAATGAGACTCATCCTTGTGTTTCAAGAACTTTACCCATGTCCAGCGGCTATAATCATCAACAATGACTAATCCATATTTCTTCCCTCTGACAGATGCTGTTTTGACTGGGCCAAACAGATCAATGTGCAAGAGTTCTAACGGCCTTGAGGTAGAAACAACATTCTTAGACTTGAATGCAGGTCTGGAGAACTTGCCCTTCTGACATGCTTCACAAAGAGTATCTGATTTGTATTTCAGATTTGGGAGTCCTTTGACCAGATTTAGTTTGTTAATCTGAGAAATCTTTCTCAAACTAGCATGTCCTAATCTTCTGTGCCAGACCCATTGCTCTTCAGAAACAGACATAAGACAAGTCACCTTCTGATTCTTAAGATCCTGAAGATCTATCTTATAAATATTGTTCTTTCTCTTGCTTGTAAATAGGATTGAGCCATCCTTCTGACTTACAGCCTTGCAAGACTTTTGATTGAAGATTATGTCATAACCATTGTCACTTAATTGACTTATGGACAATAAGTTATGAGCTAATCCATCTACTAGAAGAACATTAGAAATAGAAGGAGAGTTACCAGACTTTATAGTTCCTGAGCCAATAATTTTGCCCTTCTGATCTCCTCCGAATTTCACTTCTCCAGCAGATTTAAGCACCAGGTCTTGGAACATAGACCTTCTTCTTGTCATGTGTCGCGAGCATCCAGAGTCCAGGTACCATGACATGTTGTGCTTTTCCTTCTTTGCAGCCAAGGATATCTGTAATAGGAATAATTTTTTCCTTAGGTACCCACATCCTCTTGGGTCCTTTCTTGTTAGTTCTCCTCAAGTTCTGATTGAACTTGGGTTTAGCAAAATATTTAGCAGGAGGAATAGTATGATACTTCTTATTCTGAGTGGCCAAATTTAAATTGGTTATACAGAGGCTTGTATGATATTTTCATATCATCCACAGATTCAAGCTTGTATGGGATTTCACCCTCATAACCAATGCCAACTCTCTTGTTCCCAGACACAGCATATATCATAGAAGCTAGCTGACTTCTGCCAATACTTCTAGATAAGAACTTCCTGAAACTTAAATCATATTCTTTCAGAATATGATTCAGACTAGGAGTGGATTTTTCTGAATCAGAAGGAGATCCAACATTATTGGATAATTTTAAAACTTTTTCTTTTAATTCAGAATTTTCCAACTCAAGCTTCTTAGTTTCAAATTCAAATTGCTTTTTCAGCTTTTTGTATTTGATACTAAGATGAGCTTTTAATTCAAGAAGCTCTGTTAGACTGGAAACTAACTCTTCTCTAGATAGTTCAGAAAATACCTCTTCAGAATCTGATTCTGATGTAGATTCTGATCCATCATCTTCTGTCGCCATCAGCGCAAAGTTTGCCTGCTCTCCTTCAGAGTCTGATCCTGATTCTGATTCAGAATCATCCCATGTTGCCATAAGACCTTTCTTCTTATGAAACTTCTTCTTGGGATTCTCCTTCTGAAGTTTCAGACACTCATTCTTGTAATGTCCAGGCTCATTGCACTCATAGTAGACAACCTTCTTCTTGTCAGATCTTCTGTCACTAGAAGATTCTCCTCGTTCAAATTTCTTTGAACTTCTGAAGCCTCTGAACTTCCTTTGCTTGCTCTTCCAGAGTTGGTTTACCCTTCTGGAGATCATGGACAGTTCATCTTCTTCTTCAGATTCTGATTCTTCAGGATCTTCTTCTCTAGCCTGAAAAGCGTTAGTGCATTTTTTAACATTAGATTTTAAAGCAATAGACTTACCTTTCTTCTGAGGTTCATTAGCGTCAAGTTCAATCTCATGACTCCTCAGGGCACTGATCAGCTCTTCCAAAGAAACTTCATTCAGATTCTTCGCAATCTTTAATGCAGTCACCATTGGGCCCCATCTTCTGGGCAAACTTCTGATGATCTTCTTTACATGATCAGCCTTGGTGTAGCCTTTGTCGAGAACTCTCAATCCAGCAGTCAGAGTTTGAAATCTTGAAAACATCTTTTCAATGTCTTTATCATCCTCCATCTTGAAGGCTTCATACTTCTGGATTAGTGCAAGAGCTTTGGTCTCCTTGACTTGAGCATTTCCTTCATGAGTCATCTTCAAGGACTCATATATGTCATGGGCCGTTTCCCTGTTAGATATCTTCTCATACTCAGCATGAGAGATAGCATTCAGCAAAACAGTCCTGCATTTGTGATGATTCTTGAAATCTTTCTTTTGATCATCATTCATTTCGCTTCTCGTGAGCCTTACACCAGTAGCTTTAACAGGATGTTTGTAACCATCCAACAGAAGATCCCATAGATCAGCATCTAGACCAAGAAAGTAACTTTCCAGTTTATCTTTCCAGTATTCAAAGTTTTCATCATCAAATACTGGTGGTCTAGTATAACCATTGTTACCGTTGTATTGCTCAGCAGACCAGATGTAGATGCAGTTGGATTTGTATGAACTTCACCAGCCATCTTTTACTGAAGCGTTTTTCTCTTCCTGAATCTTTTCTAAACACGGTTAAGTGCTTGTACCTTAGAACCGGCGCTCTGATGCCAATTAAAGGATAGAAAAACACTTAGAAAGGGGGGGGGGGGTTTGAATAAGTGTAGTCTAAAAACTTGAACGATAAAAACAATATGCACAGTTATTTTTATCCTGGTTCGTTGATAACTAAACTACTCCAGTCCACCCCCACGGAGTGATTTACCTCACCTGAGGATTTAATCCACTAATCGCAACAGATTACAATGGTTTTCCACTTAGTCTGCGACTAAGTCTTATAGAGTATCCTGATCACAACCTGATCACTCCAGGAACAAATGCTTAGACACAAGCTAAGACTTTCTTAGAGTATCCTGACCACCACGTGATCACTCTAATTACAACTGCTTAGACACAAGCTAAGACTTCTTAGAGTATCCTGATCAACACTTGATCACTCTAGTTAGTTACAAATTAATGTAATCAATTATAAGAGTATTACAAATGCTTCTGAAAAGCTATAATCACAACAATGATATTTCTCTTAACGTTTAAGCTTAATCTCACTAATATATTACAGCAGCAATGTAGTGAGCTTTGATGAAGATGAAGTTTCTGAGCTTTGAGTTTGAACAGCGTTTCAGCAAGTTTTTCAGAATTGGTTCTTTCAAAATCGTCAACCTTGCTTCTCATCAGAACTTCATATTTATAGGCACTTGAGAAGATGACCGTTGGTAGCATTTAATGCTTTGCGTGTTCCGTACAGCTTTGCATTTAATGTTTCACGCTTTTGTCAACTACCTCGAGCCTTGTTCACGCTGTGTCTACTGACGTTGCCTTTAATAGCTTCCAACGTTCCTTTTGTCAGTCAGCGTAGCCTGCCACTTGTACTTTCTTCTGATCTGATGTTTGAGAATACAACGTTTGAAAATCATCAGAGTCAAACAGCTTGGTGCAAAGCATCTTCTTGTCTTCTGACCTTGAAGTGCTTCTGAGCGTGATACCATCAGAACTTCAGTGCTACTGCTTCTGATCTCAAGTTCTTCTGATGCTTCCATAGACCCATGTTCTGATTCTGCCTTGACCATCTTCTGATGTCTTGCTAGACCATGTTCTGATGTTGCATGCTGAACCTTCTGAGACAAAGCTTCTGAGCGCTGATTTGTGCATACTCTTTATATATTTCCTGAAATGGAAATTGCAATGTATTAGAGTACCACATTATCTCACACAAAATTCATATCCTTGTTATCATCAAAACTAAGAATATTGATCAGAACAAATCTTGTTCTAACAGCAACCGCCGGAGGGTTACAAACCTCTGGAAATTGAAGTTCCAAGAGCAACGGCAATGGGTTTCACACAACAGAATGCTGAGATTCCAAGATCTGCTGTCATGGCTTCTCCACAGCCGATTATGCATACTTTTCCTCCACAGGGCGGACAAGTATATCATCACGCTCCCAGTGAGGATGCTGGCGTGTATGAAAGATTGGACGAGTTCCAGAAACAGTTTCTGCAAATGCAGAAGGAACTCAAGACTCTTCGAGGACAGGATCTATTTGGAAAGAATGCTGCAGACCTCTGTCTGGTTCCAAATGTTAAGATTCCTCAAAAATTCAAAGTACCAGATTTCGAGGAGTACAAAGGGAATTCATGCCCACAAAGTCACCTCGTAATGTACGCTCGAAGAATGTCAACTCAGACTGATAATCAACAATTACTCATTCATTATTTTCAAGACAGCCTGACTGGTGCTGCACTCAAATGGTACATGAACTTGGACAGTTCAGAGATTCGTACTTTTCGAGACCTCGGAGAGGCCTTCGTCAAACAGTATAAGTACAATCTGGATATGGCTCCCGACAGAGATCAACTCCGGGCCATGACTCAAAAGGATAGAGAAAGCTTCAAGGAATACGCTCAGAGATGGCGTGAAGTTGCTGCTCAAATTTGTCCACCACTTGAAGAGAAAGAAATGACAAAAATCTATCTCAAAACTTTGAGTCCATTTTACCACGGACGAATGGTTGCAAGTGCACCAAGTGACTTTACCGAGATGGTAAACATGGGTGTACGTTTAGAAGAAGCAGTTCGAGAAGGACGCTTGAACAAAGAACCAGAATCTTCTATTGGTCCAAGGAAGTATGGAAGTTCTTTCCAGAAGAAAAAGGATCAAGATGTCAGCAATGTCTTGCACAAAATCAAGAAGAAATTTCAACCTCAAGTTGCAGCAATAACTCCGGTTGTTAACTCAGCACTAGCTTATCAACCTTAGGTCCCGCAACAACAAATTCAACAAAGGTCGCAGCAACCTCAACAGCAGGTTCGACCTCCAAATTACAACAATCGGGCTCCAAGGTATCCTGCCTTTGACCCAGTACCAATGCCGTATGCGGAATTGTTTCCAACATTACTAGCAAAATGACTCATTCAGACAAGGAGTCCTCCAAATCCTACAAACAGTTCCTCACCATGGTATAAGGCTGACCAATCTTGTCCCTATCATCAGGGGGCACCAGGTCACAATATTGAGAACTGTTTCCCTTTCAAGATTGACGTCCAACGATTAGTGAAGAGCAGAATGCTATCCTTCAAAGATACTAGTCCAAACGTCCAAGCAAATCCTTTGCCGCAGCATAAAGAAGCTTCAGTGAATTGGATAGATCAACACCCTAATGTCATTCAAATCCACGACATTCGTCAGATAGGGGAAAATATTGTCAAGATGCACGCTAAACAAGCTGGGTACGGCCATGTACCACCTCACAACTACTTCACATGCGATATTTGTCCAAAGAATAATCAAGGAGGTGCCGTAGTTCAAGCTGCATTACAAGAACAAATGGACTTAGGATGGATTCAACATATCTGAGTCAGGACTGAACATGACATCAACATGGTTCAAGGATGTTCAGGAGAATACAAAATCTACAAAGTTGAAGACCTCGAAGGACCGGTAGTCAGGTTCCATAAAACTTTAAATGGACTTGCCTACTTTGGAACAGATTTCCACGCTTATAGTAGATGCAGAATTTGTCGAAGAAATTCACAAGGATGTTTGCGTGTTCGCAACGACATTCAAAAGCTGATGGATGCCAACAGAGAAGATGATGAAGTCTTTACCGCATCTCCTCAAATTAATCAAGTTGAACCAACGCAAGTTAAGTATGATAGCAGGAAGACAGCAGTTGCTCCGCTAGTCATCTACTTACCATGTCCTGTACCGTATGAGTCCAGCAAGGCTATACCATACAAGTACAACCCTACATTCATTAAAAATGGTAAGGAAACACCATTACCGTCTGTTGTCAACATTGCTGATGTTAGTCAAGTCACCAGAAGTGGACGAGTCTTCAACAGAACAATAGAAAATATGGAGAAACCTTCGGAGGAAGTACCACATAGGCAAGACAATCATCCAACCAATGCTATTCAAGCGAAAGAAAATGATGAGATCTTGAAGTTAATCCAGAGGAGTGAATACAACATTGTAGATCAGTTACTACATACTCCGTCTAGGATGTCTGTTCTCTCCCTGCTATTGAATTCTGAAGCTCATAGGGAAGCTCTACAGAAAGTTTTGGAACAAGCTTTTGTAGAACCAAGCGTCACAATAAGCCAATTCAACAATATCATTGCCAACATCTCCGCGGGAACTAGCCTGAGTTTCTGTGAAGAAGATCTTCCTGAAGAAGGAGTAGACCACATTCTTGCACTTCACATCTCAGTTGGCTGCATGGGTGATGTAGTCACAGGAGTCCTAATAGACAATGGATCCTCTCTCAACGTCATGCCGAAATCAACATTGTCAAGATTATCTTTCGAAGATTACCCTCTAAGAAAAAGTCATGTCATCGTCAAAGCATTTGATGGATCAAGGAAGTCAGTTTTTGGAGAAGTGGATCTTCCCATAACTATTGGACCTCAGACGTTCAAAATCACTTTCCAGGTCATGGACATTCCAGCACAATACAGTTGTTTGCTAGGTCGCCCATGGAATCATGAGGCTGGGGCAATTACTTCAACACTTCATCAGAAACTGAAGTTCATAAGAAATGACAAATTGGTAACCGTATATGGAGAACGAGCTCTAATCGTCAGCAACCTGTCATCATTCTCCGACATAGAACCAAAAGAAGTTGTTGGAACTAAATTCCAAGCACTTTCCTTGGATAAGGAAAAAGGAAAGGAGAAAGCAGCGTCTATTTCTTCCTATGGAGATGCAATCCAAGTTGTAAAGGATGGCACTACCAGTGGTTGGGGGCACATTGATATTCCGACCAATAACAAGAACAGAACAGGAGTTGGATTCTTTCCAACATCATCAAAGGCTATTCCAGGAATTGAGGTAGTTCTCCCAATTCAAGAAACTTTCCGCAGTGGAGGTTTTCTTCAACCTGTTCAACAAACAGTCAATACCATCGGTAAGGAAGACACCGATGAGAATTTTGAAGTGGAATGTATGTCCTATCTTCTCGAGGCAGGATACATAGCCCTATCAGAGTCTGATTCACCTTGCTGTTATCCGACTAAAGAATTTGGAAGTAAGACTCAACCAAGCAGTGAAGAAGTTACTAACAGCTTCACCACCAGAAGTCATGGTTCATCAGAAGAAGTTCCTCCTATCCCTGAAGAAACCTGGGATACATTAGGAGAACCCAGCGGAATATTCGACTACATGGTGAAATACTCCGCTCTTGAAAGTTCAAGAATCTCTCTTGAAGATATTGTTCCAACTGGATGGAACATTGATTACGAGTACCTCTCTCAGCCAAAAGAGATATATAACCCTTGCTATTCATCATCAGCATCAGGTGAAGTCATCATTGAGGATTATATCCCCAAGTCACCTTCCGAGGCTACTGATTTAGAGTTCACATACCTAGTCAATGCCATCTTGGGAGAAGAGCAAGACCAAAATACAGAAGAGGATGATCTCGAAAGTGTCTCCGATAACGAGTCTCTCCATTCAGAAGATTGGAAGTTTCCTCAAAAGAAAAACCGACATACTCCACTTGGAAATGGGTATGCTCACACCGCTCAGTCTGCTGAAGTAGAAGAAGATCGTCTGAGTGTTGCAAAGACAGTGGTTGGTAAATCAAGACCTACCACAGGCCAGCTTAAGCCTAAGGTTCCAGATTACCTAGTGCACAATGGGGTTCGCCACTATTGGACAGCTGTTGAAGTTTCAACTGTTGTTTGCACTCCTAAGTAGGAACTTTCACCGTTATTTTGTCCTCTCACCATAGCCCAGGGTGAAGAGATGTTTCATAGGGCTTTGCATTTTACTATTTCTTAGGAAAATGTCCCTCTTTGCTTCGCCCAAAGCAATAGAGTTTTGTTTTATAAGGTCTTTGTTTCAAGAAATGACTGTCAATAAATAAAAATGTCATTTTGTTCCGTCGTTAGTTTTTCCTTTTCTTTTTTCGGAAACTGGTAATCCTAAAAAACACCCTTAAAAAACATCAAAAAATTCCATTAACTGCATACACCAAGTCTTCCCTCGTTGTCTAAATAAAATTTATCACACATATGCAGATTAATCATAAAATACCCCGTTGAAACGTGCGATCGTATGACTTCTTCAAGCTTTGAGTTTCCTGTATTCGAGGCAGAGGAAGAAGAAGACGAAGAAATATCAAAGGAAATTTCACGATTACTTCAACAAAAGGAAGAGGCCATTCAGCCATACAATGAGCCTCTAGAGATCATTAACCTTAGTTCCGATGGAAACAGAAAAGAGGTTAAGATTGGAGCTTTGCTCAGTTCAGAGATCAGAGAGAGTTTGATAAAACTGCTCAAAGAATTCTCAGATGTCTTTGCTTGGTCTTATCAAGATATGCCAGGGTTGGATACCAGTATAGTGGAGCATCACTTGCCATTAAAAGCAGAATGCCCTCCGGTCAAGCAAAAATTAAGAAGAACTCATCCGGAGATGGCCATGAAAATCAAAGAGGAAGTTCAAAAGCAGATCAACGCAGGTTTCCTCGTCACTTCAGAATACCCTCAGTGGTTAGCTAACATTGTTCCCGTTCCTAAGAAAGACGGAAAAGTCCGCATGTGCGTCGACTACAGAGATTTGAACAAAGCTAGCCCTAAGGATGATTTTCCTTTACCACATATTGATATGTTGGTAGACAGTACAGCAAAATCCAAAGTTTTCTCATTCATGGACGGATTTTCAGGATACAACCAGATCAAAATGGCACCTGAAGACATGGAGAAAACAACTTTCATCACCCCCTGGGGCACGTTCTGCTATCGTGTTATGCCTTTTGGACTAAAGAACGCATGGGCAACTTATCAAAGGGCTATGACTACGCTTTTCCACGACATGATGCATAAAGAAGTGGAAGTCTATGTGGACGACATGATTGCCAAATCAGAAAATGAAGAAGATCATATACAAAATCTGACAAAGTTATTTCAACGCTTACGGAAGTTTCAGCTTCGCCTGAACCCCAACAAGTGCACCTTTGGTGTCTACTCAGGAAAACTCCTTGGTTTCATTGTCAGCAAACGAGGACTTGAAGTAGATCCAGACAAAGTCAAGGCAATTCAAGAAATGCCTTCACCCAGAACCGAGAAACAAGTTAGAGGATTTCTTGGACGTCTGAATTACATCTCGAGATTCATATATCTCATGACTGCAACTTGCGCTCCCATTTTCAAACTTCTACGGAAAAATCAAAGTTGCGTCTGGACAGACGATTGTCAGAAAGCGTTCGACAGCATTAAAGAATATCTACTCAAACCACCCATTTTGTCTCCTCCAGTTGAAGGAAGACCTTTGATAATGTACTTAACCGTCTTAGAAGATTCCATGGGTTATGTCCTTGGACAGCAAGACGAGACAAAGAGAAAAGAGCATGCCATTTACTACCTAAGCAAGAAATTCACTGACTGTGAATCCCGCTACTCCATGCTCGAGAAGACGTGTTGTGCTTTGGCCTGGGCTGCCAAGCGTCTCCGCCAGTACATGATTCGACATACTACTTGTTTGATCTCTCATATGGATCCAATCAAGTACATCTTTGAGAAGCCTGCTTTAACTGGGAGAATTGCCCGTTGGCAGATGTTGTTATCAGAATATGACATTGAGTATCACGCACAGAAAGTCGTGAAAGGAAGCATTCTAGCTGAGCACCTGGCTCACCATCCACTCAATGGTCATGAATCAACCAGTTTCGACTTTCCGGACGAGGACGTCATGTACCTCAAGATGAAAGATTACGACGAGCCACTACCAGACAAAGGAACTGAGATAGGATCCCAGTGGGGCTTAATCTTTGACGGAGCTGTCAATGCTTATGGACGAGGAATTGGGGCAATCATTGTTACTCCTCGAGGTACCCATATTCCATTTACTGCCAGATTAACTTTCAAGTGCACAAACAATGAGGCCGAATATGAAGCTTGCATCATGGGTCTCGAAGAAGCCGTGGATCTAAGAATCAAACACTTGGATGTATACGGAGATTCTGCTTTGGTCATCAATCAAATCAAAGGAGAATGGGAAACACGCCAACCAGGGCTAATTCCTTACAAAGACTACGCGAGAAGATTGTTACCATTCTTCGACAGGGTAGATTTTCATCACATTCCTCGTGAAGAAAATAACTTGGCTGATGCATTAGCCACACTCTCTTCCATGATTAGGATAAATCATTGGAATGACATTCCTCAGATCGATGTTATGCGCCTGGATAGGCCCGCTCATGTTTTCACAGTAGAAGCAATCACCAACGACAAACCGTGGTATCACGACATCAAGAACTTTCTTCAAAAGCAAGAGTACCCTCTTGGGGTGTCAAAGAAAGATAGAAAGACTTTGAGAAGGTTAGCTTGTAGATTCTTCCTGAATGAAGATGTTCGGTACAAGAGAAACTTCGACATGATTCTGCTCAGATGCGTTGACAGAAAAGAAGCAGAAGTACTCATGAGAGGAATACACGAAGGTTCCTTTGGTACTCACACCAATGGACATACCATGACAAGGAAAATACTGAGAGCAGGATATTATTGGCTGACGATGGAGTCAGATTGCTACCAGTACGCAAAGAGGTGTCACAAATGTTAGATCTACGCCGATAGAATTCATGTGCCACCATCTCTTCTCAACATACTCTCTTCCCCTTGGCCTTTCTCCATGTGGGGAATCGACATGATTGGAATGATCGAGCCAAAAGCGTCCAACGGACATCGCTTCATCTTGGTAGCTATAGACTATTTCACCAAATGGGTTGAAGCAGCTTCATATGCAAACGTTACAAGACAAGTTGTCGTCAGGTTTATCAAGAATCACATCATCTGTCGCTACGGCATTCCTAGCAAGATAATCACTGACAATGGGTCAAATTTGAATAACAAAATGATGAAGGAGCTTTGTGAAGAATTCAAGATTAAGCATCACAACTCATCTCCTTGCAGACCAAAGATGAATGGAGCTGTAGAAGCAGCTAACAAAAACATCAAGAAAATCGTTCAGAAGATGGTCATCACTTACAAAGATTGGCATGAAATGCTCCCGTATGCTCTTCATGGTTACCATACATCAGTACGTACTTCGACTGGAGCAACTCCTTTCTCCCTTGTATATGGCATGGAAGCAGTCCTACCCATAGAGGTTGAGATCCCATCAATAAGAGTCTTGATGGAGGCAAAATTAACAGAAGCCGAGTGGTGTCAAAGCAGATTCGATGAATTGAACTTAATCGAAGAAAAGTGCATGACAGCTTTATGCCACGGTCAGCTATATCAACAAAGAATGAAGAAAGCTTTCGACAAAAAGGTGCGACCTCGCACAATCAAAGAAGGCGACCTTGTACTCAAAAAGATTCAATCTTTTCTCACAGATTCAAGAGGGAAATGGTCTCCCAATTATGACGGCCCCTACGTGGTCAAGAGAGCTTTCTCAGGAGGAGCCTTAATACTCACGACTATGGATGGAGAAGAATTCACCCGTCCTGTGAACGTCGACGCAGTCAAGAAATACTTCGCCTAAACAAAAACAAAAGAACAGCTCGCTAAGTTGAAAACTCGCAAAGAGCAGCTTAGGAAAAAAAGAGCGTCTCGGTGAATCGAAAACCCGAAAGGGCGATTCAGGCAAAAGTTAGAGACATAAAAAATAAATAATCAATCCTGGTAGACTTAAAACCCGAGAGGGGTAGTTTATGCAAAAGTTAGGGATATATGGAAAGTAATTGTGTTCAGGACGAACTTGATCATTCAAAGATCCATAGCGGAGTATTCATCAGCAGTAGGTCATCTTCTACGAAGCACGAATACAGCGCAACCCGGAGTGGATGGGAAAGATAACGGTCATCACGTTTCATCGTAGCCCTTTTCATAAAAATTACCAATTTCCAACTTTGTAAATACTCCATGGAATCAAGCATTTGGCTGATTACCATTTCATAAATAATAATTTGAGCCTTGTGCCTTTCTTTGCAATCGAGTCTTTTTCAGTTTCTTGAAATGCGTTTTTTAGTTTAAACAGTCATTTTTTTTGAAACGAAATGTTTTCTTAAAAAAAATGAATTTACTTGCAAAAATAAAGGTGAAATTTCTTTCTAAGGTTTACAAACAATAGGAAGAATGCAAACAGCTACTCCGAGAACGGTTGAGACTCCGGGAACCAAGATTTCCCCATGAGGTCGCTTTGCGAACATCTCCCGATGACGGATCTTCACTTCAATTCATATCACTCACTTCGGACAGCGGACAACTGATAACCAGGTATCCCCAACAGAGTTCGAACTACAAGAAGAAGACATCTTCTGATCAACAAGATTCAAGTCGTATCATAGGATTTTACATCCGCGACAATTCTATTCACATTCACTTTGCATTTCATAAATCATCGTAGTATTCATGCATTTTGTCTCACATCATATTTGCGTAATAAGCATAGTCTAGCCAGGTTTTGATCATGTTAATACCCAAATTACTTGGACATATACTCGAGATTCCCCTGCAAAGTTGCAAAAGGGTTTTCTTCTTCATAAAGAAGGTTCATACACCCAAATTCCCCAAGCAAGTCAACAAATGGTAGTCTCCCTCAAAGAGATAGTTTGTTCACTTTTGGAGTTTCCTCAGCCGAGATTCTCCCGCAGAGAGACACTCGACAGTCTTCTTCAGATGAGATAGTCTATTTCGCATTTTGGAATTCCCCACAGGGTCGATGAGCGGTTCTCTTCTCCAAGAAGTGTGGATTCCCCGACATAATTAACAAGTGGTAGTTTTTCCTCCTGGAAAACAGTTTGGTATTTCCCCAGCAGGGTCAAGAGATGCCACTTTTCGTCAAAGAAAATAATTTGGAATCTCCCCAGCAGATCGACAAATGATCCCCAGCGGAGTCAGTGAATGGCAGTCTCTTTCGGCAAAAGACAGTTCACTCACTTTTTCGGACAAAAATAACGAATGGCAGCCTTCTTCATGAAGACAGTTCGTTTCGCTTAAAGATTCCTCAACAAAGTCAGTAAATGGCAGTCTCTTTCGACAGAAGACAGTTTGCTCACTTTCTTTCACGGCAGGGTCAACAAATGGCGGTCTCTCCCAGTAGAAGACAGTTTGTTCCCCTAGCAATTGGCAAATGGAAGTCTTTCCCCAAGGAAAGACAGTTTGTCTGTCAAAACATTCAAGAGATCGACAAATGGCAGTTTCTTTAAACAGTTTGTCTGTTTCTGGGATGTCTCATCCCCTTCAGAGTCGACAAATGGCGGTTCTCCTCTTAGGAAAACAGTTTGTTGGTTCCCTGGCACAAGTTGATGAATTTGGTTTTCACCCAGAAAACAGTTTGTCTGCTTTCAAGCAAAGTCATTAGCCCCTCAAAAGATCATGAGGCCATATGACATTCTTTCAAGACGTCAAGTCAAAAGGGAAGATGGTGAAGTTTCTTTATTACCATCAAATGGCGTCTCATCTCCAAGTACTGATGAGAAGTTTGATGAGGAAACAAACCTTTAAAGTTTCTTTATTACCATCAAATGGCGTCTCATCTCCAAGTGCTGATGAGAAGTTTGATGAGGAAACAAACCTTTAAAGTTTCTTTATTACCATCAAATGGCGTCTCATCTCCAAGTGCTGATGAGAAGTTTGATGAGGAAACAAACCTTTGAAGTTTCTTTATTACCATCAAATGGCGTCTCATCTCCAAGTGCTGATGAGAAGTTTGATGAGGAAACAAACCTTTGAAGTTTCTTTATTACCATCAAATGGTATCTCATCTCCAAGTGCTGATGAGAAGTTTGATGAGGAAACAAAGCTTTGGAGAATTTATCTTTATCTGAGATATTGTCCAAAATCACAACTTAGACCAATTTCGAGATGCAGACATCCGAAACAAGGGGAGGTTGCTTGCCTTTTTCTAAGTGTCAACACTTAGTTAAAGAAGATGGATTGCGCATCCTACATTGCCATCCATTCACCAGAATCCACATAACGTATTCCTACAGGAGTTTGTCTCCTCATCCCCCGCTAAGTGCGATAACGGGATCAGTTCATGTAAAGATTTTATCAATTACAACATCTCAGGAGCGCCCAAAATTCGGGCATTCTTTGATATTTAAGTCTATTTCACACAGGAGAGATCGAGATATCAATCTCTCTCCCTCCTGATAAAAGAAACTTAAATAGGGGCATCTGTCATACCCTAATTTTTGACCCCCCTGAGATGTCATATCTTCAGGATTTTCACCAGGTCAAAGCAAGTACCCAGAGCAGTCACTTCTTCATTTGGCATTTAATCAAGGATGTTCAAAGACAAGAAAACTCAGGCAAAGGATCAATCAATAGAAGGATTGGTCTCTAACACAATCATAGGACTCAAAATCTTCACTTTTATATTCACCTATGATTGATTAGACACTCAGTCATTTGAGTACAGGTTTACTCAAGTCACCAGACTAGGGTTTTTTGAGCCTATCAAGGACTGAAATCAGGGATCACCTTTCGGAAACCCTAAAAAGCTCCAGGACATCTATTAAAGACTTCAATCATCTTCAAATGATCCATACAATAAGATCTACTGGACATCACACCTCAATTCAAGATCCACAATCACCAATTTCATCTGGTCGACAATTAGGGTTTTTAACCTAATTCATCTGGATAGTTGACTTTTAATCAGGGCATGGATCCACAACTCAAGAAATGATTCAAGAGCCTCTACTACCTCAATATAACCCATTTACATCACTCATTTGAGGAGAAGATCTTAATTCCACACAAAAGTCCAAAATCTCACTTTATCTGGAAAAAGTCAACTGTATGGGATCACCTTTGACTTTTAAGATTTTTGGTCAAACCATGACTTTCAAAGATCAATATCATCAATATATGGATATTAAAGTCATTTGACCAAAGAAATTCAAGAAGAATCATCAAGGAGCAAAAAGTTGGGAATTAGGGTTTTTGAGGGCATTGTGGGAACTCAAAATCTCACCTACACAACTCAAAAAACTTCCAACATGAAAGTTGTAGATCTTGCAAAATAAAACAACATCTTACATAGGAACTTTTTTCAAAAGATCAACCATTTAAGAGTTTTGGAATTTTGAAGCTTTAGGTTACAAAAACTTAGAAATTTTTCTAAGTGTTTTTAACCTAGTTTTCATCCAACTTTGGGCTCATTTTTCACAATTCTCCCAAATGATTCTGAAGAAACCATAAACTAATGATTTGAAGTAGATGTTTAGGGCTTTCCAAATTGTGCTCAACCTTCTCCAAATTCATTTTGAGCTAGGAGTTATGCTTGTTCAAAGTTGGCCTCATGAAGTGAAATTATAGGTCATGCCTCATTTTGGAACTTTGAAATTTTGTGCACATGACCTCACTTATGGATGATACACGACCCATAACACATCTGAAAAGATGGCATGCATTCATTTTCACCATAACATAAGAATTGAGGAAGATTCCCACAACAAGAACATGTGATTATGTAATGATTACATTTGGGAATTTTGGCAAATTGATGAATCACCCAAGGAATCTTCTCACCAACCAATTAGAGCTCATTTCTGTCTCAGAATTTTCCCCTAAGATCAAGCAAAATCGAGGGCTAGGGGATTGATCAAATGGAATCAAAATTCTCATCATTGCATTTTGGATATTTTTGAAATTCCTTCATAGCCAAGAAACCAAATCAACCTCACTAAGCAAGCTCTCTCCTCTGCAACTATACTGAACCATTTGCCTATAAATAGGAGAGCATACCTCAGTAGAAAATCACACCAAAGCAACAGAATTCTTGCTTTCTCTTTTCTTTCTTCATACTTAGTTTTTTCAAAGGTCCTTTGGCAAGAAGACTCGGATTCTTCAAACCAAAGCTCTCTCTTTGAAAGTAAGTATTCAAACACATTGAGGGAGGCATTTAGAGGTGATCCAAACCTCTGGAACACTTCTGGGCGTGGAGAATCATCATCTTCACCTCTCATTTGGAGCACTTGCAGTTGGAGGACCACAGAACAATTCAGGAGGTTCCAAGCAAGGTTAAGCATCCAGGCACATTCCTTAGAGTATAGTGAAGCTATTCATATGGTCGCAGATCATCTGTAACTGCAGATTCATCATCCTCCATGTTCACTTGAAGCTCAAATCGAGGGAGTCGAGTAGAGCAATTCAGAAGGTTTGAGGCCACAACAAGCATCCAGTTAGCATCACTGAGTCCCAAGGAAGCTTTTAGGATCATTCATACAAACCCAGGTGCTCTCTAACATCCTCACGATCTTCATTTTCAGAGGTAAGTTTCTCAACTCCACCTCTTTAATTCATGTACATTTTTGGATAAAACTCAACACCATTCTATTCAGCATCATAAGAGGATTAAAAACCCTCTACCATCAGTCATTTATGCTTCAGTATAGCCATTTAATTTAATTTTCAAATTTTAGGGTTCTTCACGTATTTTAGATAATTCAGTAGATGTAGTTAACATAAATTCATATTAGTTACATACTGGAATCGTGAGTGAATTTAGAGCAAGTTTGGTCTTTACACCTTTGCGAATGGTTGAGAGTTGAGAGAGTTCAGAAATTCAAAATTTGAGAGCTTGAGGAAGAAGATGACAATGGTGGTGGCGCGCAAATTTCAAATCCCAGGGCAGAGTTTATTTTATATTTAATGATATGCGTTTCATACACGAATGAATAACTTTCCCCAGTGGCCACACATGCGCTCTTAGTCTCCTCATGCCCAAGGTCTGGGGTTCGAATCCCCCTCGCCTCAGACCTTTTGATTTTATTTTCTTTTTTGCTTCTATACACTTGAACACTATATGAATTGCATTGAAGCCAGCTTACTATCACCACACGCGCGTTGGCTCAGTGGTGTTTGTTTTGGGTGTGTGACCTAGAGGGCGTGTGTTCAAACCTTGGAGGAGACAAAACCATTTTTTTTACCACTAATCCCCTTCATTTTTTCTCACAATTTCACACAATTAATTCACCTATCAAATTAAATCATTTTCACTTCATTTTTCACACACTTGTTATTTAATATACCTATTTCATGAATAATCAAAAAAATCATAAAAATAATATTTATTTCATATATTTTAATTAGGTTTAAAATAGTATGTTTTAAGTGTTTTCTTAAATACTTTAAATATATATTTTCATTTTGTTTTAATCTAATTATCTTGTAAATAATTTTATTATAAAACCCTAATTATTTAGGTCTTATTTAGGTATAGATTTTATCTTTACCTTAACTAAGCTGACTTTTGTCAATTTTCAAAACTATATTTACAAAATCTTCTTTCTGTTTTCAAAACATTCTTCTGGTATTTGAAGGGCATTATTCCCGGTGAAACTCTTCAGATACCTATGTGACCTATGTCCATCTTCACTTCTTCTGTTTTCAAAAACCATTAACTGTTTATCATATATATTCAACTGTTATCCATCAATTACTGGTAAGGCTTTGTACATACTTCTTCAAAGGCCTCCACTCCATCCAGGTTAGGCTTTACAAGCTTTCAATTTACAGTCTTTGTTTAAATTACTGTCAAATATAGAACTGTGCATATATATATATATTTGTTTAGAACTACGTTTGAGTGTAAACCCTAGGACAGTTAAACTATATATACATTATAGGAATATGACCTAGGATTGAGAATGTCTTCCCGGTGAAGGCTCTTTCCTAATTAGAAATCTGTAGTTCAAACCCCCAAGATGAATTATTCCCGGTGAAACATCTTGGCAAAAACCTTAGAATCCAAAAAAATAGGACACATCCACCCAAAGAGGAATTATTCCCGGTGAAACCTCTTACCCATTTGCTTAGAGCCAAAATAAGTTCAAAACCACATAGCTTTCTCTTGTGCTATAACAAGGACCCTCGATGACCCTCGATTAGCCTCCTCTTGGGCTTTGTACAAGGACCCACAGGTTTCTTAAAAGCATTTCCAGCTTCCTCTTGAGCTTGTATACAAGGACCCATCAGGTTTCTTATAAACATAGGAACAAGTCTCTAGTCACCTTTTAACATACCCTGGTGAGTTTCTTCCAATTTAAACCAGACTTTAAACAAGCTAAGTTTGTCTCAATTTTACATTGAGTACATCTTTTGGAATGAGAGACATGGACAGTCTCTGTCACCCTTATCTTCATCAATTTTCCTTAGCAGAGTCTAGGATCCATGTTTGCTTATCCTCAGCAAGAGTCAGCCTTCATCTTGGGCTTTAAACAAGAAGTCTCCACTAGATAATATTTCTGCCAATCATTTTAACAACAAAACCCCTGGAAAGGGTTAGCCTCCACACATTCTTTCATTTTAATAAAAACCCCTATAAAGGGTTAGCCTCCAAATCATTCATTCATTTTCAACAAAACCCCTGGAAAGGTTTAGCCTCCAAAATCACTTCTTCAAAAACCAAAGATTCATTTCTCTTAGGAGATAATTTCCCCAAAAGAGTCAAAACCCCTGGAAAGGGTCAGCCTCCAAAAACATGACAAAAATCAGTCTTTTTAACAGACAATTTCTCCAGCTGAGTCAAAATCCCTGGAAAGGGTTAGCTTCCAAAAAAAAAATCAGTCTTTTAATAAATAAATCCTTCAGTAGAGTCAAAACCCAACAAAAAATAGTTAGCCTCAACCTTGGGCTTCATACAAGGCACCAAAACAATAAAACTCCCTTGTTAATAGTCAGCCTCAACCTTGGGCATTGTGCAAGGCAGATAATAGAGTCTCCCCAGTGAGTCCTTCATTGTTCAGTAGCCACAACCTTGGGCTTTGTACAAGGCAGATAAACCATATGTCATGTGTGTCAAAGATTCCTAACATCTAGGATCTTTTCCCATAGAGTCATCCATACTCAGTTTATTTAAGAGTCCGCCACAACCTTGGGCTTCATACAAGGCAGAAAATAATATTTCCCCTAGTTAGAGTCAGCCTCAATTCTGGGCTTTGTACAGAACACCAAATAAAACCCATCAAAATAGATTTTCCCTAAGTAGAGTCAGCCTCAATTCTGGGCTTTGTACAGAACATAAAAAATCCCTTGTAAATTAATCCCCAGTGGAGTTTTCTCCCAAAGTCATAATAATAATCATTAATCAAAAAGCCTCAAGCTTGGGCCTCATACAAGCCAGCTAAAAATCAAATCTTTTATACAGTAGATAGACATAGCTTATCTCTATAGAGAGATCTTTCCTCTATCTCTCCACATTCAAACAAACAAACATTACATCATTTCATCATTTTAATCAAGTCTCCCATTTAGGATTTTGAAAGGCATGAGCTGGCAGTAAAACCCAGACATGTGGTAACTTTCCCTAATTTGGATGAGCATTTTCTTTCATTTAAGAGGCATTTGACCGGTATACTTGCACATACACAAGTAAGGTCCCCCTCTTGAATAAAATGAATTCAATTATTCTGTCACTCTTTTAATGTTTGTGGTGGAATAGTAGAAATACCTCTCTATAAAGATGACTTCATGTCTCTTTACTGTAAACAGAGATTTAATTCAAGCTTCAACCTTGAGCTTCAAGCAAGGCACCCAAAAATAATTAATAATTAATTAGTTCCCCGAACTACATTAAGCTCATACTTCCATTAGGGATATGTAGGCATGAGGTTCACAAGGAATCTCAGCGAGCTAATAAAATACCAAAAATAGTCAGTCAGTCTGTCTGTCTTTCTTTTATTCAATTCAATTCCTTCTCCTAATACAAAGGAGAAACTTTCCCAATAATCATTAGCAGCACAAACACATTTAGACACAGAGAAGGTTCCTGTAGAGTACTACAGATATGTAGGGTGTTTAAACACTTCCCTATGTATAACCGACCCCCCGGACTCCAGAATTTCTAGTCTAGGTGAATCCCCACACTTAGCAAACTCCTAGGGTTTAGTTGAGATCTTTTTTTCCCTTTCCTACTTGTAGGACAATAAGAAAGTTCGTGTGATATCGTAGGAAGAACTGAAACAAAATTCATCCCATCCCGGGCGCATTCTCCTTCCAAATTTCGCGTGAAGGGTCTAGCGTGCCGTCCTCCCAAGTGAAACGGGGAGGTAAATAAAATGACACCACAGAGGGTAAGGGAGTCAGTTACGCGAGGGGAAGGTGTTAGCACCCTCGCGCCCATCGTACTCGATGGGATCCACGCTTATGGTCTAATCTATGGGTGTGTAACAAATCTACGCCTAATCTGAACTAAAAAATGCATGCAAAATGTAGGGAAAATAAAGAATTATACTCGCATGAACCCTACCCTACTGCCTACGTATCCTTTTTGAGGAATCAGAGTTACCATACCTCGGCTCACATGTTTCTGTTTGCTTTTGTGTTTTTTAGTTGGGCGGAGCTAACGTTCGCGCTCTTGCATAAGGGGACGACCTACGATGTGATCGAGCAGAAATAACTTGCCCTTTGATGCCGACGAGGCAAAAGAAAAAGAAAGGATTTGGTTTGTATCTTTTAGTGGGAGAATCCCTCTTTTTGGAGTTTCGATATTTGTTAGATGTTTTGAGTGAATTGTTGGTGCTTTTTAAGGGAAAACGTTCAACTAGTTATTACATGTTTTAAAGTTGTAAAAGGAAAAAGGAAAAGAAACTACCTAATTGTCAGGTTAATGGAATTGATCCTATTCTAAGGGAGCATACAAAAGAGACTATGCTAAGTCTAACAATCCTATGAGGAAAAGGTCACACAAATGAAAAAGTAAGCAAATGAAATAATATACAAGCAATAGCATACAAACGAGCTCAGCTCGTGAAGAAAACACCTACGAGGTGCAGGCCAAGTAGTAGTGAGTAGGGTCCCGCTATAGCCAAGGGGAGCATATCACCTGAGTCAACCAAGCATTAGACCAAGCGCAATAGGGAGATTAGGCCATAGACAAGAGGAGCGAATCCCTCTCAACAACCAAGTTGTCACAGTGTAGGAAAAGATCTGGGGGATGGTGCATGCGTACACCAAACATCAACGTCGGGCAACGTGAGCTATAGGAAATGCGGGGGTTCGATTGCATGAACCCTCTACCTGACATACTCGATAACAGGATCTTGGGTTAGTTCAAAAGCGAGCAACGCGTGGCGTGCGCTAACTGAATAGACTCGATGAGACTGGGCGGAGGTTGATTACAAACCCTTTCCGCTTGCATTCAATGAGAACTTAACAGTGTGCCTTTAAAGGTATTTATCGCACCGTGACTCCCTTCCACAAAGCACAAATATAAACACACCGATAAAAACAGAACCTCCGGCCCACGCCTCAGAGGATTTCTAGATGCAATGCATGCCTAAGTCCTACTTCTCATGTTATATATGATGCGCGAAAGCAATAAAGTACAGAAAGAGAGAAAAAGGAAAGAGAAATGATACCAACGGATAGCAAATCCATAATGAGCTAGAAACGCAAGCAGAACTTAAAAAAACTTCGTGTAAGCTAACATCAAGCAAAGCCAAGAGTCCAGCATAAGCGTCAAAGCAATGCGGTGCAAAAATAAATCACAACCGCTATATGGTGCATATCAGACACAACCACACAAGCAACCTGCGAGAAACACAATCCAGACAATACAAGACTATACATCTCAATGAATGAGAGATCAGATGGATCGCATAGGAAGCGAACTCGTATCCCACAAATAAAGTGGAATACGAAGCAATCGAATCAAAAGAGAAGTTATATCGGATATGGACTCGTATCCCACAAATAAAGCGGAACACAAAGTGATCAAATCGCAAACAAAACCTTTCTCGAAATACCTTTCACATCTTAACAACCAAATTAGAAATAACAAGGCAAAAGTAACCGAAGTTACACATTCGCATCACAACTTAAATTAGAAATGAATCATGATGAAACAAGTTACAAACATGCATTGGAACCATAAGATCAATTACGGGGCAATATCACATTATGACTTAAAATTAATCGGAAACTGGAATTAAAGACAAACAAACTAGTAATGATATCAAACGACTATCCACTCACCTAAAGTCTAACAAAAAGTATGACTTTTATGGCATGAAGGAAATTTTTGTGTAATTTTGTAATGACTTTCTTTGTACATATGTAACATGGATTGAACTTTTGCAATGGACTTTGACTTGCTGTAGTTGAACTTTGAATGGATGGATGCCTGGCTTTATCATTTCGATAAAATTTTGAACATGAATGCCCCTTGAATAACATTTGAACCATGAATGAGCTTTCAATTTGAACCTTGATCTATCAATAATCCCACGCAACTACTTAAGACCCTCACTCTTACTTCAATTGTCTCTGAATGCAAATCCACCTTAAATCTTAATGAATAACTCCAGTCAACTTGCAACTTCAATAGACCCAACTCAATTTAAGTCATCATTCTAAATCGGACTTATCCGTCAAGTAATTAGCACATTGCCTCTTCGAATTCAACATCATGTATTCAGCATAACAACAATGCCCTCGATAGGTGAAAATCGTAGCTTGGATCACCCATAGGGAAATAAACCCTAATCTCACACTTCACCGTCTGAAGCACCAGAAAATCATATTTTAATTGTCATGCACACCTCAAAATAAATATGAAGCCCTAAGCTTTCAAAATCCTTGATCCCATGCAAGATTATTGATTAATGAATGTCTGAGTGTTATATGATCTAATGAAAGGTATGTACATGAATGCAAAAGCCTAAGCCAGATAATATTGAAAGGGGTAGGACAAATTTGGGGTATGAAAATACACTATAAGAAAATTAAGAATTTACGACACAAAATTCACAACGATTACTTGATAACCGTCATAATTCTCCAGTAGCGACGGTTGCCACAACGGTTTATGCCAACTGCCCTTTTATTTTATAAAAAAATTACTAAAGGTGGCTGTAACGCCATGAATTTAATTAATTATTTAATTAAATTGATCAAGGATTTATTCGTTGGAATTAGTTGAAGTCGGGATTTATCTGTATTATTCTAAAGGCGTAATTTGGATTAATGTATTGATTTGTGCAGTTAAGTTGTGGTCAGATTAGTCGGAGGATTATGAATTCGCGAGTCGGTATATTTAAGTTATGGATCAATGGTATATGTGGAATATTAATGGAAATAATATTCGGTTATGTTGTGTGGTTATTTATTTGTGTGTTATTTGGCTTAACTGAGTAATTAGAGAGATATTATGAATTGGGCCTAAGTGGAAGGAATAAAACACAATGGATGGATTATGGGTTAAGCCCATTAGTGAAAATGAGTAGTAAGAGTTAGAGTTTTAGAGGTTTGGTCTCATAACTTATTTTATGGAAAAAGAAGAGAAAGAAGAGGAAGAAGAGAAAGAAGGGAAGAAAGAAGAAAGCTATGGCATGAAGAGAGGAATGACGCCATTGAAGATGAGGCTTTTGCTAAGCTAAGGGTGGGGTTCTTACTCTCTAAGGGTTGGCATGATGATGGGTATGGTAGAAGTTAGGTCTCATGATTGGAATCCATGAATGTGTGAAGAATTGCAATGTTGATGAATGTTCAAAATTGGTAAATGGTTTGCTGAGAATTTGATGTATTATTAGAAGTTTAGATGAGTGGATGATGTTATGAATTATGTTCAACCTTTAACCTTTCGATTTTATATTTTTGTATTTTTAGGGTTTGTGATGCAATTGCATGAATTTGTGGTTGAAAATGTGTTTTGAATGATGATTGATGATGAATGATGTTAGATGTTGTGATTATATGTGTTTAATTGATGTTTGGAATGAGTTTTGGATGGTGGAAGTGGGATTATGTAGGTCTGTTCGCTGGGTTATTTTTCTAGAAGATGGAATTTAGAAAGTTGCGATGTTCCAGCGCTACTGATGGACTGTGAAGCTGTTGGTTGTGTAGCCTTGCATAAGATACCGATGTTAGTTCAGTGATTAAGTAAGGTACTGTTGTAGACCTTGTTGAAGATTGTTGCAAGTGATTGAGGAAGTAGTAGAAGCTGTTGAAGCTGTTGAAACGTTTTGAAGCGCGAGTAAGAATTGGAAATGCAAAGACATGAGCATGATTTCAATAATAAGAATGGTGGATAATGGTGTACATGAATTTTGTTCTGATGTATCGTCAGAGGTGTATAAGAAAGTAGCTGCAAGACGTCGGTGTTAGCTTTTTTCAGATGATTTTGAAAGATTAGTGAATTATGGAATTATAGTGCTTCTAGTGACATGAGTACGAGTTGGAAAAGGAAAATTATTAATGTTGGTAACGATGCTTTATACTCCATTTTGGTTGTCGGCTATCTATTGACAAATTGAGGACTTGATCACCCTTAATCTCTTATTGATAGTAGACGAAATCGTGATTGGATGGCATAGACGTATCGTGCTAGCTTGATAGTGCATAGAGGGATGAATGTTATGTCGTGAAGATAGTTGTTCTCTGGTTGGTGTGAATTAATGGAAAAATATCCAAGAATGGTTGAGAAGTAATGAACAGGTTGGAGAAGCTGGTTTATAGGCGAGATAACGTCGCAAAGTGTAGGATTGAGAATGTCGAGTGGGCATCGATTTTATGATGGATGTTCAAGGAAGTATGAACTAGATTAAGACTTGTGAACCATATATTTGACAGAAAGATTTAATATGGACGGTGACTTAAGATGGATTATCAGAGTTGCGCAGCGGATGTGTAATGTGGCGCATTTGCCATGCATGTGTGTTTGTTAGATATGGAAAACCAAGTATCAGAAGCCTAGGAGAATGGTATGTCTTGATCTACATGTTTGAGTTGGTGGATGTTTAGATAAGGACGATGTGCCAGATTATGGTATTTTCTTGTGAATACTTGCTAAGTTTATAAGGACAGTATTAGAGTTGTTAGTTGATGGTGAAGTAGGGTGTATTCGTCGAAGTAATCTTGTTAAGTTGACGTTATAGTGATTTTGTTTCTGTTGTCGTAATATTGTTGTTGGTTATTGTAAGTAAGAGTGATACTTCGTGCTATGACTGAGTTGGGTATGCTGGCTACATTGATGTCGTTATAAGAGTGATATGACGAGGCGGAGAGAGAGTTGTTGGTGTTTGTTGAAGATTGGCATGTATAACTATGAGAATGAAAGTAAGTATGTGTTCTGGTGTTGAGAATGTTGTTAATACGATAATGGTGTGGAGTTGAACACCTAAGTATATGAGGAATATGATTGTTACTACCTTAAGGATCGATATGTCAAGGTATTGTTGAGCAGTGATGATTCGGTTGCTAAGTTAATGACGTGAAATTGTATCTCCACGTATGAGCGTGTTATAGTTGCTTCTACTTTAACTATTCATGAGCCTGGAGATTTTTGAGGTGGTGAGTAAGTTGTTAACGAGTATGTCGTAGAGATGTCGACTATTTGACATTGGATTGAGGTAATGTTGAGTTGTCGTGATAGTCAAAGTGTTGTTAAACGTGACTGAGTATCAGAGAGTTGGAAGCGAAGTTGAGGATGCTTATGTCGGATAGATTTTCGAGGATGAAAATATTCTAAGAGGGGCAGAGTTGTAATGCCCCGAATTTAATTAATTATTTATTTAAATTGATCAAGGGTTTATTTGTTGGAATTAGTTGAAGTCGGGATTTATCAATATTATTCTAAAGGCGTAATTTGGAATAATGTATTGATTTGTGCAGTTAAGTTGTAGTCGGATTAGTCGGAGGATTATGAATTCGCGAGTCGGTATATTTAAGTTATGGATCGATGGTAGATGTGGAATATTATTGGAAATAATATTCGGTTATGTTGTGTGGTTATTTATTTATGTGTGTTATTTGGCTTAATTGATCAATTAGAGAGATATTATGAATTGGGCCTAAGTGGAAGGAATAAAACACAATGGACGGATTATGGGTTAAGCCCATTAGTGAGAATGAGTAGTAAGAGTTAGGGTTTTAGAGGTTTGGTCTCATAACTTATTTTATGGAAAAAGAAGAGAAAGAAGAGGAAGAAGAGAAAGAAGGGAAGAAAGAAGAAAGCTATGGCATGAAGAGAGGAATGACTTCATTGAAGATGAGGCTTTTGCTAAGGTAAGGGTGGGGTTCTTACTCTCTAAGGGTTGGCATGATGATGGGTATGGTAGAAGTTAGGTCTCATGATTGGAATCCATGAATGTGTGAAGAATTGCAATGTTGATGAATGTTCAAAATTGGTAAATGGTTTGTTGAGAATTTGATGTATTATTAGAAGTTTAGATGAGTGGATGATGTTGTGAATTATGTTCAACCTTTAACCTTTCAATTTCATAGTTTTGTATTGTTAGGGTTTATGATGCACTTGCATTAATTTGTGGTTGAAAACATGTTTTGAATGATGATTGATGATGAATGGTGTTAGATGTTGTGATTATATGTGTTTAATTGATGTTTGGAATGCGTTTTGGATGGTGGAAGTGGGATTATGCAGGTCTGTTCGCTCTGTTATTTTTCTGCATAATCGTGCGTCCGCTAAGCGGGCTAAGGCTCGCTAAGCGGATGCTGCTAAATTTGGAAAATTTCGCGAGCTCGCTAAGCGGAGCTCTAGCCCGCTTGAGGCGCGCTGGTGGTCCGCTAAGTGGAGCTCAGCAAAGGTTCGCTACTGTCCCTAGCCGCTTGATGGCCGCTAAGCGGACCTGTTTGTGCAAAACTTGTTCAAACTTTGAAATGATGTAACTTTTGATCCGTAACTCCGATTTATGCGCCGTTCGAAGCATTGGGAAGCTAATGAAATTATCTATATTATAGAAGTAGAATGGTTACAACATGATGAATAAATTATGATGTTGTTAACATGTAATTATGTATATGTGCGTTGTAACTTGATAATTTGTGAATAACACTGTGCTGGCATGTTATGTGGTGTAATATTCATGATGTGTGTGAATGAATATGTGTTATTTGAATGTTCTTGTGGATAATGATTACTTGATGACTTAATTATGATGTGGTTGTATGTATGTGAATATGTGTTATGAGTTGATGAAATGTGAATAACATGTGTTGATATAATACGTTGTAATATATTCATATTGTATACCATAATGAATTGATGAGGATGTGCACAAATATATTGGTAATTGTTTACTACATGTATAATGAGATGTTGAATTAGTGAATACTATGAGTATGATTGATATGCGAGTGATAACATGTTACTTGAATTGTATTTATGTAATATGAGAATTGGTGTTGATTGATAATAATATTGTTGGCAGGATATGTGATATGATATTCATGATGAATGTGTTGATGTTGTTGTTAAGAAGATGAATCGTTGATGTTTGTTTTTAACATGATGGACTCTTTGTTGTTGTTGTTATTGTAACATGATGAATTTGTAGTCGTTGTTGCTAGTATGTGGAATTTGTTGTTGTTGTAGACCCTGTGGTCAAATATTGATGAATGTATTGTGATGTATTTGTGAAGTTAAGTATTTATGTATGATGATGCAACATAGTGACGTGATTGTGAAGTGATGCATTCTTATGAATGATGATTTTATTGTTGTTGAAGTTCGATATTATATTAATAATGTTCGATGGTGATTTAGACGATGTTGTGATTGTCATACCCCAATTTTTGACCTAAGATATCACCTCATATCATAGCATATGCATCATTTGCATCTCTAACAAATTGCATAGCTTGTGTTTGCTACTTGTGACTCAGCAGGATTTAATCAAGAAATCACTCATCAGTACAAGTAACAATCAATTAGGGTTTTGTTCCCCCTTCATCTCAAATGAATCATCTTCATCAACAATCAACATTTGGTCCCCAGAGATTCATTTCAACAAGCTCAAAGGCACTGACTCAACCAAATTAGGGTTTTGACTAAAGATAGCATACTCCTGACTTCTGCTCAGGATTTGACCTAATGACTTGGGACATGACCTCAAGACCCCAAGTGCATCATTTTAACCTAATCTATTGACTCAAGACATCTCCAACACAGGGACTGATCAACAATGAAATTTCAAATCATCAGATTAGGGTTTTTTGAACTATCAGGGACTGAAATCAGGGATCACATTTGAGAAACCCTAGAAATCCCCAGGAATTCAATCAAAGGTTTCAATCATCTTCAAATAATCCCTATGACAACATCCAATGGAAATTACATCTCAATTCAAGATCCACAGTCATCAATCTCATCAGGTCGACAATTAGGGTTTTTGACCTAATTCACTGAACAACTGACTTTTTAATCAGAACATGGTGCCATAACTTAAACCATGGCTCAAGGTCCTCCAATAACTCAATATGATCCATTCATACCATTCATTTGGTGAGGATAGCTTGGTTCATTTAAAATCTCCAGAAACGCGATTCGTCTGAAAAAGTCAACTGCACAAGATCACCATTGACTTTTGGGGAATTTTGGTCAACCTTGACTTTTGAAGTTTTGAATCATCAATATATGATGTATGAAGTCATTTGATCAAGAAAAATCAAGAAAATCAATCAAGAATCAAAAAGTCAAAAGTTTGACTTTCATACTTAGAAAAATTTCTAAGTGTTTTTCAATGATTTTTTCCAAACTTTGGAAGGGAATAACTCAAAATTTCACCTACAAACTGAAAAAAATTTCCAACATGAAAGTTGTAGATTTTGATCCAATGAACAACTTTGTCACATATAATTTTTTTCCAAAAGATCAACCATTTAAGAGATATGGAGCTTCAAAGTTGGTATCTTTTGAAAATTTCACTTAAAACCTTATTTTCTTCAAAGTTCATGGATCTTTTTCACCCATTTCCTTAAAGGTCTTGAAGAAACTTTCAACTAGGGTTTTGAAGTGTGTAATATGAGCTTTCCAAAATGTCCAAGAGCATGAAAAAATATGGAGTGTAGCCATGGTTTTGAATTTTGTCATTAGAGGTCATTATGCATGAAATTTCAAGCCATTTTCACAAAGTTCTTACACTACATGACCTATAATCCAAGTAATGATGCATAGAAGCAATAATTGAAAGATATTTTCTGATTTGAAGATCAGAATGGAAGAGGATAAGAAGCTTGGAAGAATGACCATGGTTAAGTTACTTTAACCATTTTGCATTAAATGTAAAAGATTCCTTTTTATCTCTTAAGCCAAATCATCACTTCTTGATCAACTTGCAAAGGTCTGAGTTCAGAACTCTTGGCCTATAAATAGAGGTGCAAATCACTCTTCAAATCACACCAAAACCTCACAATTATAGGTTTTCTCTTTTCTTTCTTGAATTGCAAGTTTCAAGTTTCAAAGTGAGGTAGAAATCCCAACCTCCAAACCCTTGAAGTTCTGAGCAAAGTGATGCCTCCCACAACTTATAAACATCATGTGGGATGTGTTTGATCCATCCACACACCCCAAAAACACCCAAAACCCAGATTCACTCTTCAACCTCCATATGAACATGAAATGAACCTTATCATGTCAATTTCCATTCTAGCTCATCTCTGTCCAAACTATCACTTCTAACATCATCCATATATCACATATGAACTATACAATCCATCACATATAGCCAATAACCTCAGAATCATCAAGCTCGATTCATACTTGGTCCTACTGCAGATCGGGTTCCACCAACTGATCCAGATGTTTTCAATCCACTCCAAGCATTCAAACACCTTCCCTAAGGTCCATTGAAGCTATCCAGATCATCAAACAACTTCTGTAACACCTCTATTGCAGGATTCGATTCTTAGTTTGGCCGTTTTTGAAGGTAAGTGCTATCAACTTCAAACTCATACATACATGCATCATAAATGAAAAATTGAGTTGCTATCTTGTTTCTGCACTATCACTGATCAATAACCCTCAATCAATTTCACAATTCATCAATCATGCACGATTTCATGTTCAAATTCAGAATTAGGGTTCTTCGTGTTCATCACAAAATTGACCCCCTTAGAGAAAAAATAAATGAATTATGAGGACACCATCATGATCCTTGTGAAAAACCGAGTGAGATAGACCCTTTACTTGATCAAAACCACACAGATTTGGAGATTTTCAAAAATCAGTTAGGGTTGTGTTCTTGGCGCGTTTTTTGGTTTGAGAAATTCAAATATTTGTTTCAAAATATATTCAAATGAAGGCGTATGTATTACAAGCCACAAGCGTGGCTCAGTTGGCAAGTGTTTTGGTTGGTGAGAGAGAGGGCGTGGGTTCAAACCCTGGCAGGACCAAACCATTTTTTTTTACAACTATTTTTCTTCAATTTTTTACACAACTTCATCAATTAATTTAACCACTCAAATTAACTCATTTTAATTTCATTTTTTGTACACTCCTCATTTAATATATGTATTTTATGCATACCCAAAAAAAATTACCAAAAAATATTTATTTAATACATTTTTTAAATAGGTTTAAAATGACATGTTTTTAAGTGTTTTTAAATACTTTAAATATTGTTTTTATTTGATTTTTCAAACCTAATCACTTGTAAATATTTTTTGATCAAACCCTAATTTTTTAGGTCTTAATTAAGCTTTAAAATTTGTTTTTTAACTTAATAAAGGTGACTTTTGTCAAAAATTCAAACCGTTTTAAAACAAACGATCACAATTTTTCAAAACGATAAACCGTTTCTTTTTGGTTTTTATTTTCAAAAGAAACTATTGATTAAATCTTTTTGGATTGATCAATTGATTTTCAAACATGGGCCTCTCGAATATTAGAGAGTATAAGTCCCTTTCCTTTTTCTTTGTACAGTTTTTCTTTAAACAAGAAACTTTTTCCAAAACTTCCAAACAGCTTTTTAAACAACAAATCTCATATCTTTTTCAAAACCATCCACCATGTTTTATGAAAATAAAACATGGGCCTCTCGAATATTAGAGAGTATAAGTCCCTCTCCTTTTTCTTTGTACAGTTTTTCTTCAAACAGAAAACTTCTTTCAAAACAAAACTTTCAAACAGTTTTTCAAACGACGAAACCTTGCGTCTGTTAATAAAACAATCAACCATGTTTTATAAATAAAACATGGGCCTCCACATAGGTATAAGTCCCATTCCTGTACATGAAATTAGGTATTTCATTGTACAAACACCTTTTTGTACATATCTCGATCAATTTGTTTTTTAACTTTGAACAACAAATCAAAAATGAAGGTTTTCTTTAAATCTTCCCAAAAATATACCATGGGCCTCCATGTAGGTATAAGTCCCGAGCCCTTTTGTAAATACCTGTTTACATAGCTTTGAATAAACTCAGTGGGATCCCCGAGTATAAGTCCCGAGCCCCCGTGCATACAAATGGATCATGCTTACAGGTATATTTCCTTCATAAACTCCATTGTATACACACACCTTGTCATATATAACTGTTCATACTTGTTCATATTTGTTCATGTACTTGTTCATATTTGTTCGTACTTGTTCATATTTGTGATTGTGTTATATGCTTGTTCAATTTAGTACAACACTAGGTTCCCCATAGCCTCCTATTGGGCTTTGTGCAAAGAATCTCCCTAGTTTAGGTTAGGACATAGAGTATGGTTTCTCGGTGAAATCGCTCTAAGAGCTCAAACCAACTATACCACGCCTCCTCTTGGGCTTCGTACAAACGACTTGTCCCTCCCATAGCCTCCTCTTAGGCTTACAATGTAAGGACCCTGGATTGTCCCTCCCATAGCCTCCTCTTGGGCTTACAATGCAAGGACCCTCGGATAGCCTCCTCTTGGGCTTCGTACAAGGACCCACGGGCTTCTTATAAGCATCCCCAATATCCAAACACAAATACCCTAGGAGATTAGACATTTATCATCTCTATGATAGGAGTATCTCTTATATATCATCATGATCCGCTGTCGCTCGCGGGTCAAAACGAGTAGTTTTCAAAAACGTAGTATAGCGACAATGGCTCGAGTCGTATCGCAAGGATTCTTGGTATTATTAACTAAAAGCAAATTCTAAATTAGGGGAGGTTTGGTTTAAGGTTCGATTTAACAAAAAGAGCAAATAAGTGATTTTGAAAAGTGATTATAAAATAAGTTGTTCTACTGTTCGGGTTCCCCACTTATCATCGGTAATTATAAATCTAATCCCCAAGCGAATTCTATCCCCTATTCGATTACATCAACAATAAACAAGCGAGATTGATACTATACGGTTTATATTCCTATTATCCGAATTAAGCAAACGGATTCAGCACTCATGAATTAAGCAAACATGAATTGACATACGCGAGTTAACGATAAAGCAACGTTAATTCACGAAACAAATCAAGAAACATAAACTGATCGAATTTAATCAATAATATTATGTATGAATCGAATTAAGCATGCAACACATATATAAGATTATTGAAAGGGAAAAGAATTGGGATTAAATTATAAAACCTCAAAGATTCGGTGGAACATGAACAGTAGATCAACGATAGGATTAGTTCGCCATAGGATTCGTCCAAAGCTTGCCAAAATTCGTGAATGGAAGATAATGTGTACAGTAACTCGGCTGCTACCCTAAGGGGAAAGTGTACGACCCGTTTTACAATCCAACTGGGTCAAACATACGACCCAGGCCCAAAACTAATTGACCCGAAATTTAACTAAAAATAATGCAGCAGCTTGTACGAGTTTTCTGGCCTTGTTGGAGTCCGAATTTGCTTCTGACTTCTGAACAAAAGTCGTAGATCTTTTTCTTAGCTTTCCAACGGCTGGTAAAACGCTTTAATCCGATACTCCAAGCTCCAGTTATGAATTTATTCGTGCAGGCTGTTAATGCTGAAAATTAAATACGAAAATCAAACAACTATAAAAATAAATTAAAATATAAAAACATAATAAAATAGAGAAATAAACAAACCAAACCATGGAAATGTATAAGTACAAACGTAGAGGAATGTGCATCAAAATGCACTGATCAAATTCCCCCACACTTGAACTTTTGCACTCCGGGCAAAATGAAAAACAAAACAAAGAGAGCAGAAATACATCAACAGTTACTCATCCTAGGCTACAAATCTTCTTCGGGTAAGTTTGCATTGACAGGTACTAATCTTGCACACTAAGGACATCGTAAGAACACTAACCACAGATATGCAGACATAAGGCTCCTAAATACACAAACCAATTCAAATCATATTATTATACCATAGCCTAACTTACTCATCCTTTTTGCTCTTTTTCATTCAGGCGCAATCACATTAAGCCCGTTATCTCCACACACTTATAGCAGGACGACCGGTTAGTGACTCTGATCCTTTTTTGAACGGGGTTCCGGTACTTACGTGGCATAACCCTTTGCTTACTCAGTTGTAGTTGCGGGGGATCGGACCGTAATCCTCCCTACCAAGTTCAGCACCAGAAACCGCTGAACCAACTAACAAAGAGTTTTGAAAACTTTTTTTTTTGAAGATTACACAACCGTTGGGTTAAGTGACCGGGTGAGGATCACCAAACTTAGAAGGTGTATTACCTTTTTCTTTTCTCTTTTTTTTTCTTTTCTTTTCGGAACATTCACTTATATTCATCGGCTTCCTGCGTAAAGTGTGTGAGAGATAACGGGCTTAATGTGATTGCGCCTGAATGAAAAAGAGCAAAAAGGATGAGTAAGTTAGGCTATGGTATAATAATATGATTTGAATTGGTTTGTGTATTTAGGAGCCTTATGTCTGCATATCTGTGGTTAGTGTTCTTACGATGTCCTTAGTGTGCAAGATTAGTACCTGTCAATGCAAACTTACCCGAAGAAGATTTGTAGCCTAGGATGAGTAACTGTTGATGTATTTCTGCTCTCTTTGTTTTGTTTTTCATTTTGCTCGGAGTGCAAAAGTTCAAGTGTGGGGGAATTTGATCAGTGCATTTTGATGCACATTCCTCTACGTTTGTACTTATACATTTCCATGGTTTGGTTTGTTTATTTCTCTATTTTATTATGTTTTTATATTTTAATTTATTTTTATAGTTGTTTGATTAAAGCGGTCAGCTCATCAAGTCTGGTTTCTAAAGCTCTGTTCGAGGAACCTTGAATTTGATGTACACCCTTGGTTTGGACAGAATTTGTTCGAGTGGTGAACTGCTGGGAATTTAAGGACATATTTTCAATGAAGGCCCTGGCAGCAGCTGGAGTTTTGTCAACAAGTGCTCCACCACTAGCAGCATCAAGAATGTTTCTATCCATAGGTAACAACCCCTCGTAAAAGTACTGAATGAGAAGTTGTTCGGTAATCTGATGTTGAGGACAACTTGAAACTAACTTCTTGAACCTATCCCAATATTCAGCCAATGACTCGTTGTCTTGTCTAATACCACATATTTCTTTTCGGATTGAAGCAGCTCTAGAGGCAGGAAAGTATTGCTCCAAGAACACTCTCTTCAGAGCATTCCAGCTTGTGATTGAATTCGGTTCAAGATCATATATCCAGTCCTTCGCTGCACCCTGCAAAGAAAAAAGAAAAGCACGAAGTTTGATATGATCTTCAGTGATCCCTTCAGGCTTCAATGGTGTAGAGCACACCACCTGGAATTCCTTCAAATGTTTGTGTGGATCTTCACCTGCAAGACCATTAAACTTTGGCAACAAGTGTATTAAACCCGATTTTAATTCAAAAGGAACAGCAACAGGATCATATTCAATACACAAGCCATTATAATTAACATCAGGGGCTGCAAGTTGCCTTAGAGTTCTATTTCAGCCATTTCAAAAGCAAGTTCAGAATCAGAATCAAACAAATTATGCAAATAATCAGACTCAGAATCAGACTCAGCTATGGTCGGTGAAGGTGAACTATTGCTAGCCTGGCCTGCTCTACGAAGTGTGTGCAAGGTTCTCTCTACCTCAGGATCAAAAGCAACAAGTTCAGGACAGGAAGACCTAGTAGCCAGGACTAGTGCACAGCAACGCAGCAACAATCGTGAAAATGCCAACTATGTCCCTAAAACAATACAATGAAGCAAATCGATTAAAAATAATTCAAAAAAATAAACTGACACCGAAAATAATCTAGTGACGTAAAAATAAAATTTTGATATTTTTTTCGGAATTTTTCGACTCTATGAAAACAGAAAATAAATCATTAAAAATAGAAAAACGATGAATTTGGCGATTTTGGGGTCGAATTCCCTTACTCTCTAGAGTAAGGGAGTATTGATCGCACGATTTTTCTACTTCCAGTAGGCAAAAACAGTTTACAATCGAATACAATTTTTGCAAAAACTGATTTTTTTCGACTCTAAACGCGGACTGACCAAAACCGTGAGGAAACTACGGCTTAAACGCACAAAAACTAAATCTAAGACTCTAAATTCAGTTAATATTCACAAGAATCACCGGCAACGGCGCCAATTTGATCCGCTGTCGCTCGCGGGTCAAAACGAGTAGTTTTCAAAAACGTAGTATAGCGACAATGGCTCGAGTCGTATCGCAAGGATTCTTGGTATTATTAACTAAAAGCAAATTCTAAATTAGGGGAGGTTTGGTTTAAGGTTCGATTTAACAAAAAGAGCAAATAAGTGATTTTGAAAAGTGATTATAAAATAAGCTGTTCTACTGTTCGGGTTCCCCACTTATCATCGGTAATTATAAATCTAATCCCCAAGCGAATTCTATCCCCTATTCGATTACAGCAACAATAAACAATCGAGATTGATACTATACGGTTTATATTCCTATTATCCGAATTAAGCAAACGGATTCAGCACTCATGAATTAAGCAAACATGAATTGACATACGCGAGTTAACGATAAAGCAACGTTAATTCACGAAACAAATCAAGAAACATAAACTGATCGAATTTAATCAATAATATTATGTATGAATCGAATTAAGCATGCAACACATATATAAGATTATTGAAAGGGAAAAGAATTGGGATTAAATTATAAAACCTCAAAGATTCGGTGGAACATGAACAGTAGATCAACGATAGGATTAGTTCGCCATAGGATTCGTCCAAAGCTTGCCAAAATTCGTGAATGGAAGATAATGTGTACAGTAACTCGGCTGCTACCCTAAGGGGAAAGTGTACGACCCGTTTTACAATCCAACTGGGTCAAACATACGACCCAGGCCCAAAACTAATTGACCCGAAATTTAACTAAAAATAATGCAGCAGCTTGTACGAGTTTTCTGGCCTTGTTGGAGTCCGAATTTGCTTCTGACTTCTGAACAAAAGTCGTAGATCTTTTTCTTAGCTTTCCAACGACTGGTAGAACTCTTTAATCCGATACTCCAAGCTCCAGTTATGAATTTATTCGTGCAGGCTGTTAATGTTGAAAATTAAATACGAAAATCAAACAACTATAAAAATAAATTAAAATATAAAAACATAATAAAATAGAGAAATAAACAAACCAAACCATGGAAATGTATAAGTACAAACGTAGAGGAATGTGCATCAAAATGCACTGATCACATCACAAACAAACAATCAATCAATCAATCAACTCTTTTTTGCCACAAGGCTGGCTAATCAATCAAACCTTTTTGCCACCATACTGGCTGATTAATCAAAGTTTTTGTCACAAGGCTGACTTCATTGAAACTTTTGCCACAAGGCTGGCTGATTAATCAAAACTTTTTGTCACAAGGCTGACTTCATTGAAAGTTTTTGCCACAAGGCTGGCTAAAAAACATCTTTATCATTCTAAGCACCATAAGTGGCATGACCCAGGGCTTATAATGAAAAGATTTTCAAACAAAGAAACAAACAGATGTATGTGATGATATAGATTAGATACATCGAACATTTAGATGACATTTGTCTCTTATCCTTTGCTTCCACTAGCATAAGTGGGAACTACGATTGCTCTGACTTTCTCAACATCCCTTTGAGAATACGTAGGCACAAGGTCGTATCCTTGGCGAGCAAAACTTCTCCCTCAAACCACTTAAACCTTAGCACCCGTAGACCCCGAGCTACAGATGCTCTGATTCCCTCTAAGGGATATGTATGCAGAGGATCGCGATGATCTTTGCGAGCATAATCAAACAAACACATTAGGTCCCACCTATTTCACAAGAACCTCTCAATAACATGGAATGAAAAACATAGAAAAGAAACCTATAGAGTACTATAGATGCGTTGGGTGCTAATACCTTCCCTTCGTATAACCAACCCTCTTACCCAAAGATCTCTCCCCCACTTTTAAGGTTATTGCAGCTTTTTTCCTTTTCCTACTTTGGAAACAATAAAAAGTTTGGTCGGAACAAAAGAAAAATCATTTTTTGAGCACTCGAGCCCAAAGAAGGCATCAGGTGTCTCATCCACAAAAAAAGGATACGATTTTTCCCCGCGACAGAAAAATGGCGACTTCACTGGGGACCATCTTTTTATTGTTTCCAAAGGAAGGGTTAATTCTATTTTCTATATTTTTCATTTCATTTTTTGTTACATGTGTGGTTCTGGTTCTGTTACATGTGTGGTTCTGTTACAAGTGATACATTATGGACAAATCCTAACCCGGATTAAGTACACATAAGAATTAGGTGGAGGGTATAGTCATGTACAGGCGTACGTGAGAATCCTTCCGTTCAGTGGAGGTTCCTTGTTGGTAATATATGTTTAGCATGTTTCGTAGCAAAGACATTATTACTTTCATTGAACTGTAGAAGCTGAGTTGGCCGTAGAACCCCAACCCATCCTGGCCTTATTAGGTTGTGGTGCAGAAACTATTCAGGTGAAGACTTGGATTAGTTGTCATGCGGAGAACCACACTCAGACGAGTTTTTCTTGAGAATATTGCTGGCTCACAAGTTTAATTGTGCAAGCCGGTAATATCCGAAAGAAAAATGTAGACTCTGACGTATCAGTAGAACATGTTGTGCAGGTGATTAACTAGAACTATCCCATTTTTGGTTCTCTGACCTCATGCTCGGGACGCTGGACCTTTGAACCTATGTGTACCATGTTTGTTACCATGTTTGTGTACCATGTTTGTAGTACCATGTTTGCGTTACCATGTTTGCGTTACCATATTTGCGCTACCATGTTTGCTTTACCATGTTTGAATATGTGGCATCCATGCATCCATGCATTCATACATTCATTAAAAAACCCATCTTTTTCCATAAAAACATGATTTTTCCAAAAAATTTAGAGATTTTTCCTTGCAAACATTATAGGATTAAGTTATGGAAGGGGTAAAAAGGTATACCAAAAAGTACGGTTTCAAAGCGCCTGATGTGGAAAAACTGAGAGAGTTGGCATCTTTTGTACAAGATCCTCCCGATTTTAGGAAAAGTTATGGAAAGCTTTTGCCTATCCTGAACACTCATGTTGATGAAGGGCTTCTCAAAACTCTGGTTTAGTTCTATGATCCCGTCTACCGGTGTTTTACCTTTCCAGACTACCAGTTGGTACCGACCTTGGAAGAATATGCCAATCTTTTGGGTATTCCTGTGTCTGACCAAATACCCTTCAATGGTTTGGAAGCCATTCCTAAGTCACACGTCATTGCAGCAAGTATCCACTTGAAGAAGTCTGAAGTAGAGAGTAATTGGACTACCAAAGGAAACCTCTCGGGTTTAACTTCACACTTCTTAATAAAGAAAGCCTTTGATTTCATCGAAACTGGTAGCATGATAGCTTTTGAAGCTATACTAGCCTTGCTCATCTATGGGTTAGTTCTGTTTCCCAACGTCGACAACTTTGTTGATATCAACGCCATAAAAATCTTTTTGAATGGAAATCATGTTCCGACTTTGCTTGGTGACATGTATTTCTCTGTCCATCATAGGAATCGCCAAGGCGGTGGAATCATTGTATGTTGTGCACCTCTGTTGTTCAAATGGATTGTTTCACACTTACCTGAGTCTCCTATCTTCACGGAAAACCGAGAAGGCTTACGTTGGCCTCGAAGACTTATATCTCTTACTAATAATGATATTCATTGGTATACCTTGGCTCGCTGTGGTACAGAAACCATTGACAGTTGCGGAGAATTCGCCAACGTACCCCTCATTGGTACACAAGGAGGAATTAACTACAATCCGGTCCTAGCCCGACGACAACTCGGGTATGCAAATTCAGCTAAACCCATTGGTCCCTCAGTGGAAGGCTACTTCTACCGAGAAGGGGATAATCCTCAAAGGTTGAAAGCAAGAATGGTGAGAGCTTGGTACGACGTCCGATGGAAAGAAAAAGGTGAGGCAAGAAATTGCATTGCCATGGACGCCTACACCTACTGGGTAAAGAAAAGAGCAAAAGAGTTCCAAATGCCTTATGCTTATGAAAAACCCATGTTTCCTGCAGCGTCTCAACGACCCAACATTCCCACTATGGAGGAATACCAAGACACTTTGGCTAAGGTGAGGGTAGAAAAAGACGCTTGGGAAGAAAAGTTTCGTAGAACTGATGTGGAAAATAGAAAGTTGAAGAAAAGGGTGAAAGATCACGAAGAAACTCTCTATTATCAAGATGGATGGCTCATGAACAAAGATGAGAGGATTCGTCAGAAAGACGCTGCAATCAAGAGGTACATCAAAGAAAACAAGAAGAATCTCGAAGGCTCAACAAGCAACGCTCCAACTCTTGACGATTGGAAGAATGTTGTTAACAAGCTAAGGACTGAAAAGGCCGAATTGAAAGCTCACTATGGGAAAGAAATCATGAAGCTCAAGCTGCACAATGCATTTGGTTCTTCGTCTGATGAAGATGTTTAGGATTGTTTAGCTTTTATTTATCATTTGCTTTTGTAAGGAGCTACGCTCCAATGTTGTAACATTTCCCATTTATTCAATAAAAGAATAGTTTGTGTTCAAATGTTTGCAAGGAAATAATCTTTAAAAATGTTTGGAAAAATCATAAATTTCTTTTTGCATACATCATTCTGCATATCGAGTCCGTTGTATAGAGTCTCATCTTTTGGATCTTTCTCCAATAGATCGTCAAGCTGTCGCGTCTCAAAGTTTCCTGACCGCGCTCGCAATCAGATCACAGATACAATACTCGTTCAAGCAGAAGAAGAGTAATGGAACACTCTGAACAAGAGAATATTGAGCTTCGTGGTACAGTGACCACCCTTCAGGAAAAGTTGGAAAGTGTCACTACTCTGGTTGACTCCTTAATGGCCGCACAGAATCAGCCGCCGCCACCAAACAGTCAAGCAACAGTGACATCTGAAGTCACTACTCCAGTTTCTACAGTTGCATTCAGTATTCCATCTTTCTCCATGCCAGAAGGTTGGGGCACACCTTTTAGCTTTGGTGCAGGTTTTCGCCATAATTTCTCTGGGGTTCAAACAACCACAACTGAAGCGCCCGCTGCACAAAGTTCACTGTTCACTCCAAATTAGGGGGTAACTTTTTCCCAAATCACTATGGCACTTTCTCAACCCACTATGACAGTTCTGACCCCTACGGTTCACACTGTTCCTTATGATGGCAATGAGATTTATCATGATCAAGGTGATAGCACAAATCAGCGTAATCTTGTGGGAGATCTCCAAGAGCAGTTTAACAAGATGCAGCTGGAAGTTAAAGCTATCTGTGGAAAAGATTTGTTTGGAAAGAATGCCCAGGAACTATGTTTGGTTCCCAGTGTACAAATACCTGCTAAATTCAAGGTCCCTGACTTTGAGAAGTACAAAGGTAGTTCTTGTCCACAAAGCCATCTTGTGATGTATGCTAGAAAGATGTCTACTTATGCAGATAATCATCAGTTGCTTATCCATTACTTTCAAGACAGTTTGACTGGTGCCGCACTGAAGTGGTACACAGGCTTGGATAGCACTAATATTCGAACATTCAATGACCTAGGTGAGGCCTTTGTTCGACAATACAAGTATAACTCGGATATGGCTCCAGACAGAGATCAGCTTCGATCCATGGCTCAGAAAGACCATGAAGCTTTCAAAGAGTATGCCCAACGATGGAGAGAAACTGATGCTCAGATTAATCCACCGTTAAAAGAGAAAGAGATGACAAAGATCTTCTTGAATACTCTCAGTCCGTTTTATTATGAACGCATGATTGCTAGTGCTCCAAGTGATTTCACCGAAATGGTAAACATGGGGATGCGTCTAAAAGAAGGGGTCCGAACCGGACGTCTAACTAAAGAAGGTGGATCTTCAAGCGGAACCAAAAAGTTCGGAAGTGGTTTCCCAAAGAAGAAGGAACAAAGTGTTGACATGGTATCCCAAGGGAGGCCAAGAGGAAATGTCAATTGTCAACGACAAGTAGCTGCTATTGCACCAGCCGTTAATACAGCACCGAATCCGGGATTTACCCTGCAGTTTCAACAACAACAGGCTCAACAGTTTAACAATAATCAGAATCGTGTACAAAGAGCTCCACAGTTTGACCCGATTCCAATGACCTACACAGATTTGTACCCTGCTTTGATTGAAAGAGGCCTTGTTCAAACTAAAGCACCACCACCCGTACCTGAGAAACTCCCATGGTGGTATAAAGCTGAGGTCTCATGCCTTTATCATCAAGGAGCACCTGGCCATGATCTCGAGCATTGCATAGCTTTGAAATATGAAGTTCAGAGGTTGGTTAGATCTAATCTCCTCTCTTTCAGAAATTTGAATCCAAATGTGCAAGAAAATCCGCTGCCCAATCATGGAGGGCATGTTGTAAACATGGTGTATGGATGTCCTGGTCCATACCGAGTCAATAATATCAATTTCTCAAGAGCAGATTTGGTACAAATGCACGCCACTCTCTGTCAAGGGCAGAATTTTCGCCAGCATCACTACGGTTCCTGTAGCATATGTTGTGTAGATCCTCACGGATGTTCGATTGTGAGAAGAGATCTCCAAGTTCTGTTGGATAATGGTACTATTCAGATCTACAGAAATAGGAATGAAGATGAAGTTAACATGATAGGATGTTATCCGCATGAGCTTTTAGTCTCAGATATCAACTCGGAAATGCCTAAAGTTAACGTCATCGTTCCTCATTTCAACATGCCTGAGCGCATAGAAGTTACCTACAACAAGCCAAAGGTTCCTGTTGCTCCTTTGATCATTTGTCTACCTGGACCTGTTCCCTATGACTCTGACAAGGCAGTTCCATACAACTACAATGCCACAATGATAAAGAATGGACAAGAAGTTCCTTTACCTACTCTTTCATCAGTCGTGAACATCGCTGATGTGAGTCGAGTAACAAGAAGTGGACGTGTGTACACTCCACTACCTCCAAAGCAGCCTATTGCTCCCGCAACCGGGCGAAATCCTGTTGATACACCGGTGGGGAATCCTGTGGAAATTCCTATCAGTAATACAAGCACTAATGTTGGTCAATCCAGTGGAACCAATGTCAATCCTGACTTTGATGAAATTTTGAAGCTTATCAAAAGAAGTGAATACAAGATTGTGGATCAGCTTATGCAGACTCCTTCAAAGATCTCAATACTTTCATTGCTTTTAAATTCTGAAGCCCACAGGGAAGCCCTGATGAGAGTCTTAGATCAAGCTTTTGTAGATCATGATGTGACGGTTGACCACTTTGATGGGATAATAGCCAACATAACAGCTTGCAACAATTTAAGCTTCTGTGATGAAGAACTCCCCGAGGAGGGTAGAAATCACAATCTTGCTTTGCACATTTCTATGAACTGTCAGTCAGACTCTTTGTCCAATGTGTTGGTAGACACCGGATCTTCCTTGAATGTGATGCCAAAGACGACTCTTGCTCGCTTGTCTTACAAAGGAATGCCTATGAAGTTCAGTGGTGTAGTTGTCAAAGCATTTGATGGATCGCGAAAATCTGTTATCGGCGAAGTCAACCTTCCCATGACAATTGGTCCCCATACATTTCAAATCACCTTCCAGGTCATGGAAATTCAAGCTGCTTATAGCTGTCTGTTAGGACGACCATGGATCCATGAAGCAGGGGCAGTAACTTCTACGCTCCATCAAAAGTTAAAATTTGTAACAAATGGAAAATTGGTAACGATAAGTGGAGAACAAGCCTTGATGGTGAGCCATTTATCCAATTTCTCTTTCATAAGTGCTGATAATGAGGAAGGAACGCAGTTCCAAGGTCTCTCTTTAGAAGACGAGTCTTCCAAAAAGAAAGCATCAATCTCTTCTTACAAAGAGGCAGTGAAAGTAGTGAAAGATGGAACTACCACTGGCTGGGGGCAAGTTGTGATCCCTACCAAGAATGAAACTAGAGCAGGACTCGGATGTTCACCAACGTTCTCAAACTGCACCAAGAAGGATGAAACCCTTCGTCCGATCAAAGAAATGTTCCATAGTGGAGGGTTCCTTAACCCAATTCCTCAAGAGGTTAATGTCCTTATTGAAGAATGCATCGAAGAAGGTCTCTCCGATACTGAAGAAGAATGGAAATGTTATCTCAATGACTCAGGATACATATCTCAGGAAGAACCATATCCTCCTTCAGAGAAATCCAAAGGCAAAGAAACTCCGCCTGTTCCTGCAGAAATCTGGGACACCTTGGGACAACCAAGTGGAAAATATGATTATATGGTGAAATATACTGCACCTGAAAGTTCAAAGATTTCAATTGAAGACATCCAACCGACTGGATGGGGAGATTCCTTTGAATATGATAGTCAACCAGAAGAGGCCTACAAATACTCTCAATTTTCTCAGCAGCCTGAAATTACTGAAAATTTCAACTTCAACGCATCTACCAAGATTGGTAATCCTGAGGATGGTTATTATCACGTAAATGCCATTTTTTAAGATGAAGGGGAAGATGGCCCCGCAGTTGACTCGGAAAGTGTCTCTGACAATGAGTCTCTTCATCCTGAAGACTGGGAATTACATCCTGAAAATTCTGAAGATTGTGACTCATCTTATGCTCTTCAAGAAGTAGAAGAAGACCGTTTCAACTCTACAAAGAACAAGGGTGACAAACCAGGACCTTCAAATCCTGCTCGACCAGCGGTCAATGTCAATACTGAAGATAATTCTGGAGGGAATTTTCCTGAATACATAATACACAGAGGAGTTCGTTGCTACTGGAAAGCTGTCGACGTTCCGAATGTTGTTCACCGCTCAAAGTAATCACCTCGCTGTTATTTTGACCTCCTGCCTTGCCCAAAGCAGAGAGATGTTTTATAGGGCTTTGCTTTTAAATTTCTGTCATGCCCAAATAACTTTGTGTATAGGGCTTTGTTTTAAAGGTTTCCCTCTTTGTCCTGCCCAAGACAAATGAGTTTGTGTTTAGGGCTTTGTTTCAAAAATGAATCATAAATAAAGTGTCATTTTGAATTCCCTACACTGTGTGTTTTATTTTTTGCTTTTTTCTGGAAATGGTAATCCTAAAAAACCAAAAAAAAAAAAACTTTTCAAAAAAAATCTGCATACACTCTTGCATTCATAAATTTTCTAAAATAAATATAAATCATATGTGCAGATTAACTATTAATAAACCCATTGAATGCAATAACCCTATGCCCTCTCCCAACTTTGAGTTTCCTGTGTTCAAAGCCGAAGAAGAGGAAGAAGAGGAGATCCCGGACGAGATCTCTCGATTACTTAAGCACGAGGAAAGAGTCATTCTGCCTCACAAAGAGCCTTTAGAAAAGATCAACTTGGGTTCTGAAGAAGACAAAAAAGAAGTGACCATTGGATCGCTGCTTGATGCTGATATCAAGAGTAAGTTGACAGACCTTCTCAAAGAATATGTTGACGTGTTTGCCTGGTCCTACCAAGACATGCCTGGGTTGGATACCAATATTGTTCAGCATTACTTGCCGTTGAAGCCAGAATGTCCGCCAGTTAAGCAGAAATTGCGAAGGACTCACCCTGATATGGCTAACAAGATCAAAGTGGAAGTTCAAAAACAGCTCGACGCAGGTTTTCTAGTCACCTCTGAGTATCCTCAATGGTTGGCCAACATAGTGCCAGTTCCGAAGAAAGATGGCAAAGTCAGAATGTGTGTTGACTACCGTGACTTGAACAAGGCCAGTCCAAAAGATGACTTTCCATTACCACATATTGACATGTTGGTTGATAACACCGCTAAGTTCAACGTCTTTTCTTTCATGGACGGGTTCTATGGTTATAATCAGATCAAGATGGCTCCTGAAGACATGGAGAAGACGTATTTCATCACCCCATGGGGTACCTTTTGCTACAAAGTGATGCCGTTTGGATTGAAGAATGCAGGCGCAACTTACCAAAGGGCAATGACTACTCTCTTTCATGACATGATGCATAAAGAAATTGAAGTTTATGTGGACGACATGATAGCCAAGTCCAGCACAGAAGAAGAACATATTGAACACCTTTTGAAGTTGTTTCAACGATTAAGGAAATATCAGCTTCGCTTGAATCCTAACAAATGTACTTTTGGGGTTAGATCTGGAAAACTCTTGGGTTTCATTGTCAGCCAAAGAGGTATTGAAGTAGATCCCGACAAAGTCAGAGCTATTCAAGAGATGCCTGCACCAAAAACTGAAAAGCAAGTAAGAGGATTTCTCGGACAATTGAACTATATCTCCAGATTCATCTCTCAAATGACTGCTACTTGTGGGCCAATTTTCAAGCTTCACCGCAAAGATCAAGGGGTTGTATGGACTGAAGATTGCCAGAAAGCGTTTGACAGTATCAAGGAATACCTGTTAGAACCACCAATATTGATTCCTCCAGTTGAAGGAAGACCACTAATCATGTACCTTACCGTGTTGGAAGAATCCATGGGTTGTATGCTTGGACAACAAGATGAAACCGGTAAGAAGGAGCATGCTATCTACTACCTGAGTAAGAAATTCACAGATTGTGAGTCTCGTTACTCCATGCTCGAAAAAACATGTTGTGCTTTGGCTTGGGCTTCAAAACGTCTCCGCCAATACATGATCAACAATACTACTTGGTTAATCTCCAAAATGGATCCGATCAAGTATGTCTTTGAAAAGCCTGCATTAACAGGAAGGATTGCCCGATGGCAAATGCTGTTGTCTGAGTATGACATTGAGTACCGTGCCCAAAAAGAGGTCAAAGGAAGCATTCCCGCCGATCACTTGGCGCATCAACCAATTAATGAATATCAATCTCTCAAGTTTGACTTTCCTGATGAAGATGTCTTATACTTAAAGATGAAAGATTGTGACGAACCGTTACCTGAAGAAGGTCCTGATCCTGGATCAAGATGGGGCCTAATTTTTGATGGAGCAGTAAACGCTTTTAGCAATGGAATTGGGGCAATCATCATCACTCCCAAGGGTACTCATATCCCGTTCTCCGCCAGATTACTATTTGATTGCACCAACAACATCGCAGAATATGAAGCTTGTATTATGGGTCTCGAAGAAGCCATTGACTTAAGGATCAAGATCCTAGACATATATGGAGATTCAGCCCTTGTGATCAACCAAATCAAAGACAAGTGGGAAACTTACCACCCTGGCTTGATTCCTTACAGAGATTATGCAAGACGTATGTTGACTTTCTTCAACAAGGTTGAATTGCATCATATACCTCGAGATCAGAATCGAATGGCAGACGCCTTGGCTACTCTATCTTCCATGTTCAAAGTCAATCATTGGAACGATATGCCTACAGTCAGAATTACGCGCCTTGAAAGGCCCGCCTATGTGTTTGCAACTGAAGCCGTCATCGATGATAAACCGTGGTTCCACGACATCAAACGCTTCCTTCAAACTCAAGAGTACCCACTTGGGGCATCAAACAAAGATAAGAAAACTCTAAGGAGACTTTCTGGCAGTTTCTTCCTGAACGGAGATGTGCTATACAAAAGAAATTTCGACATGGTTTTACTCAGATGCGTGGATAGACACGAAGCAGACATGTTAATGCATGAAGTGCATGAAGGGTCCTTTGGAACTCATTCAAATGGGCATGCAATGTCCAAAGAGATCTTAAGAGCAGGATACTATTAGTTGACAATGGAATCAGACTGTTACAAACACGTGAAGAGATGTCACAAGTGCCAGATCTACGCAAATAAGATCCATGTGCCACCGACTCTACTCAACGTTCTCTCATCTCCGTGGCCTTTCTCCATGTGGGGTATCGACATGATTGGAATGATCGAGCCGAAAGCTTCAAACGGTCATCGTTTCATCTTGGTAGCCATTGATTACTTCACCAAATGGGTCGAAGCAGCATCTTACGCCAATGTTACAAGACAAGTGGTGGTGAGGTTTATCAATAATAACATCATTTTCCGATATGGTGTTCCCAGCAAGATCATTACTGACAATGGTTCGAACTTGAATAACAAAATGATGAAAGAACTGTGTGAGGAATTCAAGATTGAGCATCATAACTCTTCTCCTTACAGACCAAAAATGAATGGCACCGTTGAAGCCGCCAACAAGAACATTAAGAAGATCGTCCAGAAAATGGTCGTCACTTACAAAGACTGGCACGAAATGCTGCCATTTGCTTTACATGGGTACCGTACTTCAGTGCGTACTTCAACAGGGGCAACCCCTTTCTCTCTAGTATACGGCATGGAAGCTGTGCTCCCCGTAGAAGTTGAAATACCATCAATGAGAGTCCTCATGGAGACTAAGTTATCAGAGGCTGAATGGTGCCAAAGCAGATATGATCAGTTGAACTTAATCGAAGAAAAACGTATGACTGCTCTATGCCATGGACAATTATACCAAGCAAGGATGAAACAAGCCTTCAACAAAAAGGTTCGACCTCGTGAATTTCAAGAAGGCAACCTCGTGCTTAAAAAGATCTTGTCTTTTCAACCAGATTCTAGGGGCAAATGGTCTCCTAATTACGAAGGCCCGTATGTTGTCAAAAGAACATTTTCTGGTGGGCCATGACTCTTGCAACCATGGATGGTGATGAACTCCCACATCCTGTGAATGCTGATGCAGTCAAGAAATACTTTGTCTAAAAAAGAACAAAAGAACAGCTCGCTAAGTCGAAAACCCGCAAAGGGCGACTTAGGCAAAAATGAGCGTCTCGGTGGACTGAAAACCTGAAAGGGCGGTCCAGGCAAAAATTAGAGACAATAAACAGAAAAAAATTCATCCCGGTAGATTGAAAACCTGAAAGGGCAATCTAGGCAAAAATTAGGGATTCATGACAAAGTAACTGCATCAGTTCGTACTTCGTCACCTGAAGAGTCTTTTCATCAAAGGATCTTCAATCAAATCATCGCCAATCTGAAGCGACAAGCACAGTTGGAACTCAAAGTTGTTAGGGGAAATAGTGGTTATTGCTTTCAATGTAGCCTTTTCCGCATAATTACCATTTCCAACTTTTGTAAATACTCCATGGAATCACGCCTTTAGCTGATTACCATCCTATTAAATAAATTTGAGCCTTGTGCCCATTTGTTTGCAATCTTTAATTTCTTTCAGCTTGCAAAATGACGCTTTAATTGTGTTATTCACTTTTGAAAAAAAAAAGAAAAAAAGTTTTAAATGAATTTACTTCACTTTTTCAAAATAAAAGCGAAACTTTCCTTTGAGTTATGAACAACAGAAGGAACATCAACAGCTATCTCCATAGGATGAATCAAAGATTATGATAGGAAAAGCTCTTCTATCCCCAGTGAAGAAGCTCTTCTATCCCAGTGAAGAAGGTCTTTTATCCCCAGTGAAGAAGATCTTTCATCTCCAATGAAGAAGTTCTTCCATCTCAATAAGAAAAGATGCTTATCATCCCCAGAGAAGATTAAAGCACGCAGCATCATTCATCACCTGTGTTATCTACACCGTGTTGAAGAACATTTGCCAAGTATCTGGTTGTATTGCGACGTTGGTCCGTCTCCAGTATATACTTCTTTGTCTGTCAGTATTGTTAGCATGTCATACCCCAATTTTTGACCTAAGATACCACCTCATATCATAGCATATGCATCATTTGCATCTCTAACAAATTGCATAGCTTGTGTTTGCTACTTGTGACTCAGCAGGATTTAATCAAGAAATCACTCATCAGTACAAGTAACAATCAATTAGGGTTTTGTTCCCCCTTCATCTCAAATGAATCATCTTCATCAACAATCAACATTTGGTCCCCAGAGATTCATTTCAACAAGCTCAAAGGCACTGACTCAACCAAATTAGGGTTTTGACTAAAGATAGCATACTCCTGACTTCTGCTCAGGATTTGACCTAATGACTTGGGACATGACCTCAAGACCCCAAGTGCATCATTTTAACCTAATCTATTGACTCAAGACATCTCCAACACAGGGACTGATCAACAATGAAATTTCAAATCATCAGATTAGGGTTTTTTGAACTATCAGGGACTGAAATCAGGGATCACATTTGGGAAACCCTAGAAATCCCCAGGAATTCAATCAAAGGTTTCAATCATCTTCAAATAATCCCTATGACAACTGTCATACCCTAATTTTTGACCCCCTGAGATGACATATCTTCAGGATTTTTTATCAGGTCAAGACAAGTACCCAGAGCAGTCATTTCTCCATCTGATACCTAATCGAGGATGCTCAAAGACAAGAAAGCTCAGGCAAAGGATCAATCAATACAAAGACTAGTCTCTAATACAATCATGGGGCTCAAAAACTTCACTTTTCTCATCTATGATTGATTAGACATCCAGTCATATGAGTACAGGTTTACTCAGGTCACCAGACTAGGGTTTTGAGCCTATCAAGGACTGAAATCAGGGATCACATTTGGGAAACCCTAAAAAGCCCCAGGGAACCATTCAAAGACATCAATCATCTTCAAATAACTCATATGACAAGATCCACTGGACATTACACCTCAATTCAAAGTCTACAGTCATTATTTTCACATGGTCGACAAATTAGGGTTTTGACCTAATTCACCAAGATGGTTGACTTTTAATCAGGGCATGAATCCAAAACTCAAGACATGATTCAAGGATCTCTACTACCTCAATATAATCCATCTACATCATTCATTTGGGGAGAAGATCTTATTTTTACACAAAAAGCCCAAAAAGTTACTTTGTCAGGAAAAAGTCAACTGTGAAGGATCATCATTGACTTTTAAGGTTTTTGGTCAAAAAATGACTTTCAAAGATCAATATCATCAATATATGGATGTCAAAGTCATTTGGCCAAAGAAATTCAAAGAAATTCATCAAGGAGCAAAAAGTCGGGAATTAGGGTTTTTGAGGGGATGGTGAGATCTCAAAATTTCACCTACACAACTCAAAAAACTTCCAACATGAAAGTTGTAGATCTTGCCAAATAAAACAACATCTTACAAGGGAACTTTTTTCAAAAGATCAACCATTTATGAAGTTTTGGAAATTTTGAAGTTTAGGTCATAAACACTTAGAAATTTTTTCTAAGTGTTTTAACCTAGTTTTCATCCAACTTTGGGCTCATTTTTCACAAATTTCCCAAATGATTCTGAAGAAGACATAAACTAATGAATTGAAGTAGATGTTTAGGGCTTTCCAAATTGTGTTCAACCTTCTCCAAATTCAATTTGAGCTAAGAGTTATGCTTGTTCAAAGTTGGCCTCATGAAGTAAAATTATAGGTCATGTGCAAATTGGACTTTGCAAATTTTGTACAAATAACCTCTCTTATGGATGCTACACGACCCATAACACATCTGAAACCATGCCATACATCCATTTTCATCATTGCATAAGGATTAGAGAAGATTCCAAAAACAAAGGCATGTGATTATGTAATGATTGCATTTTTGAATTTATGACAAATTGGTGATTCATCAAAGGAATCTTCTCCCAACCAATTGGAGCTCATTTCTGCAGCAATTTGGTCCCCTAAGATCAAGCAAAACCGATGGCTAGGGAGTGGTATCAAAGAGCTCATCATTGCACTTGGGATATTCTTTGAATTTCTTCATGGCTAAGAAACCAAACTCACTACACTAAGCAAGCTTACCATGCTCAATTGCTCTGAATCAATTGCCTATAAATAGAGGCCTCTTTCTCATTCAGAAAACACACCAAAGCAACCATATTACTTGCTTTCTCTTTCTCTTCTCTTGTTCATTGTTTTTCAAAGTTCTTTGGCAAGAAGAATCGATTTCTTCAAACCAGAGCTTATCTTTGGGAAGTGAGCATTCTAACATCTCAAGGGAGGTCATTTGAGGTGATCCAAGCACCTGGATCACTTCTGTAAGTGGAGGAACACCACTGTTGCTCTCACTTTGGAGCATTTGCAGTTGGAGGTCCATGGAGTGATTCAGGAGGTTTCAAGCCAAGCCAATCATCCAGACACACTCCTCAGGTCATAGTGAAGCTAACCAGATGGCTGCAGCTCATCTGTAACTCCAAATTCAACAAACTCCATGTTCACTTGAAGCTGAAATCGAGGGAGGTCCATAGAACAATTCAGAAGGATTCAGGCTACAATAAGCATCCAGTTAGCATCATTGAGTCTCAGGGAAGCTATTGAGATCATTCATTCAAGCTCAGTTGCTCTCAATCATCCTCACGACCTTCAGTTTCAGAGGTAAGTTTCTGAACTCCCTCTCTTTAATTTAAGTACTCTTTGTGAAATAGCTCGATTCTATCTTGTTCAGCATCATCAGAGGATTGAAAACCCTCTATCATCATCCATTTATCTTTCAGTATAGTCATTTAATTTAATTTTGAAATTTTAGGGTTCTTCACGATTTCTGGTAAATTAGTTAGATGTAGTTAATGATAGTTCATGTTAGTTACATATTTAGAATCGTGAGTGAATTTAGAGCAAGTTTCATGTTTACATCATTGCAAATGGTTGAGAAACGAGTGAGTTCAGAAATTCAAAATCATGGAGCTTGAGGTTGAAGACGAAGATGGTGGTGGCGCGCAAATTTGAATTCTCAGGGGAGAGTTTATTTTATTTTGAATGGTATGCGTATTATTAACGACTGAACAACTTGCCCTAGTGGCCACACATGCGCTCTTAGTCTCCTCATGCCACAAGTCTGGGGTTCGAATCCCCCTCGCCCCAGACTTTTTGTTCCTTTTATTTTTTCATGGTTTTACTACTTGTTTGAAAATATAATGAATTGAATGCAAGTTACTAACACTGAGCGCGCGCTGGCCCAGTGGTTTGGTTTTGGGTATGTGACCTAAAGGGCGTGAGTTCAACCCCTCTAGGTGACAAAAGCATATTTTTTTTATCACTTTTCACACTAAATTTCTTCACAACTTCACACAATTATTTAACCTATCAAATTAAATCATTTTCACTTCATTTTTCACACACTTGTTATTTAATATACCTATTTTATGTATTATCAAAAAAATCATAAAAATATTATTTAATTCATATATTTTTATTAGGTATAAAATAGTATGTTTTAAGTGTTTTATTAAATACTTTAAATATATGTTTCCATTTTGTTTTAACCTAATTATTTGTGTGAATAATTTTATGATAAAACCCTAATTGTTTAGGTCTTAATTAAGTGAAAATCTTTATTTTTACTTTAATTAAGTTGACTTTTGTCAAATTTCAAAACTGTTTTCAATCTCTGATTAAATCAAATGATTAAGGTTTTCAAACAACAAAACCTCATATCATTCCAAATCATTTTCAAATTTCTGTTATAACCAGTACTGTAAAGTACTGGGCCTCTAATAGAGTGTAAGTCCCAAAAACCTTCTCTTCTTAGCTTGTTTTCAAAACTGTATTTTCAAAATCTTCTTTCTGTTTTCAAAACATTCTTCTGGTATTTGAAGGGCATTATTCCCGGTGAAACTCTTCAGATACCTATGTGACCTTTGTCCATCTTCACTTCTTCTGTTTTCAAAAACCATTAACTGTTTATCACATATATTCAACTGTTATCAACAAAACAACAAAAATACTGTTGAGGCTCTGTACATACTTCTTCAATGGCCTCCACTCCATCCAGGTTAGGCTTTACAAGCTTTCAATTTACAGTCTTTATTTAAATTACTGTCAAATATAAACTATGCATATATTAGTTTAGAACTGCGTTTGAGTATAAACCTTAGGACAGTTAAACTATATATATATATATATTATAGGAATATGGCCTAGGATTGAGAATGTCTTCCCGGTGAAGGCTCTTTCCTAATTAGAGATCTGTAGTTCAAACCCCCAAGATGCATTATTCCCGGTGAAACATCTTGGTAAAAACCTTAGAATCCAAAATATAGGACACATCCACCCAAAGAGGAATTATTCCCGGTGAAACCTCTTACCCATTTGCTTAGAGCCAAAATAAGTTCAAAACTACATAAGCTTTCTCTTGTGCTATAACAAGGACCCTCGATTAGCCTCCTCTTGGGCTTTGTACAAGGACCCACAGGCTTCTTAAAAGCATTTCCAGCTTCCTCTTGAGCTTGTATACAAGGACCCATCAGGTTTCTTATAAACATAGGAACAGGTCTTTAGTCACCTTTTAGCCTACCCTGGTGAGTTTCTTCCAATTTAAACCAGACTTTAAACAAGCTAAGTTTGTCTCAATTTCACATTGAGTACATTTTTGGAATGAGAGACATGGACAGTCTCTGTCACCCTTATCTTCATCAATCTTCCTTAGCAGAGTCTAGGATCCATGTTTGGTCATCCTCAGCATTGAGTCAGCCTTCATCTTGGGCTTTAAACAAGAAGTCTCCACTAGATAATCTTTCTGCCAATCCTTTCATCCCTTAATAATTAATGGAGTGCTACCCAAATCAATCACTTTGTCAAAAACCCCTGGAAAGGGTTAGCCTCCAAAGTCAATTAATAAAAAAAATAAAGATTCATTTCTCTTAGGAGATAGTTTCCCCAAAAGAGTCAAAATCCCTGGAAAGGGTCAGCCTCCAAAAAAACATGATAAAGTCAGTCTTTTAACAGACAAATTCACCAGCTGAGTCAAAATCCCTGGAAAGGGTTAGCTTCCAAAGAAAAACAGTCTTTTAATAAATAAAACCTCCTCAGTAGAGTCAAAACCAACAAAAACAGTTAGCCTCAACCTTGGGCTTCATACAAGGCACCCAAACAATAAAACTCCCCTGTCAAGAGTCAGCCTCAACCTTGGGCATTGTACAAGGCAGATAATAGAGTCTCCCCAGTGAGTCCTTCATCACTCAGTAGCCACAACCTTGGGCTTTGTACAAGGCAGATAAACCATATCTTTCATGTGTCAAAGATTCCTAACACTTAGGATCTTTCCCCATATAGTCATCCATACTTAATTCATTTAAGAGTCCGCCACAACCTTGGGCTTTGTACAAGGCAGAAAATAATGTTTTCCCTAGCTACAGTCAGCCACAACCTTGGGCTTTGTACAAGGCACATAAAATAGAGTCATTTATTCAATTATACTCAACAGTTAGCCACAACCTTGGGCTTTGTACAAGGCACACAAATAGAGTCTCCATAAGTAGAGTCAGCCTCAATTCTGGGCTTTGTACAGAACACAAAAATACCCTGTAATTAATCCCCAGTGGAGTCATCTCCCAGAGTCAATAATTAATTAATCAATCAAAAAGCCTCAAGCTTGGGCCTCATACAAGCCAGCTAAAGTCAAATCTTTTATACAGTAGATAGACATAGCTTATCTCCATAGAGAGATATTTTTACTACTCTACCACATTCAAACAAACAAACATTTCAATTTCAATTTCAATCAAAGTCTCCCATTTAGGACTCTGAAAGACATGCTCTGGCACATCCCCAGACTTGTACACTTTCCCTAATTTGGACGAGCAACTTTCTTTCATTTAAGAGGCATCTGACTGGCATACTTGCACACACACAAGTAAGGTCCCCCTCTTGAATGAAATGAATCCAGTTATTCTGTCACTCCTTTAAATGTTTGTGGTAGAATAGTACAAATACCTCTCTGTAGAGATAATTTCATGTCTCCTTACTGTAAACAGAGATTTAATTCCAAGCTTCAACCTTGAGCTTCAAGCAAGGCACCAAAAACAATTAATTTCCCTAGTTAGTTCCCCGAACTACATTAAGCTCTGACTTCCACTAGGGATATGTAGGCATGAGGTTCACAAGGAATCTCAGCGAGCTAATAAAATACCAAAAATAGTCAGTCTGTCTATCTGTCTGTCTTTCTTTAAACAATTCAATTCCTTCTCCTAACACAAAGGAGAAACTTTCCCAATCATTAGCAGCAAACACAATCACAATGACACAGAGAAGGTTCCTGTAGAGTACTACAGATATGTAGGGTGTTTAAACACTTCCCTACGTATAACCGACCTCCCGGACTCCAGAATTTCTAGTCTAGGTGTAAATCCCCACACTTAGCAAACTCCTAGGGTTTAGTTGAGATCTTTTTTCCCCTTTCCTACTCGTAGGACAAATAAGAAAGTTCGTGTGATATCGTAGGAAGAACTGAAATAAAATTCATCCCACCACGGGCGCATTCTCCTTCCAAATTTCGCGTGAAGGGTTTAGCGTGCCGTCCTCCCAAGTGAAACGGGGAGGTAAAAGAAAACGACACCACAGAAAAATGGCGACTCTGCTGGGGATATAAGTGTTCAAAAACCTTGGTTTTTCATCCAAACCAATGGTTGACCTGTTGCTGGTCCAGCCCCAATGAGGAATTAGGGATGCCAAATTCCCCCTCAAACAAGAGAGGTCCTGCCTAACCTCTGTGTCATTTCATGTGTTTGTTGCATATATATTTGTTTATTTTGTTTATTCTGTATCGGGAAAGGGCTTGATTCCCCCTTGTGGTGAGAAATCCTATACCCGGATTTGAGTGCAACATAAGATAGGATGGAGGATGTCTTCCCGGTGAAGGCCCTCTAATCTTGGTTTCCAAGTCTACTCTTGGGATTTGCCTGGCTGGTTGTGATTAACTGCGCCACTGCATTCCGAGACTGATTTGTACCAGGAGGACCTAGAAACACATTAACCCCACTTAAAGCCTTTTGTTAGGACGTAGAGCGGTGATTACGGAAGTAATTGTCACGCAGATACTACACTCAGAGAAAACTCTCTTATAGATACCAATCAACGTATCTTTAAGGTTGAGCAAAAACTTTGAGACCCCTAGAACCCGTTCTACAGGTACAAAAATCCTTAACCTTGGTTTACCATTGGGGCGGGAGATTGCGTTTTGACTTCATGTTTGTTTAAAACTCTTGTGTGTGCATTCATGCATTCATGCATCATTCATTAATAACAACTAAAAACAAAAAGAGTCTTTTTCAAGTCGTTTTTCAAGGAAACTAAATAACGAACGTTTTGAACTTCAGAGAAAGAGAGAAACGGAGAAAGGACTTAAGGATCTATACCATGGATTATAGGAAAAAGAGAGCTAGGAAATACACCTTCAAGATTCCCCAGGTCGAGGAACTGGGAAAGCTCGGAAAACTGGTGGTCAACCCCCAGGCTTTCAAAGAGAAGTATGGAAAACTTCTGCCTTTGCTCAATACCAACATGGTAGATGGGATCCTTCCCACCTTGGTACAGTTTTACGATCCAACGTATCACTGCTTCACCTTTCCAGATTATCAGCTCATGCCTACGTTAGAGGAGTACTCTCGTCTGATTGGAATACCCGTGTACGCGCAAGATCCGTACTCCGGTTTGGAAAAGGATCCTGACGACATTATCATTGCTGCAACTACTGTTAGAACAAGATTTGTTCTTATCAATTATCTTAGTTTTGATGATAACAATAATATGAATTTTGCTTAAGATTATATGGTACTCTAATCCAATGCAATTTCCCTTTCAGGAAATATATATAAAGAGTACGCATAATTCAGCGCTCAGAAGTTGTGTCTCAAAATGGTTCAGCATGCAACATCAGAACATGGTCTGGCAAGACATCAGAAGATGGTCGAAGCAGAATCAGAACATGGGTCTATGGAAGCATCAGAAGAACATGAGATCAGAAGCACTGAAGATCAGAAGATGGTATCACGCTCAGAAGCACTTCAAGATCAGAAGATCAGAAGATGCTATGCACCAAGCTGTTTGACTCTGATGATATTCAAACATCGTATTCACAAACATCAGATCAGAAGGAAGTACAGGTGGCAAGCTACGCTGACTGACAAAAGGAACGTTAAAAGCTACTAAAGGCAACGTCAGTAGACACAGCGTGAACAAGGCTCGAGGTAGTTGACAAAAGCGTATAACATTAAATGCAATGCTGTACGGAACACGCAAAGCATTAAATGCACTCAACGGTCATCTTCTCAACGCCTATAAATATGAAGTTCTGATGAGAAGCAAGGTTAACGATTCTGCACCAAAACAACTTATATCAAACTTGCTGAAACGCTGTTCAAATCAAAACTCAGAATCTTCATCTTCATCAACTCACTACATTGCTGTTGTAATATCTTAGTGAGATTAAGCTTAAACGTTAAGAGAAATATCACAGTTGTGATTATCGCTTTTAAGAAGCATTTGTAAACTCTTGAATAGATTACATTAAGTTGTAAGGAACTAGAGTGATCGTGTGATCAGTATACTCTAGGAAGTCTTAGCAGTTGGCTGAGCAGTTTGTAACTAGAGTGATCGTGTTGATCAGAATACTCTAGGGAAGTCTTAGGAGTGAACTAAGCCTAGAGTGATCGTGTTGATCAGTAGACTCTAGAAAAGTCTTAGAGGGTATCTAAGCAGTTGTTCCTGGAGTGATCAGTGTGTGATCAGAAGACTCTGGAAGACTTAGTTGCGGACTAAGTGGAAAACCATTGTAATCCGTGCGATTAGTGGATTAAATCCTAAGTTGAGGTAAATCATTTCTGCGGGGGTGGACTGGAGTAGCTTCGTTAACAGCGAACCAGGATAAAAATAATTGTGCAATTTATTTTTATCGTCCAAGATTTAAAGTCACACTTATTCAATCCCCCCCCTTTCTAAGTGTTTTTCTATCCTTCAATTGGCATCAGAGCGCCGGTTCTAAGGTGCAAGCACTTAACCGTGTTTAGAAAAGATTCAGGAAGAGAAAAACGCTTCAGTAAAAGATGGTTGATGAAAGTGAAAAGTCTACACCTACACCTGCATCTACATCTGGCTCTGCTGAGCAATACAACGGTAACAATGGTTATACTAGACCGCCGGTATTTGATGGTGAAAACTTTGAATACTGGAAAGATAAACTGGAAAGTTACTTTCTGGGTCTAGATGGTGATCTATGGGATCTTCTGATGGATGGTTACAAACATCCAGTAAATGCCAGTGGCGTAAAGCTGTCAAGGCAAGAAATGAATGATGATCAGAAGAAGCTTTTCAGGAATCATCATAAATGTAGAACTGTTTTGCTGAATGCTATCTCTCATGCTGAGTATGAGAAGATATCTAACAGGGAAACGGCCTATGACATATATGAGTCCTTGAAAATGACTCATGAAGGAAATGCTCAAGTCAAGGAGACTAAAGCTCTAGCCTTAATCCAGAAGTATGAAGCCTTCAAGATGGAGGATGATGAAGACATTGAAAAGATGTTTTCGAGATTTCAAACTCTGACTGCTGGATTGAGAGTTCTTGACAAAGGATACACCAAGGCTGATCATGTGAAGAAGATCATCAGAAGCTTACCCAGAAGATGGGGTCCTATGGTGACTGCATTCAAGATTGCAAAGAATCTGAATGAAGTTTCTCTGGAAGAGCTTATCAGCGCCTTGAGAAGTCATGAAATAGAGCTGGACGCAAATGAGCCTCAAAAGAAAGGTAAGTCTATTGCATTAAAATCTAATATCAAGAAATGCACTAACGCTTTTCAGGCCAGAGAAGAAGATCCTGAAGAATCAGAATCTGAAGAAGAAGATGAACTGTCCATGATTTCCAGAAGGCTAAATCAACTCTGGAAGACCAAGCAAAGGAAGTTCAGAGGCTTCAGAAGTTCAAGGAAATTTGAACGTGGAGAATCTTCTGATGAAAGAAGATTTGACAAGAAGAAGGTCATGTGCTATGAATGCAATGAGCCTGGACACTACAAGAATGAATGTCCAAATCTTCAGAAGGAAAGTCCCAAGAAGAAGTTTCATAAGAAGAAAGGTCTTATGGCAACCTGGGATGAGTCAGAAGATGATTCAGAAGATGAGCAGGCCAACTGTGCGCTGATGGCGACAGAAGATGACGGATCAGAATCTACATCAGAATCAGATTCTGAAGAGGTATTTTCTGAACTTACTAGAGATGAGTTAGTTTCCGGTCTAACTGAACTTCTGGAACTCAAGTCTCAGATTAGTCTCAAATACAAAAAGCTGAAAAAGCAATTTGAATTTGAAACAAAGAAGCTTGAGTTGGAGAATTCTGAATTAAAAGAAAAACTTTTAAAATTATCCAATAATGTTGGATCTCCTTCTGATTCAGAAAAATCCACTCCCAGTCTAAACCATATTCTGAAAGAATATGATTTAAGTTTCAGGAAGTTCTTATCTAGAAGTATTGGCAGAAGTCAGCTAGCTTCTATGATATATGCTGTGTCTGGAAACAAAAGAGTCGGCATTGGTTTTGAAGGTGAAACCCCATACAAACTTGAACCTGTTGATGAAATGAAAATTACATACAAGCCATTGTATGATCAGTTCAAGTATGGCCACTCTCATGATATTAGGCACACTTCACATGCACAAAGTTTTCACATAACACACACCAAGAAGCATGTGACACAACCTAGGAAATATCATGAAACTCATATTAAAAATTATCATGCTGTTCCTCCTATTGCTTATAATGTCAAACCCAAGTTCAATCAGAACTTGAGAAAATCTAACAAGAAAGGACCCAAAAAGATGTGGGTACCTAAGGATAAGATTATTCCTATTGCAGATATCCTTGGCTGCAAGAAGGACAAAGCACAACATGTCATGGTACCTGGACTCTGGATGCTCACGACACATGACAGGAAGAAGGTCTATGTTCCAAGACCTGGTGCTTAAGTCTGGAGGAGAAGTCAAGTTTGGAGGAGATCAGAAGGGCAAGATAATTGGCTCTGGAACTATAAAGTCTGGTAACTCTCCTTCCATTTCTAATGTACTTCTTGTAGAAGGATTAACTCATAACCTCTTATCTATCAGTCAATTAAGTGACAATGGTTATGATATAATCTTCAATCAAAAGTCTTGCAAGGCTGTAAATCAGAAGGATGGCTCAATCCTATTTACAGGCAAGAGGAAGAACAACATCTATAAGACAGATCTGCAAGATCTTATGAGTCAGAAGGTGACTTGTCTTATGTCTGTTTCTGAAGAGCAGTGGGTCTGGCACAGGAGATTAGGTCATGCTAGTTTGAGAAAGATCTCTCAGATTAACAAACTGAATCTTGTCAGAGGACTCCCTAATCTGAAATTCAAATCAGATGCTCTTTGTGAAGCATGTCAGAAGGGCAAGTTCTCCAAACCTGCATTCAAGTCTAAGAATGTTGTTTCTACCTCAAGGCCATTAGAACTCTTGCACATTGATCTGTTTGGACCAGTCAAAACAGCATCTGTCAGAGGAAAGAAATATGGATTAGTCATCGTAGATGATTATAGTCGCTGGACGTGGGTAAAATTCTTGAAACACAAGGATGAGACTCATTCAGTGTTCTTTGATTTCTGCATTCATATTCAATCTGAAAAAGAGTGTAAAATCATAAAGGTCAGAAGTGATCATGGTGGTGAATTTGAGAACAGATCCTTTGAAGAGTTCTTCAAAGAAAATGGTATTGCCCATGATTTCTCTTGTCCTAGAACTCCACATCAAAATGGAGTTGTAGAGCGAAAGAATAGGACTCTTCAAGAAATGGCCAGAACCATGATCAATGAAACCAATATGGCTAAGCATTTCTGGGCAGAAGCAATAAACACTGCATGCTATATTCAGAATAGAATCTCTATCAGACCTATTCTAAATAAGACTCCTTATGAATTGTGGAAGAATAGAAAGCCCAACATTTCATATTTCCATCCTTTTGGATGTGTATGCTTTATTCTGAACACTAAAGATCATCTTGGTAAGTTTGATTCCAAAGCACAAAAATATTTCCTTCTTGGATATTCTGAACGCTCAAAAGGCTACAGAGTATACAATACTGAAACATTGGTTGTAGAAGAATCAATCAATATCAGGTTTGATGATAAGCTTGGTTCTGAAAAACCAAAGCAGGTTGATAATTTTGCAGGTTATGATATTGACATATCAGAAGTTGTTGAGCCAAGAAGCAACGCATCAGAAGCAGAGCTTCTCAGAAGCAAAGAATTTGAAGATCAAGTATCAGCTTCTCTGGAGGATCTAAGTATTTCTGAAGAACCATCTGTCAGAAGATCATCTAGACTCATCTCTGGTCATTCAGAAGATGTCATTCTTGGAAAGAAGGATGATCCAATCAGAACAAGAGCATTCCTTAAGAACAATGCAGATTGTCAATTAGGTCTTGTATCTTTGATCGAGCCAACTTCTGTTGATCATGCTCTAGAAGATCCAGACTGGATAATTGCTATGCAAGAAGAACTGAATCAGTTTACAAGGAATGATGTTTGGGATCTTGTTCCTAGACCAGATGGATTCAATATAATTGGTACAAAATGGGTCTTCAGAAACAAGCTCAGTGAGAAAGGTGAAGTGGTAAGAAACAAAGCCAGATTGGTGGCTCAGGGTTATAGTCAGCAAGAAGGGATTGATTATACAGAAACCTTTGCACCAGTGGCCAGGTTAGAGTCTATTCGTCTATTAATTTCTTTTGCCACTCAACATAACATCACTCTCTATCAAATGGATGTTAAGAGTGCCTTCTTAAATGGTTATATAGATGAAGAAGTTTATGTCCATCAACCTCCTGGTTTTGAAGACTCTATGTCTCCGAATCATGTGTTTAAACTAAAGAAATCATTATATGGATTGAAGCAAGCTCCCAGAGCTTGGTATGAACGCTTAAGTTCTTTCCTTCTAGATAATGGTTTCACTAGAGGAAAAGTGGACACTACTCTCTTTTGTAAAACCTTTGAAAAGGATATTTTAATCTGTCAAATATATGTAGATGATATTATTTTTGGAACATCTAATGCTACACTTGGAAAGGAGTTTGCTAAGTCTATGCAGGCTGAGTTTGAAATGAGCATGATGGGAGAACTCAAGTACTTCCTTGGAATACAAATAAATCAAACATCAGAAGGAACGTATGTTCACCAAACCAAGTATGTGAAGGAACTTCTGAAGAAGTTTAATCTTCTGGACTGCAAAGAAGCCAAAACTCCTATGCATCCAACATGCATCCTAGGTAAGGATGAGGTAAGTAAGAAGGTAGATCAGAAGTTATACAGAGGTATGATTGGATCTCTTCTATATCTGACTGCTTCTAGACCTGACATTCTGTTCAGTGTTTGTTTGTGTGCTAGATTCCAATCAGATCCTAGAGAATCTCATTTAACTGCTGTTAAGAGAATTCTAAGGTATCTGAAAGGTACTACTAATGTTGGCTTAGTTTACAGAAAATCCAAAGAATACAACTTAGTAGGATTCTGCGATGCTGATTATGCCGGAGACAGAATTGAAAGAAAAAGTACTTCAGGAAGTTGCCAATTTCTTGGAAGTCATTTGATCTCCTGGTACAGCAAGAAGCAAGCAACTATTGCTCTATCAACCACAGAAGCAGAATATGTCGCAGCTGCTGGTTGTAGTACACAGATGCTCTGGATGAAGAGTCAGTTGGAAGATTATCAGATATATGAGAGTAACATTCCTATATTCTGTGATAATACTTCTGCTATATGTTTATCTAAGAATCCTATTCTTCATTCAAAAGCTAAACATATTGAGATTAAACATCATTTCATAAGGGACTATGTTCAGAAGGGTGTTATTTCTTTAAACTTTGTTGATACAGACCATCAATGGGCTGATATCTTTACAAAACCCCTGGCTGAAGATAGGTTTAAGTTTATTCTGAAGAACATCAGTATGGATTTATGCCCAGAATGAAAAGATGAGAAGTTCTCATGTATGAGTATCTTCTGAAATGAATGTGGAACATTTCTTTTAATCAGAAGTTCTGATTGAAATCTTTTAGAAATTATGATTCGGTTATTACTAACGTTTCATTGTCTAAGTTGATTCAGAACCTCTTTTAAAGCAAAACAGCTGTTACGTTTTATCTCGGGATGGTAAACCTGTCGTTACTATTCATGGATAAGCGCGCGTGCAGTTGAAGGGACGCCGACCATAGGTAACTGTGCTAGTCACCTCATTTGTGTTTATTATCTCTCCTCACGTCACGTAACATTAAATGTTTTTCATCATTCGTTTCATTTCATTTTCTTTTAAATACTCTTTAAACTCTTCTCTTTCCCTCTCAACTCTCTCTATCTCTGTGCATTCCTCATCAAGTTTCTCTCTCTCTCTCTTCCATATCAAACCCTACCTATTCACTTTTCTGCAAACCCATCATGAACTCTTCATCAAGTCCAGGAAATAATGAAAATGATCAAAACAACAAAAGGAAAGCTGTTGAAACATCACCTTCCAAACCCAAAAAGATCAAAATCACCTATGATCCTCTCAAGGTGAATCCTTTCGAAGCAATGTTGTCTGGAAACTATTCTAGACGTGTGTTTCATCCCCCTGGTGAAAGCCCTCCATCATCTCCATCTTCTTCCTCATCTTTCGACCTTCAAGACTCAGCGTCCTCTTCATCTATCCTTTCCTCTCCCTTAATCTCTTCTGAAGAAATCTCTTCATCTTCACCCGCTGAGAATGTTGTCTCTGGTAAAGATGGTGGAAGATCTGCTTCAGGACCAAGTCTCCCTGATCCCTCGCCTGAAAGCCCAAGAAGCAGTCAATGAGGCGTTTCACTCCTTCATGGCATGCTGGCACAGACGTTGTCTTAGCTAGGGTCCTAGGATTTGGTCTTAGTAGTTTTATTTTTTCTTTGTTGCACATCTTCTTGTAATCCTCTGTTGATTATCAATGAAAAGTTTCCTTGATTTACATTCCAGTAAATGTTTTCTTTTGTCTTATGCATTTGAATCTTTTGAAATATTTCTTTTTGATGTTATGACAAAAAGGGGGAGAAGATAAATGATAAATGATTTGATTAAATCTATCAGTTGCTGGGTAAAAAGGCTCCCACACATTCACTAACAAGAACTGCAAGTTCTATATGGTTTAAGTGTTTTGCAGGTACAGAGAAGTGAAGTGAATCTTCAGAAGCAAACACTAGAAGCAAAACCATAAGAAGCGTTATTCTGTAAAAGGAATAAGCTCTTGGAAACTGAAGCAAGCTGAGTGCTGTCAAGCTTCAGAGATCAGAAGCAAGAAAGAAGAATGAATCAGAAGCACTGATAATAGAATTTGAATATCATTGTCTATCCTGTTCTGACAAAATTCTATTTGCTCTGATACATATAATGTTATGGCTCTGATACATTATTTGCTCTGATACATTATTTCAGCCTATATGGCTCTGATACATATAATGTGTTCAAACATACATTTTATGTTCTAACTCGTTCATGCTGACTTTTGTCGTTTAGTTTTTGTTCTGTAACATTTCAGGATGTAGAGATGCTCAGATGATGCTCTGGTACATTCAACAATGTTCTGATACAAATCTAGCATGAAGTGATGTTGGTAGACATTCGAAGTTCTGAAGCTATCCGAGGGAAGCAGAAATCAGAAGATGTGAATGTTCTAAAAGATCCAGAAAATTCAAGTTCTGAAGCTGTCCTGAATGGAAGCAAAAATCAGAAGCTGTGAATGTTCTGAAGATCAAAGAAATTCAAGTTCTGAAGCTGTCCTGAATGGAAGCAGAAGTCAGAAGCTGTGAATGTTCTGAAGATCTAAAGAAATTCAAGTTCTGAAGCTGTCCAATGGAAGCAGAAGTCAGAAGCTATGAATTCTCTGAAGGCAGAAGCTTATATGATCGTCTCTACCGAAATAATCAGGGAAGTCTTTTATCAAAGTTCTTCGAGTATTTATTTCAGGGGGAGATTATTTATCTCAGGGGGAGAGTGTTAATCTCAGGGGGAGACATATTCATATGCTTATGCTATAGCTGTGTAATTTGTCTTTTGCCGTCTACTCTTTCTGATCGCAAATTCATATCATTTATATATGTTTTTGTCATCATCAAAAAGGGGGAGATTGTTAGAACAAGATTTGTTCTTATCAATTATCTTAGTTTTGATGATAACAATAATATGAATTTTGCTTAAGATTATATGGTACTCTAATCCAATGCAATTTCCCTTTCAGGAAATATATATAAAGAGTACGCATAATTCAGCGCTCAGAAGTTGTGTCTCAAAATGGTTCAGCATGCAACATCAGAACATGGTCTGGCAAGACATCAGAAGATGGTCGAAGCAGAATCAGAACATGGGTCTATGGAAGCATCAGAAGAACATGAGATCAGAAGCACTGAAGATCAGAAGATGGTATCACGCTCAGAAGCACTTCAAGATCAGAAGATCAGAAGATGCTATGCACCAAGTTGTTTGACTCTGATGATATTCAAACATCGTATTCACAAACATCAGATCAGAAGGAAGTACAGGTGGCAAGCTACGCTGACTGACAAAAGGAACGTTAAAAGCTACTAAAGGCAACGTCAGTAGACACAGCGTGAACAAGGCTCGAGGTAGTTGACAAAAGCGTATAACATTAAATGCAATGCTGTACGGAACACGCAAAGCATTAAATGCACTCAACGGTCATCTTCTCAACGCCTATAAATATGAAGTTCTGATGAGAAGCAAGGTTAACGATTCTGCACCAAAACAACTTATATCAAACTTGCTGAAACGCTGTTCAAATCAAAACTCAGAATCTTCATCTTCATCAACTCACTACATTGCTGTTGTAATATCTTAGTGAGATTAAGCTTAAACGTTAAGAGAAATATCACAGTTGTGATTATCGCTTTTAAGAAGCATTTGTAAACTCTTGAATAGATTACATTAAGTTGTAAGGAACTAGAGTGATCGTGTGATCAGTATACTCTAGGAAGTCTTAGCAGTTGGCTGAGCAGTTTGTAACTAGAGTGATCGTGTTGATCAGAATACTCTAGGGAAGTCTTAGGAGTGAACTAAGCCTAGAGTGATCGTGTTGATCAGTAGACTCTAGAAAAGTCTTAGAGGGTATCTAAGCAGTTGTTCCTGGAGTGATCAGTGTGTGATCAGAAGACTCTGGAAGACTTAGTTGCGGACTAAGTGGAAAACCATTGTAATCCGTGCGATTAGTGGATTAAATCCTCAGTTGAGGTAAATCATCTCTGCGGGGGTGGACTGGAGTAGCTTCGTTAACAGCGAACCAGGATAAAAATAATTGTGCAATTTATTTTTATCGTCCAAGATTTAAAGTCACACTTATTCAATCCCCCCCTTTCTAAGTGTTTTTCTATCCTTCAACTACTCCTTTGAATGTAGTCGACATCAGAACTCATATGGTGAGTAGAGGAGGAATTCAAGGATTGCCCTCCAAATTCCTGTTTGATCAAGCTCGGTACTTCGTCAGCATCCAAGATATGAGCGCTTTTGAGGAAGTCTTGGCTTTGCTTATCTATGGATTGTTTTTGTTCCCTAACATTAACGATTTCGTCGACATCAACGCAATTAAGATCTTCTTAATTGGAAATCCAGTTCCAACCTTGCTTGCGGATGCTTATTACTCTGTGCATTCAAGAAACCTGCAGCGAGGAGGATTAATCACATGCTGCGTACCGTTGTTATACGAATGGTTCGTTTCGCACCTGCCAAAGTCTAGCACTTTCTGGAACATGAGGGATGGCCTTTACTGGTCACAGAAAATCATGTCTCTCACTCATACAGACATTGATTGGTGTAGTCCTGACAACGACGAAACCAAGATCATCTTCAGTTGCGGAAGCTTTCCCAACGTACCCCTTATTGGAACTAAGGGAGGAATTAGTTACAATCCAGCTTTAGCCCGTCGTCAATACGGCTATCCCATGAAAAATATACCAAGTAACATCCAATTGGAGGGTCTGTTCTTCAAGAACATCGACGATCATGGCAACATGCTGAAGAAGGAAATTGTCCATGCCTGGCGTCTTGTTCACAGTAAAGGGAGAAGATTGTTAGGAAAACATCTTTGCATCTCCCTGGATCCTTACCTTCAATGGGTACGCGTCAGAGCATTCAAGCTCAGGATGCCATATCAACATCAAGAACCTATTCCCCTAAGGGAACCAATTTACCTTTTCTCCACCGATGTTGAAAAACTGCAAGCGGCATTAAACAAGGTATGCCAAGAAAGGAATGCTTGGAGGAACAAGTATCGAATTGTCAACACGGAAAATGTTGAAATTCAAAACATCCTAAGAAGGAAGGATGGGTTACTTGAAGTACTCGATCGACAAGTGACACAATCATCACTATCTCATCATATCCCTCCTGCTTCCTGGATCATCGATCAGCTCACGTCAGAGAACGCTCAGCTCAAGAAACAGAAGAAGATGTTAGAACGTGAAGTCGGCTCTTCGTCAAAGTTTTAGAGTCCTTTCTCTCAGTTTCTCTGTATTTCCCTTTTCAAAGTGTGTAAAAAACGGCGTTTTCGCTTAATTAATAAAAGTTTGATGTTTCATAACGTAATTATGGTGTTTCCTTGAAAAAATAATAACTTAATTGCATATCATACATCGCTTTAGTTGTACGCACTGACACGAGAATTGTCGCGGATCTAATAGTCACTTTCCTTTCTCCAGAAAGAGAGGAGGAGAAGGAGGTGAACCAAGACTTTCAAGCTGTCTCATCCATACAACACTCGTTCAAGTCGCAAGAAAAGAATGGAAGACTTTGAGCAAGAGAATGAAGAACTCAAAGAAGAGATTAATACTCTCAAAGGTACTGTTGAAAGGCTCAATAGTATGGTAGAAGCCCTGGTAGTTGCGCAGAATCGACCAACGCCAGAAGAACCACAAAGGACTGTGGTCTCCGAGATTGTTTCTACTCCTATTCCTCAGTATACCATGCCGCCTGATCGACCTTAGGGCATGCCGTATAACTTTACTCCAGAAGGGTACATACCTCCAGCTTCTGAAGCTCCAAAAGTCACCATGGATATGCGTCCACCGGAGGGTTACAAACCTCTGGAAATTGAAGTTCCAAGAGCAACGGCAATGGGTTTCGCACAACAGAATGTTGAGATACCAAGATCTGCTGTCATGGCTTCTCCACAGCCCATTATGCATACTTTTCCCCCGCAAGGCGGACAAGTATATCATCACGCTCCAAGTGAGGATGCTGGCGTGTATGAAAGATTGGACGAGTTCCAAGAACAGTTTCTGCAAATGCAGAAGGAACTTAAGACTCTCCGAGGACAAGATCTATTTGGAAAGAATGCTGCAGACCTCTGTCTGGTTCCAAATGTTAAGATTCCTCACAAATTCAAAGTACCAGAATTCGAGAAGTACAAAGGGAATTCATGCCCACAAAGTCATCTTGTGATGTACGCTCGAAGAATGTCAACTCAGACTGATAATCAACAATTGCTCATTCATTATTTTCAAGACAGCCTAACTGGTGCTGCACTCAAATGGTACATGAACTTGGACAGTTCAGAGATTCGTACTTTTCGAGACCTCGGAGAGGCCTTCGTCAAACAGTATAAGTACAATCTGGATATGGCTCCCGACAGAGATCAACTCCGGGCCATGACTCAAAAGGATAGAGAAAGCTTCAAGGAATACGCTCAGAGATGGCGTGAAGTTGCTGCTCAAATTTGTCCACCACTTGAAGAGAAAGAAATGACAAAAATCTATCTCAAAACTTTGAGTCCATTTTACTACGGACGAATGGTTGCAAGTGCACCAAGTGACTTTACCGAAATGGTAAACATGGGTGTGCGTTTAGAAGAAGCAGTTCGAGAAGGACGCTTGAACAAAGAACCAGAATCTTCTGTTGGTCCAAGGAAGTATGGAAGTTCTTTCCAGAAGAAAAAGGATCAAGATGTCAGCAATGTCTTACACAAAATCAAGAAGAAATTCCAACCTCAAGTTGCAACAATAACTCCGGTTGTTAACTCAGCGCCAGCTTATCAACCTCAGGTCTCGCAACAACAAATTCAACAAAGGTCGCAGCAACCTCAGCAGCAGGTTCGACCTCCAAATTACAACAGTCGGGCTCCAAGGTATCCAGCCTTTGACCCCGTACCAATGCCGTATGCAGAATTATTTCCAACATTACTGGCAAAAGGACTCATTCAGACGAAGAGTCCTCCAAATCCTACAAACAGTTCCTCACCATGGTATAAGGCTGACCAATCTTGTCCCTATCATCAGGGGGCACCAGGTCACAATATTGAGAACTGTTTCTCTTTCAAGATTGACGTCCAACGATTAGTGAAGAGCGGAATGCTATCCTTCAAAGATACTAATCCAAACGTCCAAGCAAATCCTTTGCCACAGCACAAAGAAGCTTCAGTAAATCTGATAGATCAACACCCCAATATCATTCAAATCTACGACATTCGTCAGATAGGGGAAAGTCTTGTCAGGATGCACGCTAAACAAGCTGGGTACGGTCATGTACCACCTCACAACTACTTCACATGTGAAATTTGTCCAAGGAATACTCAAGGATGTGCCGTAGTTCAAGCTGCATTACAAGAACAAATGGACTTAGGATGGATTCAACATATCCGAGTCAGAACTGAATATGACATCAACATGGTTCAAGGATGTCCAGGAGAATACAAAATCTACAAAGTTGAAGACCTTGAAGGATCGGTAGTCAGGTTCCACAAAACTTTAAATGGACTTGCCTACTTTGGAACAGATTTCCACGCTTACAGTAGATGCAGAATCTGTCGAAGAAATTCACGAGGATGTTTGCGTGTTCGCAACGACATTCAAAAGCT